>NC_081558.1:400711-524270 GCF_022355385.1 Mustela nigripes | reverse complement strand
GGGGGGGGGGGGGGGGGGGAGTCACCTGGGCAACCTGCGTCTCGGGAACACCGCGTAGGCGCGCGAACAGCTCCAGGTGCTGGCGGCCCGTCAGCAGCTCGAAGATGGCATCCGACTGAGGGCAGTAACCCATGTGGCGGTGCGCAGACGCCGGCTCCCGGGCCACACTGGGGGAGGGGACCGGGGGCTCAGGGAACTGGCTTGGCCTGGGCCACGCTGGGGGTCGGGGGCAGAGGCCTCGGGGCCACGCACCCTGGATCGCTATGCTAAGAGGCATAGGGTAAGAGGCAGAGCGCAGACCACATGCCGTGTTGTGAGGACACGGGGCTCAGGGCCGGCGGGACACGCCTGCGCTGTTGAAGCACAGTCCCTGCTTGGGAGAGGACGGGGTGGGGGCCGACGAGGCTGGGGGCCACCCCCACCCCCACCCAAGCCCCCTCACCTGTGGCCTGCCAGTGTGGCCTCCCCACCGCTGGGTAGCGTGTCCCCAGTCACCATGCGGAATGTGGAGGTTTTCCCAGCTCCATTCACTCCCAGCAGACCGAAACACTGCGGGTGCCCCACAGACGGCACTCAGCAAGGCCCCAGCTCTGTCCTGGTGCTGCTAATTCCCGGGGGGGGGGGGTGTCCCAGTGTCTGCATGAGGGCTGTGAGCAAGGGGGACCCCTGGGAGCGGCACTGGGCTATGCAGGTGGCCGTAAAGCTGTCGCATGGCAGGGAAGGGTGGCTGTAGTTCACCAACACCGGTACCGGGTAGGTGTCCCGTAAAGAACGCGCACAGCAAGCGCTCCGTTAGTAGCGGGGCCGGAGACTTGGGAACGCCTCCCGCCACGGGGGGGCGCAGCGCTCGGGCTGGGGGGCGCCCCCGCCCCGGGTAGAGCGGTTGGCCGGCGCGCACCAGGCGCTGGAGAAAGCACAGCGGCAGTGACCAGCACCAGGCCCCCGTGCATTTGCAGGGCTGTGCTGGCCCCAGGCAGGTGGCCGAGACCCGGCTCTCAGCACACCCGCTGGCCATCGCAGGTCTGGAAGGTGAATGGTACCAGGCGCGGGCCTGATAAACGCCGGCTGTGAGCAGGCGCTTGCTACAGGTCCGTTTGCAACAGGGGCTCCCTAAGTACCGTTAGGCTTGCCAGAAGTCGACCCTCACCGAGGGGGCATTCGGCACTCCCCTGTATACATGTATAGACACGGGCTCAGCACGAGACTTGGTCCTCCACCACTGACCCATGGCAGGGGCTTGACTAAGGTTAGTGGCGCATGCGTGGGCACCCCGGTGCGCAGTAATAATTTGGTGCATCTCAGTAGAGGCTCTCTAATACCTTCCCGCACACAGTAGGTCTCAAGAAAGGGAAGCATGCAGTGGGTGCTTGCTGAGAGTGCACTGGCACAAAGTAGGAACTCAAATGTCGGCTGTCAGCCGTCGCTCAGCAAAGGGCGGCAGGTGCAGACCAGGTGTTCAGTAAGCGGGGGGCAGGTACACTGTGGGGCAGCCGCTCACGGCCCCTGCCCCGGGACCTCTGCCCTGGGCCCTCACCTCACCAGGGGGGATCCCCAGGCACAGGCGGTCGACCGCTGGTGTCCTCTGCCCATGGTACACCTGGGGGGAATTCAGGGCCCTGAGAAAGGTGGGTGGGCCGGGGGAACCCCCAAACCCAGCATTCTGCACCCACCTTGGTCAGGTCTCTCAGCACCAACACGTCCCCCTGGGTGTCGCCTTGGACCACCCGTTCCCGCTCTCGGGCCACGTCGTCATCCTCGTCCCCCAGGGGGTGCAGCGACCCGGGCTGGGGTCTGAGGACAGAGATGTCTGTGAGCCCAGAGCTGGCCCCGGCCCCTCCCACCCCCCACCCCCGAGCCCCACTGACTGTGGCAAGAGGCGTCCGCCATGCTGCAGCAGGAGCGTGGACAGGAGGAAGAGCGGCCCCTGCACCGCCATGGCCAAGAGATTCTTGCCGACCACCTCCCAGCGCAAGGGTGACTGGAACTGCCCATCTCCTGTGGGGATAAGAAGGAGGAATTAGGGGGCGCCTGGGGGGCTCAGTGGGTTAAGCCTCTGCCTTCAACTTGGCTCATGATCTCAGGGTCCTGGGGTCAAGCCCTTCATCGGGCTCTCTGCTCTGCAGGAAGTCTGCTTCCCCCCCTCTCTCTGCCTGCCTCTCTGCCTACTTGTGATCTGTCAAGCAAATAAGTAAAGGAGGAATTAGGTCATGAGGGGGTGGAGTTGGCTTCTGGGCTCCTCCCCATCCCAGTCACCTTGAGTTCTTTAGAAAAAGGACCAAGAATGGGATGGTTCCCTCAACTGCACTCCAGCTGACCTAGAAAACAGTCCTATCTTCATCTCCTTTATTTAGTGCCTTGGACCTCTCGTGATATGACCCAAGACAGAATTAGTTTTTATGGCTGCTTTCTGTACTTCTAACTTGACTCAAAGTTGGAGCCACCTAAGATGTCTAGTTCTTGTCCTGGGGCTGCTGTTTGCCCTACCCCGTGTAACTGACTCGGCTGGCACTTCCCCACCTAGAGGGATATTCTCACCCAAGCGCTCAAAGGCATCAGCCATGGCCTGGTTCCGCACCATGTCGATGAGCCCCCGGCCCAGGCAGAAGTGGGGGAAGATCAGGAAGACCTGTCTCAGGATCCGGCTGACGTCCTGCAGCTTCTGCTCGGGGACAGGACAAGGGACGTGGCTCAGGGCTGAGGCCAACGCCCCAACCCAGTCCCAGCCTGGGGCAGGGCCACACCTGATCAGAGAAGAGCTCGAGCACGAAGGTGGCCATGCTGCCATTGATGCCGATGAAGAGGTTGACACAGGTGAGCACCACGTAGGCCGTGCTGGGCACGGAGAAGAAGAAGGAGGCAGGGTACATGAGCGGCGTGATCGACCAGCTGCGGGGTCACAGGAGCCACCGGTGACCACATGATCGGAGGCTAGGCAGCTCTAAGAGGAATAGGGAGCTGCCCTCCCATCGTCCCGCTGCTAATGGGGGGGGGCCAGTTGGTGTGGAGATGGGCTTTTAAGGCCACCTTGGCACATTGTTAGCTTAGATTAGGCTTGGGCTCAGCTCAGACCAGCACGTTGTCTCCCTGGGAGCTGGTATGGAGTCCGGTGCCCCTTGACAGTATTAGGTGCCGGCGGGGGGGCGCGGTCAGTAAGACTCGGCCCTGGGGCCCTGGGGAGGCCTCACCCGTAGAGCAGTAACAGCAGCAGGAGGGCCGGCAGGTTGGCAGGGGCCACGTACGCCCTCTGCTGGAAGGCCAGGAAGATGAGCACGACGACGCACGCTGACACCAAGTAGTTACACTGCATTGGAGATGGTGACCGCTGCCCTCAGTCTGCAAGAGCGGCAACTGCCATCCTCATCCCGGTGGCCCATCCCAACCTCCCTGTGCTTCTGGTGGCAGGACACAAAGTCTCCACCTGCCCCAAGACGGCACCCAGGCCATCCTGGACAAGGGCCTGACCAGAAGGGGCCAGAAAGGGGCAGTGGTGAGAGGCGGCCAGATCCCCACCCCTCCAAGCATTCCCCGCACCATGTCCCAGAGGAAGTTGCCGAGCCAGTAAAGAGTGGGAGGCAGGCCCCCCATAAACTGCAGGTGTTTGGCCCGGGTGATGCGCTCCTCTATGAGAATGAGGGTGAAGCTGGCTGGGACGAAAGACATGGCAAACACCACACAGATGGAGACAAGCACGTCCACCGATGAGGCCATCCTGTGGGCAAGGGTGCAGGGGCTGTTCAGAGAGCTCTGCCCAACCCTGAGGGGACAGAGGTCCATGACCTGGTCAGGGAGATGAGTGGAACCATTTAGGGAAGAGCTACGTGGGCTGTCTGGGGAGCCTGGAGCCCACTGAGCCTGATGGGGTCTTGTTCCCCAGGCCTATATGCACAGCAAGAGTGGGTCAGAGTCCCATTCTAGCTCCCTCTGCTCAGGATAACTGGGCAGCTCAGCAGGGGAGAGTGCACAGAAGAAAAGGGGTGTGCATGGGAGGAGGGGGGTGCGCACAGGGGGAAGGGGACGCGCACGGGAGGAAGGGGGGTGTGCACAGGGGAGGAGGGGGATGTGCATGGGAGGAGGGGGGCACGCACAGCGCAGCCTCCGACAGCTGCTGCTTGGTGAGGTTCAGGGGGTGGTTGAGCGTGGTGATGCTGTGGGCGCGGCGGGCAGGGCCCGGGGGCAGCTGGGCGCGGAGGATGGCGTTGTTGGCTCTGTTGAGAAAGGCGACCATGGCGTGCCAGCCCTTGTTGTTGAACCAGATCTAGGGGCGGGCAGGGCCCAGCGGTCAGGGCGCAGGCAATGTGCCTGGTCCCCCAGCCAGCAGCCCGTGGCGCCCGCGGCCCACCTTGAGACTGTCCTCTGCGTCGAGGCTGTGAGCCCACACGGCGAGGCTGTTCAGGATGCGGTCGAGGGCCCCGCCCGGCGCGGGGTCCAGCAGCACCCGCAGCTGCTCCACCGAGCGACTCACCTCCTGGCCCGAGGGCAGGCCTGGGTCTCGGCCCCCCAGGGAGAAGCCCCCATACCTGTGGGGCGGTGGGGCAGGGGGTAGCAGGTGAAGGCCTGGGGGTGGGGCGGGCGGAGCGCGCAGGGATGGGGCCCTCCTCACCTGACCTCGTTCACCCACTTCTTGGTCTTCAGGCTGCAGGAGAGGCAGAAAGGCAGATTCGGGCTGGGCGATGGGAGTGGGGCAGACGCGGCGCACGATGCTGGGGGGCCGCAGAGGCAGAAGTGAGGGGAGGCCCCCCGCCCTGACCTCCTGGCTTGGGGGCCCAAGCGCTCACCCCTGCCTGACCAGGCGCGGGTAGGTCTTCACCAGGAAGTCGGACAGGTTCCGGCCTGTCAGGTTCTGCACCACCTCCCCAGAGCCGGCCAGCGCCTGGGGCGGGGGGGGACCACCCGCCGCAGCAGGGCAGTCGGGCAGCAGGCGCCGGGCACCGGGCTGGCTGCACCGGCAGGCTGGGGACGGGGACTCCGGGGTCCAGTTTCCGCTGGTCAGGACCTCAGCAACACCCACGGGCACTTCAGGCACCCAAAACCGGCAGACAGCGGGCGCTGGGCACTCGCGCATCCTGGGGAGGGGGGAGGGCTGTGGGCACCGAGCCTTCCACAGGCTCGGAGACGTGGTCGCTCCAGCTCCCAGGTGGACCCGGGGTGCTCCTAACACCCTCAAGGCCGACTGGCCGAGGCCCGGAGAGACAACCTGGGGCCCCAGAGGGACGAGGTTCAGGCCGACGGGCCCCACCTGGCAGAGCCGTTCCCCGGGGGGGCCTCCAGCCCTGCCTCCTCCAGCAGCATCTCCAGCAGGCGGGCGCGCTCCGGGTTCCCAGGAGCGTCGTCACTGTGGGGCGCGGCTCAGAGTCAGGTCCGTGCCCCTGGCCCGCCAGGCTCCAGGCCCCTCCGGTCTATACCCACCTGAAGAAGGACACCTGGGCACCGTACATGCTGGGACTGAGTCGCAGAGCCGGGTAGTGTCCGAAAGGAGGCACGATGAGACTGCACACCAGCGCCAGCCCCACAAAGAGGGCAGGCAGCACGACCTGGAGGACAGGCCCGTCAGCTGCCTCCCTGCCGCCCCCTCCAGGCTTGCCGGTGTCCTTCCTTGCTCCTGCTCTAGAACCATCCACGGCTCCCCACTACTCTCAGTAAAGGTGCTCAGACTGGGGGAGACTTCTGGGGTTAACCAGTCAGATGAGGTCCCTGAGCGGGCGACCGTCGCAGATACCAGGCCCCCCCAGGTCTCCCACGTGCTCTCTGGGGCCCAGCCCCCCTCACCTGTGCAAACAGGCCACGGCGGCTGCGGCGGGCAAGCAGAAAGCGCTTGAGAAGCAGGGCCCGGAGCTGTTGGCGGGTCAGTGCCCAGCCCCACATCCGGGGCTGTGCAGAGCCCCGCAGGGCCTGTGTCTCTGGGGCAGACAGAGCTGTGGGGGGATGGGGGGGGTCAGTGCTCCCGCCATAGTGGCCAGGGAGGGGCCCCCGGATCAGGGCGGGATAGCTCACCACGCTCCCCGTCTTCCGAGATGGACTCCTCAGGTTGGATCTTGAGCTGTGTGGTCACATCTGGGCGAGTGCGGCCTGGGCCTGGGTGCTGCCTGTGGCTACCCCCTGTGGGGCCGGCAGGGGTGAGGGTCAGGCTCCAGGGCTACCGTTCAGCCTAGGCTCTGAGTCAAGGTCAAGGGTCACAGGCAGAGGGGTCAGGAATGAGGGGTGGAGGTCAAGGCTCTGCCTTGGGTCAGACCGCACCAAGGATGGGGACTTGACCTAAAGTCAAGTGCAACTCTGGACTGGGGTTAGGGGTCAAGGGCAGGGACCTGTGGCCGCATCCTCCAGGTCTGTGGCCGCAGCACAATCTTGTACCACCTTCAGGAAGATCTGGGGACACAGAGGAGGAGCTCAGCCTGGGTCCCCACAGCAGAGAGCCACCCACTCCTAAGACACTATGGGTCCCCAGGCCTCCCGAGGAGGCTCCCAGCCTCTGGTCCCCTGCAGGTGCCCCTCCTCTTCCCTGGGACGGGCTGACAACCCTGAGCAGGCCTCTCCTCCTCCCTCCAAGGCTGCTCCTCCTCCAGGCAGCCCTCCCTCCAGCACCCGCACCTCTTCCAGGCTGGTGTCCGAGATCCCGTAGCCGGCCAGCCCCAGCTCCTCCAGCCGCTGGTCCACTTCCCAGAAAAGCCTGGCAAAGCTGCCATCCACAGCACCCCCGTAGGGCAGCACTAGCACCAGCTCATGGGGCAGCTCCCTCACCAGCCGCGCCCCGGGCACCAGCTGCTGCACAAGGGACAGCAGCCCGGACACACCTGGTGGGCAGGGCGGCACAAGGGACAGCAGCCCGTCAAGGGCGCTGGCGCCGTAGGCGGCCGCTCTCCTTGGGGACGGGGTAGGGCTGGTCCCTGAGAAGCCCATCTCCGCAGGCCGGGGAGGTTAGGGTGAGCCACCAAGGGCAAGGGGACCTGAGGTGGGGCCAGAAGTCCACATGCGGTCAGGGGTCAGTGGTAGCCAAGGCTGGGTTAAAGGCAGGGGCCAGGATTCGGGTCCAAGTCAGGGTCCAAGGTCAAGGGTCCAGGTAGCAGTCAGGGAGCCCGCTGCCCTGGCCCTTCCCTGAGGAGCACCCGCCAGGTCTCACCAGCTGTGCCACCCCAGCTGACCGGCTCCCTCTTCTGCCCGGCATCTACGCTCTCCTCCAGGTCCGGCTTCCCCTGTGGGCAGAGGGGCACCAGCTGCCACGGCCACTGGGGCTGGAGCGGTGGTGGTCACAGCTCAGAGGGCAGCTCCAGCCCTCACCTTGCTGCTGGCGGCCAGGGACACGGGAGCCTTCACCAACGTCAGATAGTAGCCGGAGCCGAGGTGACGGCGCAGGAAGAGCGGGGAACCGCAGCAGCACAAGCGGCCTCCCGCCACCACAGCCACACGGTCTCCTAGCAGCTCTGCCTCATCCAGGTGGTGGGTGGAAAGGATCAGTGTGCGACCTGGGCAACAGCAACCCCAGCCACGTACACCACCAGTATGTGAAGTCTTTGCCCAAGCTGTGGCCACTGCCAGGAGTTGCCTGCCCCGTGCATCCAACTCCTATCCATCCCTCAAAACCCTATTCCAAGCACTTTTTCATTGGAAACTTTCTGGTCCCTGGAACAGAATCCAGGGGGACCTTGGGCCTCCTGACTCTTACCTTCCCGGTATTTGAGCAGCAGCTCCCAAATGCTGCGCCGGGAAGCAGGGTCCACACCAGCTGTGGGCTCATCTAGGATCACGACCCGGGAGCCACCCACAAAGGCGATGGCCACTGAGAGCTTCCTCTGCATCCCGCCTGGGTGGGCAGAGACAGGGGTGGGTGTCCCAGCATGACGCCCCCACTGTCTCGGGCAGGGCTGCTGTCTTCAGGCCCCTTTCCCCACCCTCTGGGTCCCCCAGATCGGCGTGTCCTCTGGCCTCACTCCACCCTTGGAATAACGACTCCACTCCCCTCCCCCAGCCTCATCTCGGCCCCCCTGGAGGCTCCTCCCTGGGCTAGGCTCACCAGAGAGGTGGCGTGTCTGGGCCCCAGACTTGGGGACGAGCCCCACATCCTGCAGGAGACGGGCCTGCTCGGGGCGCACAGCAGCCGCACTCAGACCCTTCAGCCGCCCGTAGAACCAGATGTGCTCATCCACGGTCAGCCTGCAGTCAGAGAGAACACAGCGGCCCCTGTGGCAGGCAGAGTCCCAAGAGCACCCAGCCTCCTCCCAAGCCACACCCCAAGCCCTCTGAGACCCACATGTCAAACAGCACGTTGTACTGCGGGCAGACGCCCAGGTGGGGCCGGATGGCTTCCATGCTGGACTGGACATCATAGCCCAGGATGCAGGCGGAGCCCCGGGTTGGGGGAAAGAGGCCACTCAGGATGGACCTGGGGATGCAGGGGTCTCAGAGGAGGAAACGGAGACCCCCAGAGAAGGGGCCAAAGCACTCAGAAGGCACCTACTACCATAGCACCTACCACATGCCTCCACTTTGCAGAGGAGGGAAACTGAGGCTTGGAGCCCATAGGTTACCTGCCTATTGTGTACCCAGAATGAACTGGGGGTCCTGCCCCACTGGTAGAGACCCAGATGCCTCTCCCATTGAGCAGATGTGCAAACTGAGGCTCAGTGGGGGGCGAGTAGGAGCGCGTAGGCTGCTCACAGTGTGGTCGTCTTGCCGGCTCCATTGTGGCCCAGCAAGGCAGTGATCTGGCCCTGGTAGAAGTCCAGGCTGAGCCCCCGCAGGGCCGGCTGCGGGTTGCCGGGAAAGTGCTTCTCCAGGCCCCGTATGGAGACTCCTGGGATCAGGCCCGGGGGTACCTCTTCCATCAGCACTGTGGAAGGACAGAAGGCTCAACCGTGGGAGCCCTAGGCTGGGGGAGGGGCGGAGGTTGGGGGGGGTCTGGTGGACCTGTGAGGCCATGAAAGCCGGTCCGTAGAGTCAGTGACCTATCAGGCTGCAGTCTTCAGGGACTAGGGGCAACCCGGGGAGCCCGGGTAGATGGAGATAGCCAGAGGATTGGGGTTTGCAGGACCGTGGGTCTTTACAGGACTAGGGGGATAGGGACAGGGAAGCGGCTGTTAGGTCCCTTTGTGCCTCACCTTTTGGGTCCTTCGGGGTGGCAGGTGGGGAGGAACCCTTGGGAGAACGAGCTCCAAACCAATAGCTCCTCCGAAAGGGAAAGTTCCATGGTTTGGGGATCCCGTACTGGCCTGGAGGGGAGCGGTGCTCAGTTGCCTCTTGAGCCCATGGAGTGCCGCCTTCTGGCCATACGCCTGGCACCGGGGCATGCAGGCAGGAGACCCCATCTGCCCGCCTCAGGCCATCCCTCCGATGCGGCCACGTGGGCCTGGATGCAGGGGTGGGGCACCACCCTCTCACCTGCCTCGCCTCCAGGTACCAAAAGGCCCCTCAGCTCCGCCCCCACCACGCCCCTCAGCCCCGCCTCCCTGCCGCAGGCTCTGGAGGAGTCCCTACCCCGCCCTTAGGGCCCACCTGGGTAGACGGCCTCGAGGTACCAGGTGGCGAGGCCATAGAGCGCGGCATCCAGCAGCAGAATGCCAGAAACCTGCGCCAAGCTGAAGACGTCGGCCGCAGGCCCAGTGCCCATGTTGTGCCACTGCGCGCCCTCGCCCTGCTCCTCCAGCAGCGCCAGGCTCTCGCAGCCGAACCCAAAGGCCACAGGAGACAGAAGGCTCTGCGGAGGGGGCAGGTGCGTTAGTGAGGGGCCCCGCCCAGCGCGCCCCGGCCCTCGGCCCAGCCCGGGTCTCACCGCAGCCACCAGACCACCCGCAGGCAGCTGGTCCCGCCAGGCCACGCACAGCACATAGGGCAGGTAGAGCACGAAGTAGGCGAGGCCTCCGCAGGCCGCCGCCAGGTTGGCGCGGGAGAAGAAGGCGGTCAGAAGGAAGCTCTGGACCACGGTGGCCACGGCGAAAGCCGCCAGGAACAGGAAGACCACGGCCGGGTGGCTGTAGGGGAGGATGTCCCCGAGCTGCAGGGGCCACAGACAAGACAGCCTGGGTCAGGCTGCGGGACGGCCTGGGGCGCGCGCCTCCGCCGGGCGCCCCTGGCCTGCGATCGTGCGCGCGCTCCCGCCCCGCGGCCGGCGAGGCTGCGGTGCGCGCACCTTGAGCACCAGCACGAGCAGCGCGGTGCTGAGCAGGAAGGGCGCCAGGCAGCTGAGGAACCAGCCGAGCCAGAGCACGGCGCGGCCCAGCCCCATGGCCTGCATGGTGCCGCGCAGCCTGGCTTCCTTCTCGCGCACCACCGCCTTCACCGTCAGCGCCACCGAGTAGATCCAGGCCAGCGTCAGGAAGAGCGGCAGCGACCGGCTCAGGACGCGCAGGAACCTGAGGCAGGGGGCGGCTGAGCGGGCGGCCAGAGACCCCGCAGCGGCCCCAGCCCCGCCCGCTCCCGGGCACAGGGAGAGGTCCCGCTCGAGCGGCGGCTGGCAGCCCGACGGCACGCGTCGGGTCCCAGCCTGAGACGTGTCGCCTGGGGGGGGGGGCGTGCGGGCGGGCGCTCACGCGTCATCCACGAAGCAGGGGTACGGCATCTGCTGCAGGAAGAGGCGGGCCCGGGGCTCGCGGCCGCTGAGCACACGCACCGCCGCGCGCTCCAGCAGGTCCTGCAGGTACACGAAGCCACCCCACACGTAGCGCAGGTCCGTCAAGGGGTCGGCGGCCGGGCCGGGGTCCCAGAACCTGCAGGGGGCGCGGCGGTCGGCTGCAGGGAGAAGCCCGTGCCCCACCCACTGCAGACCCCAGCTGGTCCAAGGCTCCCCCCTCATCCCCCCATCCCCCCCATCCGCCCGCCTCTGCGCATCCCGGTCTCCCCTAGACCCGATGGCCCCCAAGCCCCGCCCACACTGGCCCCGCCCACACCTGTCCCTGATCTTGTTGGTTCTTGTGACAGCATCGATGTCCATGCGGATCTTGACCCGCACGTGGCCAGGACCCCGGGGCTGTGCAAGGTCCCGACGTTCCTCAGGCCCCAGGAAGACGATGCCGGCCCAGAAGCGGCGCTCTGCCAGCAGCTCCAGCGCCCGTGCCACCAGGGCGGCCTCTGAGGGTGCCACCTCCAGCTTGTCCAGGGTGACACACTGGGGGAGGGCCCCGGCGTGGGGGAGGAGGGGTCGGGCAGGGCTCCTCCCTCGGAGCCTGGGGCGGAGCCCAGCTCCATCAGGTCCCCGCAAGGCCCAGGCCGTGTCCATCCTCAGGCTTTCCTAGGAGGAGCCACCGCCCCAGTCTGGTCCCCCTCCCTGGGCTGGCCTCCGCCCTTGGATCACCACAGGTCGGGCCCTTCCTCACCACCAGACAGAGCTCCCCAGAGGTCGGCCCCTCACCTCCACCACGCGGCCCAGCATGCCCACCACGTGGCCCACGTCGGCATGGGCCTCCCGCCAGGTGTAGCCTTCCCCGTGGGGGTCCAGAAAGGCCAGCAGGGCCTTGGCCTGGGCCTGACCTCCGGATCCCCCCGGCCGCGTCCTTCCTCTGTCCCCAGCTCGCAGGAGCCTCTGGGGAGGGGTGAGGGAGGGGGAGTCGGCACAGGGCGCTCTGGGCGGATCACTCCTCCTCTCATCCCGCCTGCTCACACCTGCCCTGGAGGCCCTGCCCTGCTCTCCGCCCACATCTTGGGCAGGGAGGAAGTGCCGGGGGAGGCTGGGGGCGAGTCTGCCAGCTGGCCTCCATCTGCGGACCTGCATCATCGCCAGGTTCGTGCTGTCATTCAGGAAGTCAAAGAGCTGGGGTCCCAGCGCACCCCACACCTCCTGGACGTCCTTCAGCAGAGCCAGCTCCTGGAAGGTCCGGTTCACCTGGGGAGGGGGCAGCCCTCCTGGGACTCTCATCTCCTCCGAAGACCTCCCCCCTCCCCCGCGGCTTCCTCTGTCTCCACGGCACCTCTGACCCCCAGCCCACGCTGTCCCTCTCCCTGCCACCTGGCAGACTCTAGCTCCTTCAAAACCCTGCTTCCACAGCCCACCTCAGGGAGCCTCGGGGGCAGGGCCCTCCCTCTGGCCTCGCCCGTGCTCCCTGGGCTGGGGGCGGGGCCCAGGACCCCTCCTGCCCTTACCTGGGCCATGAGCTGCCTGGTGAAGGCAGTGTTGGGTGTAAACAGCACTTTGCCCAGGACCAGCGGCTTCAGACGCCTCCAGAGCAGGCGGGACAGTGGGTGAGATTCCAGGGACCCCACAAGCTCAGCACAAGCAGGGCCTGGGGCAGGGGCACCATGAGGTCCTGCCTCCACTCCCAATGGCCCACTTCCCAGACCGGGAGCAGAGGTCGGTGGCTCACTCACTCAGGCCGTGGTCGGGCTGGGCTGCTGCTGGCTCCTGCCCCACCAACTCCTTCAGGTGGCTGGCCTCGTACCAGTTGAGGGAGGGCCCCCCGGGGATACTAGGCCCCCGGGCACTGCAGAGGGCCTCGGACACAGCCTCCAGGGGTCCACCTGCTCCTTGAGGTCTCCGCAGCAGTGCCCGTAGCTCCACCAGGCTGGGCAGTGCCAGGAGCTACAGAGAGGTCACCAGACGATGCTGGTAGCCAGTTCTGAGCCTAACCAGGGCAAGGCACCCTGCCAGGAGCACCTCCCTCTCTCCTTCCGCCCAAGCTCCCCAAAAACCTACCCAGGGGAAGCGCCGGGCTGCCCTGTCACCTCCCCACCTGCAGCCTACCCTTCCAGTTTGCGGGCTAGGGTCCGCAAAGGTGAGGGGCCTCTTACCTCCTGGGCCAGGTCCTCTGCTGCCTCCACAAAGCTGCTCACGGACTCCTGGGCGTGGTCAGGCACAGACCCCAGGGACCCCTGGGGAGAAAGACAGCAAGCCGGGTGACACTGGCCTTGACAGAGTTCTCACTAGGTGTGGAGCACTTTGCCATGCTCTGTGCCGGCTGTACTCTCTTAGACCCCGTTTTACGAACAGGGAAGTGGAGGCTGCAAGGCACGCGGACTCGTTTCAGGGCTCGCTGGCCGGACCTGTACCAGCTGGATACAGCCTATCTGGGCGCTAACAGGATGAGGAACATCACTCCAGGTGCCAGGGACAGCCCAGGCACTGGCCTGGAAGCTGGAATCAGAGGCCCCTGCCCCACGATGGGGAAGTCCTGGGACTTTCTGAGGGCAGCATCCCGGAGTCAGCCTGGTGTCACACCACCGCATCTCACCTCTCCAAGCAGTGTCCCCAGTAGCTCAGTGGTCAGGGACAGGAGGTCCTGCCGTCGGTCGCTTGGCTGATGCTGGGCTGGGGGAAGAACACACAGGAGTGTGGCAAAGCCTGGCCTGAGGCAGCCCCGCCCTGTGCCCATTACACAGCCAGGCAGATTGAGGCTCAGAACGCACCCCCCCCCCCCGCCAGACAGAGGGCCCGGCCTCACCTGTTGTGCCCGCAGCTCTCAGCAGCGACATCAGCTTTCCCAGGCTGGCCAGCATTCTGTGGGTACTGGGGCCCCCCAGGACAGTGCGGGCATCTGCCAGGAGCCGGGAGACCCTGGGGACAGAGGGAGCAGGAGGTGGGGTCTCAGCAGATACCCCCATGCCCAGGGCCACCGCACCCACTGCCGCCAGCTCACAGGGAGTCCTGGAAGTTGCTGAGGACGCGCGGCTGCTCGGCGGGCGTGGGCTGCGGGAAGCAAGTGTTGTTCAAGTTGCAGATGAGACCCTGGAGCCAAGGAACGGTGCCGGCCGAGGGCAGCGGCTTGTTGGGGAAATGGCCTGTGGGGATGCCGGGCAGGGGGGTCTTGCCAGAGTCCCCACCATGTCCACAGCCTCCCCAACAGCACGCTCACTCAGACTTTAACTGGATGCCCAGTCTGTGCTCTTGGACCCCTACTGGGGGCCCTGTGGATGGGGGGCCCATTGCCTACCTCCACCCCCCTCAAAAAAGAGCCTGGTCCTTGGGGGGCTTACATTCGTGGTGCTCAAGTGGGGGGTGGGAGTGGCGGACGGCCACCAGGATGAAGAAGAGAAAGAGAGGCCACAGCAACTCCACCAAGAGCTGGACCTGGGGGAGGGACAGAAGAGGTGGGGGAAGTGAGGGACAGCGCGGGGCACCGCGGCCACTCCGCCCTGTCCCATCAGTCCTGGCATTACCGGTTGTCTCCTGCGGTACAGGAAATTCTTCCAAAGCAGCAGCATGAGCTGCGTCCAGAAGGCCATGGTGAGAATGGACAGAGCCCACGACGGAGCGCCCGCCTGAGGACGTGCGGTGTGGCCGCGAGCAAATCCTGGCCCCTTCTACCCCAGACTCCTCCACCCCATGGCTCCGGCTCCTGGACGCTCCGCTGGGAGCCAAGCCGCAGGCAAGTATTAAAGGGTCTCTTCTGTCCCTGGGGGCAGAGTGAGCCAATGGGAGCCCTGCCCGAAGCCGTCCTCGCACCTGATTGGGTGCCTGGGCTGTCGCTCCCTGCAGGGCGGGCGTCCGAAAGGCGGTCAACTAATTCTTCAGGGGGAGGAGCTTCGGCTCCACCCCGCGGTCGCTAGGCTCCACCCGAGGTCCCCTGGGGACCTCCCGTTCCTGGCCCCCGGCCTCATCCCGAGCCCTGCGAAGGACCCCCCACCCCCGGCTCTTCCCGGGTGACACGTGCTGAACCTTTCACACGCCCGGCGGGGAGCAGGGCCTGCCCCGCCCCGCAGAGAGACAAGCAGAGTCACTCCGCGGGAGGCAGGGCTCCCCTCTACGCGCCTCTCACGTGGGGTTCCCCGCCGAGAAGAACCCCAGGATCCCCAAGATGAGTAAGGAGAAGAGGCAGGGGTGCGGGCTCCTGGAGCTAGCAGTTCCTGACGCCCACCTTGGCCACGACTGTCCAGCTCTGGCTGGACTGTCCATCCGGCCATCGTTGTACCGAAGACGAACCGAGGCGGGGACCGGCCCCAGGCCACGGACGAGGACGGAACTCGCACCCAGGACCCCCGGCCCCCCACTGCGGGCTCTGCTGTCCGTGAGGTGGGAGCTGGGACGCAGGGCGAGTGGGAGCTCTAACGGGCGGAGGGACCGCAGGTGCATGTCGCCAGGGAGGCTCCTGCCCAGTCTCCTCCGGGAACGAGCGGTCCGTTCCGGCGCCCTCCACTCTCGGGGCGCGGAGCCTGCGCTCCGCCCCCAGCCCCTCATTGCCGGGCACCTGCTCCCCACCCACCCACCGCCGCCTTCCGGCATCCTCGAGGCTCTCTCCCCGGGACCCTCTCACCTTTCCAGCCCCCACCTCTCGCCGCCTTCCCTCCGCCCGCAGCTGGCCCTGAGCCCGCAGCAGGGACCGCCCTCCCGGGGAGACCCGCCGCCGCGCCGGCCCCGCCCCTGCTATTGGCTGCCGCCCCCGCCACTCACGGGCCGGGCCGGCGGGAGCCACGCGCGCCGTGGGAGGAGGCCGCGCGGAGCCGGGTTTCTTAAAGGAACCGCTCGCCTCTTGCTGCGTCACGGTGGGGCGCTGGGCGGTCGGCTCACCCCACGCGGGTCGACCTCCGGACACGCGGGGACAGGCTGCCTCCTCACATTGTGTACCCGCCTGCAGTGCTGCAGGTCCCTGCGGAAGGAGGTCCCTTTCTCCCCAGTCTCCCCTGGGGGACCCGGATCCTGGCCAGGCTCGCTTCGTGACCCTGGGACTCCCATTTGTCCGTCCAAAAGTGGGGGTTCGATTGGTCATCATTTGTTCATCCCCCAAATAGTCCTTCAGTCCTGCAGTGGGCCAGGCCATGGCAGGAGGGGGAGGAGGCCCCAATATTCCAAGATTAGAATCCTGGGTCATAACGGTCACATCATTTCCAGGAATACCTCCGGGTCCATTCAGAAAAGTGACATTTCCAGAGCTTGTGGCAAAGAGGATACAAGTGTACGGACCCACAGCCCTGGGGCAGCTGGGGGGCGGGGGTTGGCATTGGGGCTTGGGGGATGAATAGGAGCTTGCCAGCCCAGGAGCTCCAGGCCAGGAGGCCAGAGCTGCCTGTGGGGCTGGGAGATCCTTTCCAAGCAGCAGGGAGTTCCAGCCTCTTTCCCCCACCCAGGTCCTGGCCGTCAGGCTCCTTCTTCATCCCACAGTGCCTTCACCCTCACCCCCCTGCCAGCCCCCGGCCTCTGCTCCTCCAGGGCCGCTGAGAGGACCCGCCAGAGGCTGGCCTGCTGCCCCACCCCAGGGCCCCAGGGCCCCAGACCCGGATCCAAGCCAAAACCCTCTCCCCAGCAGACCCCAGCTCCACCAGCAGTTTCTTCCTAAAAAGAGGTTTTTATTGCCTTTGGTCCACAGTCAACATTTCACATTATCTCTTGGTCCCAGGGCTCCTGGACGGGGGGCCAGTCCCTGGGTAGGACCTCCGGGTGGGGATCCTAGTGCAGAGAACTTGTCCTCTTCCCTTGGTAGAGGAATGCAGAGAAGTATGGGAGGGTGGGGTGGGGTGGGGTGGGGTGGGGGGCGGTTCTCCCTTTTCTACCCAGAACTCTGTTGTCCTGGCTGGGCCTCAGTTTCCCCACTAGCCCCTGGGACGAGCCACAGGTGAGTCTGAGGGGGCTAAGGAAATCCAGTTCCCACAAGACCTCAAATATTTTGGCCTCTGGCCTGGCCCTCTCTCCTGGGGGCCGCCTTCCTTCCCACCACTGCTCCTCAAAAAAAAGGAAAAATTTCTTTCATTAAAACTGCCTGAAACTTCTGTGGGTACAGAAACCACAAACTGATCAGAAGAGAAAAGGGAAGAAGAGGAGAGGCAACCGGAAACCGTTCAGGGCTGGTCCCTCCCCGCCCCGGTGTCTTGCTCAAACCCCCACGGCTCAAGCCCAAAGCCTGCTGGGAAATCTGCGGGCGCCCGGAGCCCTCCCACCGCGCAGGTCTGCCCCTGCCTCACCCCTTCCCCATAAGCTCTCAGCCGGCAGCGCTCAGACAAGGAGAAAAACAAGACAAGCACAGAAGAACCCCAAAACCACACGCAGCGATGTGTGGAGACGCCCGCTCGGGTGCCTCAGTAACCAGCCTCCTCCTGGGGGTGGTAGGGGGCGTACTCCGGGGCCTCCCCTGAGCCCGGGCAGTCGCCCGCAGCCGCCGAAGCCCCATCGGCCGCGGGGCCTTGAGGGCAGTACTTGGGGTCACAGATCTGGCGCCCCAAGCCAAAGACCTGGCCGCTCTGGTTGGCACCCTTCGCGTGGCCCATCTGCAGGGACACGGAGGAGTTGTCACACTTGTCGGTCCCCAGCTTGGTGTCGTAGATATGCCGCCGGGTCCCCGGAGCCGTCATGCCCACCTGGACGGAAGGAGAGAGCTCAGGGCTGGAGGAGGGTGGGGGAGGGAGGCCCAGCAGCACTGGCCCCCGCGCCCCCCCATCCCCAGCTGTCTCTGCCCCTGACCGGGCCCCTCCCCGCCCTGCGGCGACGCCCTCTCTCTTCTGCCCCTGTGCCGAGTTGATCCCCACAACGAACGACCCCCTCCCTGGAAACCCCCCGGCATCTGCGTCCGGCTCTCCCTGCCGGCAGGAAGCTCCCCAGGTTGGGGCCGAGGTCCCCCAAGTACCCGGGAGTTCCGAGACCTTTGTACGGATGCAGGCAACGTGCAAGAGGAGAGCGCATCCCGGGAGCCCAAGCCACCAGGGTTGGACGGGCCCCTGGGCGCTCCTCTGAGGGAAAATGGGACCCAGAGCCTGGCGGCAGCTTCCCCAGGGACAGGCAACAAGCGGGGGCAGGGACAGGCGGAGAGGCAGGAGAGTGACCCAGGGTGGGACCCTCCGTGGGGGGGCAGCCACGTCCATGGGGCAAGAGGAGACCATGGGGCGGCGGCCGGGGGTCCGGTGGGAGCCCCACCTGGCTGGCACACTTGTTGGTGCCCATCTGGAGACTGATGGTCGAGTGGTCCATGGGGGGCAGGATGTGGTTCTTGGGGTCGTACAGATGCCTTCTTGTGCCGTAGGCCGTCATGCCCGACTGACTGGCGCACTTGTTGGTGCCCATCTGCAGCGAGGGTGAGGCCTCTACATCCTGCCCTGAACCTGAGGGGGCCCAGGGCTGGACAGGGCCTGGGTCCCAGGGGCAGCCCCCCACCCCCCACTGCGGCGGGCGCAGAGCCGGAGGCAGGGGGAGCCCACCTGGAGCCCGATGACGCACTGGCCTGCCTTCATGGTGGCATCGTCAAAGTTGCGCTCCTGCTTCTCTGAGTACTTGACACCAATGTCCACGCCGCTCTGGAGCCCCTTTGTCTTGGCCTGGAAGGGAGGGGTGCTGGGAGGGTCACAGAGGGGCCACCGGGACCCTCGAGCCCGGCCCAGACCCACACAACCGCGGGGATCCGGCTCCAACCCCCCCTGCCACCAGGGGACAGCTCAGCTCAGAACAGGAGCTCCGGAGGCCGTCGTCACCAGCCACCCTGGGCCTCCTCCCGTCACCTCCTGCTACCCAAGCCTCCAGAAACCCACGTGCTCGCCCACACCTGCCCCTGCCCCCCGCCCCCCCGGTCTCCCCGCTCCACTCCCCACATGGCGGCCCCAGGGTGCTCAGAAATGCCTCTTGGCTCGCAATTCCCTCCTCCTGAAATGCTGTTCCAGCCCGCCCTAGTCACTAGACGGCACACCTGGGTCCAAGGCCCCCTTCTTCAGGCTGCTTCTCACAGTTTAGAACTTTTCTATCATCTACAAAAAAGTGAAGATCGAACCCTCGTGTCCACTCAGGCCTCCGGGGGATGGGTGTGTGTCTGCCGCGGCTCGTGGCTTCCCACACACAGGCCGCTCTGGCACGGGATGCTGGTCTCGGGGAGGCTGCCCCGTTCGGCCCTGAACCCCAAGTGCCTGGAGCCTCGGGCCGGACTGAATCCAGGGCGTCTCTCAACCCCTGTGGACCGCAGCGTGGGGCCCCAGGAGGGTCCCTGTCTCCCTCTGGGCCTCACCTTCCCGGCCAGGGCAAGAAGAGACACCTGCACCTGCGTCATGTTCCCGCTCTCAAACAGGTCGTTGGCCTCAAACAGGTCCACGGGGTTCATGCCGTAGCTGACCATGGCCTTGATGAAGGTGGACAGGTTTTCCAGCTGGGGAAGGCAGGGGACGGACCATGAGGCGACCTGGCCACATGCCTGGTGGGCGGAGGAGGTCCCTGCGCCCGTCCTCGTGATGCCTCCAGGCCCTCACCTGGTGCCAGTTCTGCATGGAGCGGTTGATCTTGGGGACCGAGCCTGGTTGCAGCTTATTCATGAGTCTGGGGCAGGGGACACACGGGGAACCTCCATGAGCGCAGGGGAACCTCAGAGACGTAAGAGACTCATTCTACACTTGGCCACACCCAGGCCTTCCCTGGCAGCCTTGCTGCCTCTTCCCAGGCCTCAGTTTCCCCTCCTGCAACGTACGCTTCACCCGCAAGGAAGCAGGGACCCAGGACCATGGTGGCAGGTGTCAGTGCCACAGCGGGGGGCGGGCGGGAGCTGGGAATTCCCACTCCGCAGCAGAACCTGGAGGCCCTCGGGGAGGGCGGAAGGTAAGGGTGCTCCTGGTCAGTAACCCAAGAAAACGAAAGACAGGAAAGACCCGAGACCAGAGACCCATTGCAGGGAGAGGGCGCAGGCTTCCCGCCAGAGGTGGAGGGTGCTGGCAGGACAGGCAGCCTCCAGCCCCCTCCCTGCCCCCGCACTCACGTGCACAGGATGACTCCATCTTTCAGACCCTTCTGGAAGTCAGGCCCGATAGACAGGCCTGTGAGCCCCTCGATCCAGCCGCGGAGCTCTGCCTCCTTCTGGGGGTCATATTTGGACAGCAGCTGGAGGAGCAGAGGGCACAGGGCGGGGGGTGAGCCCAGGTGGGCCGCTGTGGACCCGGGGAGCTCCCGGGCCGCGGCCCTCCCCCTCCCACCAGCGCACAGACATTGGCCAGGGAAGACAGCGGTGGGGGGCACGGGGTGGGAGTGGGGGGGCTCCGCTGGGGCTGCTTCCAGCAGCACCTTGTCCCCTGGAGAGGCTGCCTCTTCTCTGCTGTTTTTAGATGGTTGTGAGACACTCATAATGTTGACCATTTTTACCATTATCGAGTGAACAGCTCAGTGGTTTTTAATACACTCACGATGTTGTGCAACCATCACCTTGGTCTAGTTCCAGAACATTCCATCAACCCGAAAGAAACCCTGTTCCCATCAGCCATCACCCTCGTCCCTCTCCCCAGCCCCTGTCACCTCTAACCTCCTTCCCGTCTGCAGATGAGCCTGGTCTGGCCGTGTCACACGCAGGGACTCACACCCCGTGTGGCCTCGTGTGTCTGGTTCCCTCCCTGAGCGTTGTGGGCTCGGGGTCCGTCCCCGGGGCCGCCTCGCTCCTGCTGGTGGCTGAGGGATACTCCCGTGTGCGGGGGACACGCTGTGTGTATCTGTTCATTCATGAATGGACATTTGTGTTGTTTCTACCTTTTGGCTATTGCGAGTAACACCTGTATCAACTTCCACGAGTCAGGTTTTCAATCCTTGTGGGTGTGTATCTAGGAGTGGAATCACTGGGTCACAGGGTAACTCCATGTTTAATATACTGAGGAACCACCAAACCCGTCTCTGTCCCTTGAACTGACTGTACCAGTTACTGCCACAGGGCCTTTGCACAAGCTGTCACTTCGGAATCAGATGTTCACATGGTGGGTCTCTCCCTTCAACCCATTCTCCAATCCAGCTTGAGGTTCCCCTCCTTGGAGAGGGCGTCCCTGACTACCCCGGCTAGGAAGGCCTCCTCATACCCCTATCTCCCCCACCCTACCTTGTTTTACTTCTAGCTTTTATCTTTATACAAAATGCCTCCTTGCTTAGGAGCCACCCCTTGAACTTTGCTTCCCAGCTCACTGCTGTCTCTGCAGTCCCTAGATGGTGGGATAAAAGTGCTCCCGGTCCCCCATCAGTGCACACCCAGTGCCCACAAACACATACACACACTCTGTTCCCAGTGGGAGCAGCTCAGGGCATCAAAGGGCAAAAGGGCCAGAGGCGCAGAGAAGTCAGGGAGACCCAGGCCAGGGTGTGGTGTGGGCAAACGCAGTCAGCCCCAGCGTGGCTCCTGGAGTGCAGAGACAGGAAGCTGGGTCTGGTCCCCTCCGGTTCCAGACTGTCCAGCTCGGGGGCTTTCTGCTCTGGACCCACACAGATCCTGCCCTGGACACTTTCCCTTCCTGTCCCTCTGCCCCCACCAGGGGACTGGGACTAGGAGCCACCCTCTGCAGACCCACTCCTCTCAGCTCTGCTCCTAGCTCCTAGCTCCCGTGACCATGGACACAGTTATCTCCCTGTGCCTCAGTTTCCCCATCTATGTTTGCCATTGTTTGCACAAGGACCTCCTGAACCAGGCCCCACCTCCTGGGTCCTGCGCATACACCCCATGGCAGCGTGGGATGGGGCAGAGCACCGCAGACACAAAGGCAGGGAGGCTGGTCTGCTAACTTGATCCTCCCTCCCCGCCCCCACTCCTGGTTCCCACAGCCCAGCAGCCCTGCCCTGAAGAATGAAAAGCCCAGTGCAAGGGAGGCTGGCTGGTCTGGACGCCTGGCATACCTGCCCAGGGCCGGGCCGGATCCCTAGTGGCTCCTGAGGGCCGGTTCCTGGGCCAAGGAGCCGGGCCAGCCCCGCCTGGAGCCCCCGCCTGCACACAGGCACGCGTGCGCGCACACACACACACACACACACACACACTCCCGTGTCCAGCGGCCTTCAGCACATTCCTCCTCACCGCAAACTGCCTGGAATGCAGGGGCTGCCTCCCTGCTAAATCGGGACCAGCTGTTCCCAGAGGCCTAGACCCCCCAGCCAGCCGGAAATGGAGTGACAGCTCAGGGACACGGTGGACACCAGCTTGCCTTTACGCCAACCAGCCAGGGGCAAACTGAGGCCCACAGGGCCAGGCAGAGGTCTCCAGAGGTCTTAACTTCTTCCTAAGTAGCTGGTAAAGTGGGCGCGATGTGGGTTTCACGCCCCAGGTTTCCGGTGACGGTGCAGCCCGGGTGACCGGGGCAAGCGGGTCATGGCCGTCCCGTTCCCCAGACCTGCACGCGGGCTGGTCCCAGGGAGCCTTCTGCCCTCATCCCAGACAGAGCAGGTCTCGGCACGCCCCATCTCACTCAGTCTGAGGAAGCTGCCCGCGCGTGCGCCCGCTGCCTCCACTTCCTGCGGCCCCGGGGACACTGGGAGGGCTGCCCGCCAGGCCCTGCGGCCATCAGGAGCTCAGTCCGAGTCCTCACTCTGCCGCTCACAAGCTGTGCAGTTCTGGGCGGCGGGTATGACATCTCTGAGCCTGGCTACAAACGCACAGGGCTCTTAAACCTCTGTGAGGTCGAGCAGAGCAGCAGGGCAGTCCGGCAGCACCTGCACCCGTCGCCCTGCGTACACATTCACGCCATGCAGTTGGGGCTGAAGTGGAGAGGAGTGTGTTTAGGGAAGGTTCTGGATCTTGCTGGGTCACCCAGCCTTAGTTCCCCAAGCCTTGGCCATCTTCCGTCTAAGGGGCTGGAGGGGGGCCCTGCGGTGACCCTGCGGTCTGCGACCCCCTGGGGTGCCAGTGGGCCGGGCGTCTGCATGGGGCCGGCAGGACCGCACCTTCCACGTGCCCGGGCAGGCTCCCGGGGGGCTGCTGGCTCTGAGGCCGCATTCCCAGGTGCCCGGAAGGAGGCTGGATGGGCCTGACAAACTACCCTCGGGCTGGAAAGGCCTGGAGTGTGACCGGCCTGGGACATCTCCCTGGGTCTGGGAGCACCCCCTGCTCCCCTTTCCCTAGCATGGACCCTGCTGCGGGACCCTGCGCAGGTGTGTGCCCCTCTCTGAGCCAGATCAGCAAGTGCTTTCTCAGAAGCGTCTGGCCCAGGCCCCACCCGTGTTTCTAGCTTGCAAACCCCACACCTTTTAGGATTACATTCAGGGGGCCGGGCACACCCGGTGGATCCCTTCGCTGTTGCTTTAACTGTGTCAGATGCGGACAAAGAGAAGTTACGAGGGAGCAGCTGCGCCCCCCCCCCCCCCACGCAGCCCAACTTCCCCCTCCGTGCCCTGCCCCCGCCAGGTGTTCGAGGTGGGGAAATTCCTGTGGGGGGGCCACCCCCTCTCCCAACAATGCGGGGCCGCTCCCTCCCCCTCCTGAAGCCCGTGGGGCCAGGGAACGCGCAGGGGGCCGCCGGGTCCCCTCAGACCCTCGGGGTCCAGTCCTCGCCGCCCCGAGGAAGCCCGGCGCTGTGGGGCTGAGGGAGGGAGGCCGTTCGGATGGGGCAGGGCTGGGCCAAGGGGTCGGAGCCCGCCCGCCCCGGCGGTCGGAGGGAGCCGGACCGCAGACCTCCCCGCCCGCGGGAGATGAGGGAGCCCGCGGCGGACGCCCGGAGCAGAGCGCACGGCCGTGGGGACGGAGAGGGCTGGGGTCGGGGTCGGGGTCGGGGTCGGGCCATTCTCCCGGGGCTCACGCGCGCCGCCCGCCACGCGAAGGGGAGCCCGCGGGGGGTCCGGGCCGCGCGCCCCGCGGAGCCGCGACGGCCGCGCCCGGCGGACACGGCGCGCCCCGCACTCACCCGGTTCTTGACCTCGGCCGACAGCCCGTACGAGGGCCCCTTGTTGAACTGCGTGGAGCTCATGGTGGCGGCGCGGCGGGACGCGGCGGGCCGGGCCGGGTCCGGGCGCCGGGGTGGGGGGGACGCGCGGGGCCAGTCGCCCCGCCCCCGCCGCCCATTGGCCCCGGCGCGCATGTCCTTATAAGGCCGGGCCGCGCCGGGCTCCCGCGGCCGCCCCGGCCCCGCGCCGCCCCGACCCCCGCCCCGGATGCGCGCCCTGTCCCCGGGGCCCGGAGGGGCGCCTCGGTCCCGCGGCACGGCCGGGCCACAGCGGCGCGGCCGCGGGGACGGGGCCAGGCAGTCCTGTCCTCTCCCTGCCGGCAGACGCGGGGCGGCTCCGGCCCCCTTCCCGCACCCTTGGGCGCCGCGATGGGAAAGGAGGGGGTGCGCTGGGCGGGACCCTGGTCCCCTGGGGCTCGAATGGGGACCCCTCTCTGCTGCACGGGGACGCCTCCCGCTCTACCCCCTTCCTGGGAGCTCCCATAACCGGGGGGGGGGGGTGGACAGGGGACCTGGGGCAGGCTTCTCAAAGCAGGGGCCGCGGGAGCTGGGGCTTTGACGGAGGAGTAGGAGTTTGCTAGTCCAGAAGGGACGGTGCTCCTGGCAGAACAAAGACCGCCGGCGCTGAAAGCACCTAGAGCTCGATCAGACGGATCAGGGGAGGGGCGTTGGGATGAGAAGGGGATTTGAATCTCCCACCCTGGAACGACAGGGAACAAGGAGGCAGTAGAACAGGGACTGGAGGTCCAGGTGTCCTGGGGCTAGAGCAAAGGCTGTCGAGTCTTCCAAGCCAGGCACACACTTGCTGCTCAACAGGTGGTGTGTGCGTGTACAGATAAATCAATAAATTAATAAATAAATGACAGAATACATGAATTTACTCGTTCAGTAATGCATTCATTCATCCACGGACACAACCACTCACTGCTCTCTGACATCGCTTCCGGGTCAGTCCCTTCCTAGGAAATGCTGGTCGCAGACCTTGGCGCCGGCCCTTCCGGTTCCTGGAAAGACAGAGCCCGGCACAGACTCCCACCCCTGTCCCACAGGAGCAAGTACCGGACACAAACACGAGTCTGAGGAGGGATGGAGGACACTGGAGGGGACGTGGTGGCTCCACCAGAGGTGCCAAGGAAAGCTGCATATAAGAGGGGTGTGGGAAGTGGGGTTTTATTTTTTTACTTTTTATTTTTTGGGAAGTGGGGTTTTAAAGCATGAGTAGGAGTTTGACACACTTGACAAGCAGCTCACCGGGCTCTGGGAGGGCTCAGCAACAACTCACCCCTCCCTGCCCCTTCCCTGGGAAGCACATCTCCCCAGTTCCCCGCTCCCTAGATATCTGCTACCTCTCTGCCCCTCATTCGCCATTCCATCTATCTGAAGAGCTGTTCTTCAGGGTTCAAGTCCTAGCCGCTGGTCTTGGATGAGTCCCTTGGGTCTCAGTTTCCTTGTCTGTAAAACGAGGAAACAGCGCTCAGCGGGGAGTCAACAATGAGCCGGTCCGGCTCTGAGTGTGGGGACAGTGTGGTTTGTTGGGATCTAGGTGGGGAGCTGTGAGGCCGATGGGATCCTGGAGCAGCGGGGAGGCCAGGTGGGGGGCCGGCTGGAGTCCTTGTGGGGTCTGCTGGGGCCTGGGAGTCAGCGAGACCCGTGGCACGGTGAATGGCAGCCTGTGGCTGTCAGCAGTCAAGCGTGGCCCCGGGCTCCTGCCCCAGTCTGTGGGGGGGTCTGTGGCTGCCAGCAGCGCGCCCGCGGATCTCCTTGCCACGCCCAGCCTCTGATGCTTGTCCAGGGAGCCTCCGTGGCTCTGGGGACACCACCTGCACTGGGAGACTCTGGGACAGAGAGGCTGGTTGTGACACCTGCCTGTGCCCACTCAGGCAAGCATGTTCGCAGGGCAGTGGCTACCTGTGTTCTGAGGCCGGGGTGGGGGTAGGCAGAGCTCCCCGCGAGCTGCCCATCGGGATGGGGTGGGGGGGCAGCCGGCAGCTCTGTGGCCTCGCCGCCCCGCAGCGAGCCCTCCAAGAATGTCGGTACACCGGAGGGGGCCCAGGCTTCCCTTCATTAGATTTTAATTAATCCTGGCTTAAAGTCAAATTCAGATTTTGCAAAACCTCTGCACACATTTGGAACAACTTGGGGATGTGTGTGTTTTCCTGTTCAGCGTAAGTTGTACACAGTGGAGCCGTAGAAGGGCATTTGCAGAGGCCGGAGCGCAGGGACCCGGGTGCGCGGGGCAGCGCAGGGTGCGCGGGGCCCCTGGGTTTGCAAGAGCCCGAGCAGAACAAGGTAGAGATCGGTGCCTCATGAACGTCTCCCGCGAATTGCAGGAAGCAGGTCCCTCTCAGTTCTCTCCGCTTGGCTCAGAGTCGGCCACCGCACGCGGTCAGGGTCATGTTTACACTGGCCAGCGCTGTTCTGGACCCGCGGCCATACCCGGATCCCAGGTGTGGTCTCGTCTTGTTTTGGGGGGATGGCCCTTGAGTTAACAATGTTTTTCTGTACGTTTTTAGGTGGTTGAAAGGAACCTCGCTCTGCGGCAGGTGGAAACACGTGAGCGCGGAGACAAAGCTTTGTGGCCTCGGCCACGCCCTTTCACAGTCGCCTCCCGCTGCCCCATCCAGAGCCCAGCTGCCAGGCTGACCAGGACTTTCAGGTCTTTGACAGAAAACCCACTTGGGCTCCAGACGCTCAACCACCCAGAACCCAAGAAATGCAGACTCAGACGTCCCCAAACTCCTGGGGGCTGGAAGCTTAGGGCGTTCCCATGTTCTAAACGGCCTGAGGACCTGCGATTTAGGGGATGACATAATTCTGTATAACCCTAACCCTCCGCGCCCCCACTTGGAGCCCCACTTCAAATCCCGGACTCCCCGGGGCTGTGGGATTTTTATACACTTGGCCTTTCTGCGCCCCCTCGCCCCGTCTGGAAAGCTCCTCACAGCCCCTGGGTTTGCAGTCAGCGCGAAGTGGGTCCCAGCAGCACAGGGCGATCTGAAATAAGGGTCGTCCAGTCAACACACGCAACTTTCTGAGGAAAGTGGCCTCCGTTGAAAACCTGGCAAGGAGACTGGGTCTCTGCAGCTGCCCTCTGCCCGTGTCCCCCCGGGACTCACTCATCCCCCCAGGACTGAGCCCCGGGGAGACTGCGGGGCTCATGGGGAAGGGGGTGTCGGTTGTCCAGGTACTCTGGGCTGGGGCCTTGGTGATGCCTGTGGGTCAGGAGGCCACAGCTGGAGGACCTGGGGTGACAGGACCCCCCAGAGCCTCAGCCTTACTAGGTTGGGGGCTGGGCCTGGGGTCTCGCGGCTGGGCATGGGGACTACAGGTGTGGCAAGGGCCCTTCCCCACAGCCCCCTCCTGGGCAACCCCATCTCCTCAGTGTCTGAGGAGACCTCAGAGTGGGACCCTGGGGGGGTCAGGGCAGGACCCCATGTGGGCCCCCTTTTGGTGCCTCCTGGGGGGGCTCCCCTTGCTCTCCGCAAACAGTCATCTCAGGACATAAGCCTAGTGCAGACAACGGCAAAACAGTAATAGTAACAATAGGAGGGAGGGGGGTACCTGTGAGCCCAGGTCCGGAGCCTTCCTGCTCAACACGGGCCACGCTCCCAGCGGCCCCCTCAGCGGAGATGTGCCCAGTGCCGGTGAACTCTGCACCGTGCCCACGGCCTGTCGCAGATCCTCTGCCCTGGCCGTGACCTCTGCAGACGCCCCATCCTCTTGGCTCCTTCTCCGCCCTCCCTCCTGTTCTAGGGTCAGCTTCTCGCGAGTCTTCCTGAACCCCCAATGAACTCTCAACCTGCCCCAGGCCGGCTTCCTGCCCCCCCCACCCCCACCCGCCGGCCACCAGCATGGCCCAGACGTCCCTGCAGCGGTGCCCACAGCACCCAGGGACACCCGCTCACTTTCTCACTTCCCCGATTGTCCCCAGAAACGTCCTTCTCTAGCACTTTGGATGGACACTCGGAGCTCTTCCTGGCCACTTTTCCTTCTTCGTGACAGCGGCTTTCCGAGGCGGCCAGCCGCTGGACGACTGCAGTCGGCTGGCCTTGCAGTGTGGACGCGCGGTGGCCCGGAGCTCCTGCGACGTGGCAGTGCGCTCCCGGCGCGCCTCAGCCGCAGGGGCCCGCACAAGGCACCGGAGTACACGCGCACTGCGGCCCGCGCCGCGCCGGGGAACCGGGCTAGGCTGCGTCTGCTCTCCGGCTCCCACGACGCCTGCCAGCCTCTTGCGGGGACGGTTTTCCTCCCTCTGCGCGGGACACGCGGCCCGGGCGTGAGGCAGCCATTCCGGCAGCGAGCACTCACGGAGCCGCGTGCCAGGCCCAGCGCAGGGCACTTGGGGGAGCAGAGGAGGAGCTCAGCCTCCTTCGCGGGTGGAACAGGAGGACCCCGTCCGCGCGGCCGGCTCCGGGCATGCGGGTCCCGGATGGGATCGCGGAGCCGGACGGCGGGTCTGGAAGGTTCTCTCTGGGGGCAGCTGGGGCGTCCGGCAGCCCTGCGCACCGCCCGCCCCCCACCCGGAGGTCGCAGAGACCGCGCCTGCCCCGCGCGCGGGTGGAGGCTCCCGTCGGGGCCCAGCGCGCACGGAGCGCGGGAACCAGGCTCCCGGGGCCGCGGCCCCACTGCCGTCTGCCAGAGCGGGCTCGGGCCCCGGGCCCCCGGGAGCCGCCTTCCCCGTTGGCAGCAGGCCTGGGGTCCACACTGCTTTGCCAGGGCGGCCGCTCGGGCGTCCTCAGCCCGGGCTCCCCGGCCCCCGCCGCCCGCCCTCCTCACCCCTGCCGCGGCGCGGGGCCCCCGGCACGCAGCAGGCGCCCGGGAAGGCTCCCCGCCGTGTTTCCGCGGCGCTCGGGAGGCCCCCGCAACGCCTCCAGGAGGGCGCACGCGGAGCGCGCCCAGGCTGAGCGCCGCAGGGGCGCGAGGGGGCGGGGGGCGGGCCTGCGGGGCGGTGACCGGTGCCCGCGAGGCACACACCCGCCTGGGCCTGCGAGTTCCGTCCGCGCCGCTGTCTCCGAGGGGCCGCGCGTGCGCGGGAGGCGTGTGCCCGCTGCACGGGGGTCTGGGGTCGGGTGCTTGCGGGAAGGGAGACCCGGAGGCGACGGAAAGTGGCCCTGAAACCGCGCTGTCCTCTCGCGCCCGCAGCCGGCGCCCCGCGGGGCTCGTGGTCGTGCGCCTTCGCGGGGAGCCGGGCTCGGACGCAAAAATATGGAACGCTTCACGAATTTGCGTGTCATCCTTGCGCAGGGGCCATGCTAATCTTCTCTGTATCGTTCCAATTTTAGTATATGTGCTGCCGAAGCGAGCACGCCACACAGCTCCTGCACACAGCTATTTAAAGTTCAAAAATAAAGCGACTTTACGATTAGGTCGCACGGCCAGAAATACACGCGCCGTGGATTGTTTTCCTCTAGGGTTCCCTGTAAACGACTCTCTCCTACTATCACGCTCGCTTTGGTTGTCTCTGATCACTAAAACCCTCAGATGTTAACTAACTTAATCTCCCACGCGCGCTTTAGCGCCGCGAAGGCTTGTGGGGGATGACATGCAAAAGACCCGGACTAGACGCAGCCCCGCCCCTGGCCGCCCAGGGCCGGCCGCCGCCATCCCAGCGTTCCCTGCGAGCGCAGGGAAGCCGCTCTGGCCGCCGCGGCGACTCGCTGGCGTCAGCAGGCCGCGGAGGTGGAAGATGGCGGCGGCGGCAGCCGGGCGTCGGTGAGCAGCGCGGCCGCGGCGAGGACGGCCAATGGCGGCCGGGAGGTGCCTTCGGGGACCCGCGGGCCGCTAGGGCGCGACGGTGGGCGGCATGTCGGAGCACGCGGCGCCCGGGGCTCCGGGGCCTGGGCCCAACGGCGGCGGCGGCGGCCCGGTCCCCGCGCGCGGGCCCCGCACCCCCAACCTCAACCCCAACCCGCTCATCAACGTGCGCGACCGGCTCTTCCACGCGCTCTTCTTCAAGATGGCAGTCACCTACTCGCGGCTCTTCCCCCCCGCCTTCCGCCGGCTCTTCGAATTCTTCGTGCTGCTCAAGGTGACCGAGGCCCGACCCCTGACCCCTGACCCCTGACCCCAGCGGCCGGACCCCCCTCCCAGGTGTGCGACCTCGGACCCCAGCGGGCGCGCCCGCGGCCTGCCCCCCCGCGCCGCCGGACCCTCCCCCGCCCCCCGGAGGCGGGACCTGCCGGGGGTCTCCCCGCCGCGCCGCGCCCCGGACCGGCCGCCCGCGGTGCTCGGCCCTGCCCTGGCCCCGGGCCGGCCGCGCTCGCCGCTGCGCGGGACACACCCCTGCCGCCTTCCTGCGCCGGAGCCGCTCCTCGTTTCCTGCTCGCGGCGCGCCCCTAACTTGGGGCCTTGCACGCGCGCCTGCACGGAGCCGGGGGTCGTGACCGAGCTGAGGACAGCTGCCCGCGTTCGGTCAGCGCCACCGCGGCTCTGCCGCCCCGGCCAGGGGCCTCGTGCGAAGCCGCTTCCCTGGGAGCAGGGGAGGGTCGTCCCGGACACCGGGACCGCCCGGGGCCTTCCGAGGAGGGTCTCGCCGCGATGACCGCTGCGCCTCTTCAGAGAGCGCTCTGGGTCCCTACGCAGTGGCGAGCGGGCTGGGCGCTGGCCACTGGGGAATCTCAGCAGAGCGCTCCCACGCTGGGGCTGGAGATGCGGAGCCCGCCACTCGTGGGGGGGGGGGGCGCTGGCCTTCGAGGCCCCTGGGGTGCCGGCCAGGCCGGTGGTCTGCTGGAAGGAGCCCAGACCTGGCCTGCCACAGCCGCCGGGAGGTCGCTGGTCCCTCGCCTGGAGACCGCCGGATGCTGCTTCCTCCCCACAGCCCCCCAGAGCATCACGGCCCCTGTGGAGGGTTCCCGGCGCGGGTCCCTTCCTGGGGCTCCGGAGTGTGTGACGTGACTTGCTGGGTGGGGGAAGCGCTGCCTTCCCCCGGGCGAGGATCAGGGGCTCGGGCTCTTGGGAGCGGGTCCCGTTCTGCCTGCTGCTTTCTGAGTGCGGAGCGGGTCCTGTGTCTGGGCCAGCCTGGCGCCCGGATGTCCGCGGCGTAGGTCAGCAAGTGTCCTGCGAGGCGCTCGGGCTCCCCAGCTCTTCTCTGTGGCCCAGGGGTCTGTGGGCTAAAGCCTGAGGCCTCGTGAACCTCGAGAACTGCCTGACCCCTGGTGTCCTCCGCTTTGTTCATCTGCACGGTGAGGGCTGACGTTGCCGCCAGTTCCAGAACGCTCCCCCCTCTGCCTTCCCAGCGTCCAGTGCCCTCGCTGCAGAGATGGAGGTCCCTTCGTGGACGTTCTCACTGCTGTGTCTTCCTGTGGTCCCTGTTGAGCTAAGCGCACAGCCGTGAGACAGCCCAGACCCCCCAGTTCCTCCACTGGGCCAGACTCGGGGGGAGCAAGAGGCAGTGGCTGGGGCCCACGTTCTGGCAGCCTTGGCTTCCCCCTCTGCTGGTCTTCCTGGCATCAAGGCCAGACCAGGACCTCCCCAGTCCTGCAGCAGCGGGCACTAGGTGCCCGCGCCTGTCCAGTTGGACTCTGAACCTTGGGCAGCCTGACCCTGCAGCCACTGAGCGATGCCTGCCTGGTGACAGGGGCTCTGATGTTCCGTGCCTTTGCCACTCCGTCCCCTGTCTGAAGTATGGAGGTGATCCTTGGGCTCGCTATGATGTGTGCTAAATGTGTGCAGTGTCCCAGGGTCCCTGCTGTGAAGCGGGAGTCCCTGAACACATGCTCTGTGCCACGTCCTGCCTGCTTCTCTGACACGGCATTGAGAGGCCAGAGCAGGAGGGAGGGAGAGCAGGCCGTGGGGTGAAACAGGCAGGGTCTGTGAGATCAAGCAGACTCAGCCCTCGGGGGAGGCAACCAGAAGTGCATGTGCAAAGGCACTGGGGCTGGCAGGTCAGCAGGAACAGTGGGGCTGGGTGCATGGGGTCGCATGGAATGGCAGAGATTGGGGGACTGTGGGTCCCCATGCAGGGCTGGCTGCCACCTGGCCTGGGTACATACGGCTGTGGCCGGTCTTTGGAGGCACCGAAGCTGCGTTTGCTCTCTTGTTCCTAATGGGGAAACTGAGGCCCAGATTCAGGCAGGCCTTGTCAGGTAGAGTAGGGAGCTTCTGGCCTTGTCTCTGGGGATCTCTCCACTTAGTCAAGGGCAGTAGATCTGGGGCCTGAGGGCAGGGAAAAGATGCTGGTGGGGAGACCCCCCCCCCAGGTGCTGGAGAAGGCACCAGGGTGACAGTGGGGAGCTGGGGTCCACGCTGGAATCCCACGTTGGTTCCACCAGCTCCCCTCAGTGCATGTGCCTTTCGCAGCAGGACACGTCGCTCACGTTGTGTCTTGCCCTGTTTCCTACTCTTGGGACCCAGCTTTCCTGTCCAGTTCCACCTCTCCAGGCCGCGCGGCTTCTGCCTTAGTTTCCTCATCTTCAGACGGGGAAGGGTGGTGGCAGACACGCATGTCCCTAGAAGAGCCTGGCCGGCCCCTGGCACCAGGCCACACTGCATGTCCACCCTCTTTTGAAGTTTTGGTGCATGGGCAGCGCTGTCTTTGGCCCAGAGCAGGGGCACGCTTGACGTCTGGTGTCACCCTGCGGCTGCTCTGGCTCAGCGGTCTCGGAGAGAGGCTGGGGTCCTGAGGGGCACTGGGTGGGCTGGTCTGTGGGTGGCTCTGCAGGCTTCCTGAGGAGGGGTGGGCGTTCCATGCTGCGACCTGAGCACCTGGGGCTCCGGGGCCTCATCGCTGTCCTGCGGGGCTGCTTCCGGCTGCAGGCAAAGGAGGTGCGGTTCCTTTCCCCCCAGAGACGGGCCTTTGGAGCTGGCGCATCTCCAGGGTCGGGGTGGGCGCCTGGCTTCAGGCCGAGCCTGCCCCAGGATTACAGCAGCCTGTGTGGGCGCTGGGCTATGTGTCCCCTCAGCTCGCAGCCCCCGGCCAGGTGGGGTGGGAGTCTGGGCTCTGCTGCCCTGTCTGTGAGGCAGGCGGTCCCCCGCGGCACTGGCAGCACGTGCAGGGCTCCTGTCATCCCCGCCGCTGGACACCCGCTTTCCCCAGAACAGGGGTGGGAGTCCCATTAGGCCAGCTGGACCCTTTTCACAGGGGTGCGGGTCCTGGGTAGTACGTGGGCGTGTCGCCCAAGACGCAGGATCCAAAGGCCCCATTAGAAGTGCAGCCATCAGACCGTCATGAGGGGTGGGCTCCGGGGGGCTGGCGGCCCCATTGACGCTCCTGCTTCAGGGCAGCCTGAGGCGGTGACTTCGTGGGGCAGTCCGTGCTGACTCGGGGCAGTCACTGGGGGCTGAGCAGCAGCCCCGGCCCACCCAGCCATGCCAGGAGGATCTCACTTTACAGAGGGGGACCGGCCATCCTGGGAGGGGTGCAAGGGAGCTGGGCTGGGCTGTGAGGACAAGGCAGAGCTGGAGGCTGCTGGGCGCACTGAGTCTGAGCCCCGCCCCCCCCAAGGCCAGGTGGCATCCCTGCTCCCTTGGGGCCGTCCTGGGACTTGGGACCCCTGCAGAGTAGGGCCGGCGCGGTGCCCGGGCCTCTAAACTGACCTTCTCCCGCACCCCGCCCCCCCCGCCAGGCCCTGTTCGTCCTCTTCGTCCTGGCCTACATCCACATCGTCTTCTCTCGCTCGCCCATCAACTGCCTGGAGCACGTGCGAGACAAGTGGCCGCGGGAGGGCATCCTGCGTGTCGAGGTGCAGCAGAACTCCAGCCGCGCGCCCGTCTTCCTGCAGTTCTGTGACGGCGGCCGCCGCGGCAGCTTTCCCGGCCTGGCCGTAGAGCCGGGCAGCCCGGAGCCTGAGGAGGACGAGGAGGAGGAGCTGGCCGTGGACATGTTTGGGAACACGTCCATCAAGGTGAGCTGGCCGGGTGTGCTGGGCCTGGGGGCGCCTGGCAAGCTGTGATTCACCTGGGGGAGGGGCGCCTCCCTGTGCCGGCCTGCTCCTGCCTGCTCCTGTGTGGCCTTGGTGGTGGGGTGGTGCTGGGCAGACTTGAGGCCTTGGGCCGTGTCCCAGCCCTTACTGGAAAGGGATCGGCCCATTTGCAGGGGCACCAAGGGCAGAAAGCAGGGAGGAGGCCCCTGGAGGCCCTGGGCCGAGAGCTGGCGGCTGGTCCTAGCTGTCCTGGACCGGGGGGACTGGGGAATGCCCTGTTCCTGGAGACGGGCAGTGGCTGCTGGAGTGAGCAGGGTTCGGGGGGGGGGGGGGGCGAGGCCACGGCCCCGAGAGGAGGACCTGCTGAAGCAGTTAGGGACTAGGGTCCCGTGGTTGGTGAGGACCTGGTCAGGCATTCCCCGCTTCAGGATGCTGACCCTTCCTTCCAAATGGCCCCCAGGGGAGCATGGTATTGGGCAGGGGGCCTGTAGGAGCTTACAGGTCAGAGACCTTCCAGCCCTGGAGGTGGGGGTGTCCCAGCGGAGGCTAGAGGTCACAGCAGCCAGGGGCGGAGTGTGTGTCCTTGGTCAGCAGATGAGCTGGGACTGTGGGCCAGGCCGCTGCTGATGCCCTTCCTCTCGGCCGCCCGCAGTTCGAGCTGGACATTGAGCCCAAGGTGTTGAAGCCACCGGGCAGTGCTGAGGCCCCGAATGACAGCCAGGAGCTCCCCTTCCCAGAGACACCCACAAAAGGTACACCGCAGGCCCCCAGCTGGCCCAGTGGGGAGCGGGTGACTAGATCTGGGGGTTGTGAGTTCGAGCCCCATGCTGAGTGTTGAGATTTCTTTCCTTTTCTCTCTTTTTTTTTTTTTCTTCGAGATTTTTATTTACCAGTCTGGGGGCGCGAGTGAGAACAAGCACACACACAAGTAGGAGGGGCAGAGGGAGCGCGACAAGCAGATCCCCGCCAAGCGCGGGGCTTTATTCCAGGACACCAGGATCATGACTTGAGTCAAAGGCAGATGCTTAACTGATTAAGCCACCTGGGTGCCCCGCGCAGAGATTTCTTGGAAAATAAAATCTTAAAAAAAAATAAAAAATAGGTGGCTCAGGCACTAAGCGTCTGCCTTTGGCTCAGGTCGTGATCCCGGGGTCCTGGGAGTGAGCCCCACGTCGGGTCCCTGCTCGTGTTCCCTTGCTCACTATCTTTCTGTTGAGTAAATAAAATGGTAAAAAAAAAAAAAAAGAGGGCGCCTGGGTGTCTCAGTGGGTTAAGCCGCTGCCTTCGGCTCAGGTCATGATCTCAGGGTCCTGGGATCGAGTCCCGCATCGGGCTCTCTGCTCAGCAGGGAGCCTGCTTCTCTCTCTCTCTCTCTCTCTCTCTCTCTGCCTGCCTCTCCATCTACTTGTGATTTCTGTCAAATAAATAAATAAAATCTTTAAAAAAAAAAAAAAAAAAGAAAGAAAGAAAGAAGCACCCACATCTCGGGCTGATCAGACGCGTGCAGCGCATCACTTCAGGGGTTGTGCCCTGGGGCCGTCCCCCGTGCAGAGGGCCCGAGGGCCTGCGTGGCCGCCCCGCCTCACTTTACCGACCTGTTAGCAGCCTGCGGGGTGGGACGGATGCCCTGGAGCCCCAGTAACTGGTTCCCTTCTCAGGGAGTCTCTGGGTGGGGGTCATGGGACCCTGACCCACCCCCTTGCTCCCCGGAGCCTGCTGGAAGACGGCTGGACCGCGGCTCATGGGCCTTGTCCCCACAGTGTGGCCGCAGGACGAGTATGTCGTGGAGTACTCGCTGGAGTACGGCTTCCTGCGGCTGTCCCAGGCCACGCGGCAGCGGCTCAGCATCCCCGTCATGGTGGTCACTCTGGGTCAGTGTCCCCTGGGGTGAGGCAGGGGGGTCTCTGGGGCTCCCAGAAGCACTTGGGTCCAGGCGCCGGGTCCCCTTTCTGGCCGCAAGAAGCTTCCTCTGCGGCATGTCGGGTGTCCGGGTCACGGCGTCACTAGAGTGGGGGTCCTGCTGCACACGCTGTCGTGTGCCTGCCTACAGACCCCTCACGGGACCAGTGCTTCGGGGACCGCTTCAGCCGCCTGCTGCTGGCCGAGTTCCTGGGCTACGATGACATCCTTATGTCCAGCGTCAAGGGCCTGGCTGAGAACGAGGAGAACAAGGGTTCGAGGGGCCCCGGGTGTGGGCGGGGTGGGGTGCGGCCCGGCAGCTGGGCGGGCGCTCACGGCCGCCCCTACCTCCGGGCAGGCTTCCTGCGCAACGTGGTGTCCGGGGAGCACTACCGGTTCGTGAGCATGTGGATGGCCCGCACGTCCTACCTGGCCGCCTTCGTCATCATGGTCATCTTCGTGAGTGCGGGGGCTGGGGCAGGGCGGGCGTGCGGGCGAGGTGCTCCCTGAGACATCCCGCGCCCTTGCTTGCAGACCCTCAGCGTGTCCATGCTGCTCAGATACTCCCACCACCAGATTTTTGTCTTCATTGGTGAGTCTCCCTGCCCAACGGTGGGTGGGAGGGCTGGGCTCCGGCCCCCGGCCCCCAGGGCCCCCTGCCCACCTCGCCCAACCGCCGGGCACCTTACCTGGTCTGCCCGCGTGCCGCTTTCTGCTCGCAGTGGACCTGCTGCAGATGCTGGAGATGAACATGGCCATCGCCTTCCCCGCCGCGCCCCTGCTCACGGTCATCCTGGCCCTCGTAGGTGAGGACCTCCTCCCCTGTCCCTCCTGGCCCCGGCCCCCCACACCCCCGCCCGCCCAACCGCCAGCCTCCCCACAGGGATGGAGGCCATCATGTCTGAGTTTTTCAACGACACTACCACGGCCTTCTACATCATCCTCATCGTCTGGCTGGCCGACCAGTATGACGCCATCTGCTGCCACACAAACACCAGCAAGAGGCACTGGCTGCGGTGAGCACCCCGTCCCCGGGAGGCAGGGGCGGGGCGGCGGGCGGCGGCTCACTGTGCCCCCCCCCCCCCGCCGCTTCTTCTACCTGTACCATTTCGCCTTCTACGCCTACCACTACCGCTTCAACGGCCAGTACAGCAGCCTGGCCCTGGTTACTTCCTGGCTCTTTATCCAGGTGAGGAGCCTGCCCCGCTCTCCATGGGGGCGTCTGGCCTATGCCGGGTTCCACGGGGGGCCGGGGTTCTGGCTCCGGATGCTGGCCTGACCCAGAGCCCCCCGCACCCCCAGCATTCCATGATCTACTTCTTCCACCACTACGAGCTGCCCGCCATCCTGCAGCAGATCCGAATCCAAGAGATGCTGCTGCAGACCCCACCGCTGGGCGCCGGAGCCCCCACGGCGCTTCCCGATGACCTGAACAACAACGGGGGCTCCCCGGCCGCCACCCCTGACCCTGCTGGCCAACCGCCCGCCCTGGGCCCTAGCATGCCGGGCGGTAGTGGGGGCCCCAGTCCCGTGGCTGAGGCGCCCAGCTCTCTGGTAGCTGCGGCAGCTTCGGTGGCCGCGGCAGCCAGTGGGGACCTGGGCTGGATGGCAGAAACGGCTGCCATGATCACAGACGCCTCCTTCCTGTCTGGCCTCAGTGCCTCCCTCCTGGAGCGGCGGCCCACTGGTCCGCTGAGCCCTGGTGGGGGGCTCTCCCGAGTCCCCCAGGACAGTGCCCCCTCCAGCAACCCCCTGGCACGTGATACAGCGCCCCCAGCTGCCGGGGTGAGTGGGCCCACCCCCCCCCCCACAGCCCCAGTGGACCCATCCCCAGAGGTTGGTTCCTGAGCCTTGGGCAACTGACCGCCCCCTCCCTGGCCATGTAGGCCCACCTGGCTGGAGCCCTCCTATCAGGGAGGCTGTCCCGGGGGGTTCTTGGGGTGGCCCAGCCTGCTTTGGGTGGTGTCAGGGTCATCGGGTTTGCCCAGAGGGGCTTCTCTTCCCTAGTGTGGGGCCTGCTGGAGGCCTGTCCCTGCTGCTAGTGGTGGGCCCCTCAGCCAGTGAATCGTGGCAGGCCAAAGTGGGGGGGTGGGGGCTCCATGGAAGGTTCCTGAAAGGGCTGGTGAACCCTGTGAAGTGAGCTGTTCCTCAGTCACAGAGCAGGGCAGGTCTCCAACAAGGTGAACGCCGGCGGGGGCCACCCTCGCGGTCCCGGCCCGCTCCGCTGGTGCTCCTCATGCTCAGTGCCTTTTCCACGGCCCCTGACCCCAGGTGTGTGTACCAGGGCTGGGGTCCCGGGAGGGCAGAGCTCGCGCCTCGGGCTCGGGGATGCCGCGCACAAGCGCCAACATGGAGGGCGGTGGCCGGGCGCGGGGCTCCAGCCCTGCTGGGGTGGGAGTGGGACAGGGCTGGTGGCCGGACGAAATCACTCGGTGAGGAATGCAGAGAGCGCTCATTCCATTCTATTTAATGCAGTGTACAAAATTGTGTTTGTATATAGAATAAACTGTTCACGGCGGGCGGAGCGTCTGCTGCGCGGGCGGGGAGGTGCCGCGGGCTTGGGGCGGGGCTTCGCGCAGGCTCCGGGGTGGGGGCCGATTGGGCAGGGCCCGGGGAGGGGGTGCCTGCGCCGGACAGGGGGTGCGTTCCCAGAGTCGTCGAGCGCCTTCAGGTGCTTCGGAGCAGGCGCAGAGGCCGGTCCCCGTCCCCCAGCTGGGCCAGCAGCTCGCCTCGCCGCGCCAGGGCCTGGCGGAGCCGCTCCCGCGCACTCTCGATGCGCTGCTCCAGCTCCTGCAGCTCGCCGGGACCGGGAGGGCCCGAGGGCAGCACAGCTGGTAGGCGGCCGTTGGAACACAGCCAGACCGGGCCCTCTGGCCGCCCCGCCTCCTCCGAGTCAGGCGCCGCGGCGGCTTCTGCGGGCTCCAGCAGGAAGCGCACGCGACGCTCCCTCGCCACGGCCCGGCGCACCCGGGTCCAGCTCGCCGCGCCCGCAGACGCTGCCGGTGCGTCCTGCTGCTGGTCCTCCAGAGCCCTGGGGACGTGCGATGTTAGGGGCTGGGTCCGTAACCCCCGGCGCGCACGTCCACTTTGCTCCTGGGGTCAGGGTCTCGGGGCGACAGAGCGGCCCTGTCCCGCGGGGGAGGTCTAGGGTCGCAGCGGTTGGGAGGGGGTGGGGCCCTTTACCTGGGGCCTGGCTCTTCGGCTCCTGGCGGCTCTGTGTTGAGGGCGCGGTGGATTCTCTGCAAGCCCAGAGGCTCGGTCGGGGTCAGGGGATGCTGCCCGCCCCACCCCCACCCCCACCCCCCACCCCCGGCTCGCGCCTCCGGTCGCTCACCTGGCTCGTGTGCAGCCAGTACTGCAGCTTCTTGCCCCTGCGGATACGCGGGAGCACCAGGTGGTAGAAGACGTGCTCGCCCAGGCAGCTGAGCAGAGCGCTGCCCAGCCCCAGGCAGAGCAGCACGAAGAGTCCCGAGAAGTGGTAGATGCCCACCTGCAGCGTCTGGGGGTGACACGTGGGCACAAACCCTTCACGGGCAGGCCCGGACCCGCGCGGAGCCCTGGCGGGGCGCGGGACCCAGGCCCGCCCCGAGAGGAGCCTGGGGCTGCGGAGCCGGATTGGTGAGGCTGGCCTTGCGCGTCGGGGAGGGGGGTGGGCGGGCGGCCAGGTTGCCCGGGGAGCGCTGGAGCTGGGCTTTCGTAGAAGCCGCTGTGCACGATTCTGGGCAGCGAGATTGACCACCTCACTAGAGGCCCATGCAGGCTCAGGGCCCCCCGCCCCGTGCCTAGCCCCGCCCCGGGTCCCCGGCCCTCCCCACCTCTGTAACGGCGAGGACGCGCTTCCCACAAGGAACCATCCGGTACCACTTGTCGTGCAGCAAGTCGATGAAACCGGAGGACTTGTAGCGGCTGATGAACTCGGACAGGTTGGAGGTGAGCGGCGAGTTCTGAGGGAGTCCGATGCCGTAGCCTGGGGGAGGCCAGGGGTTGGGTTGGGGCCAAGCTGGACACAGCCCCAGAGGAGCCGCCCCGGGGCCACTGGTCCTGGAGGCCCCTCACCCTCCATGGCGAAAGGCTTGCCCACGGTCAGCAGTTTACAGTCGGCGTCGATGGAGACCTCGTAGTCCAGGAGTGACTTGTCCATGATGAAGGCGTTGAGCTTGGGGGGGGTCGCTCCTGCGGGGGTCGCGCAGTGGGGGGAGAGGCCTCCCCTTGCCTTAGGTGCCCCGCCGCGCCCCCATATCCTGCCCGTCGGCCCCGCCCCCCGCGTCCTTCCGTCCGCCCTGCCCCGCCCCAGGTGCCCCTCCCACCCAGACGCCCGGCCCCGCCCCAGGTTCCCCGCTCACCAGGGCGGCCGCCCCCGCATCCTGCCCCTCGGCCCCGCCCCCCGCAACCTGCCCCTCGGCCCCGCCCCCCGCATCCTGCCCCACCGCGCAGCTGCACCACCCGTCCCAGGGCTTCCGCGTGGGCACCGTGTGGGAGAGCAGCGCCGAGCCCTACCTCCCGCCCCCCGGCCCCGCCCCGCCCCAGCTGCCCCTCCCACCCAGGCGGCCGCCCCCGCCCCCGCATCCTGCCGGCCCGCCGCGCCCCGCCCGCCGCGGGGCCTCACGTGAGCATGGCGACGCCGTGCGGCGTGGTGGGCGCGCTGTGGCGCCGCATGTGCGCGTGCAGGTCGGGGAAGCTCTTCTTGATGTAGGCCTCGGCGCTGCTCTCCCACACGGTGCCCACGCGGAAGCCCTGGGACGGGTGGTGCAGCTGCGGGGTGGGGCAGCGCGTCGGCCCCGGCGCTCGCCCGGCCGGCCTCTCCGTGCACCCCCTTCCCCGGCTCTCCCCCGGCTTCTCCCGCTGCCGCCTGACTGGGGCGCGACCACCTGGGGGCTTCTCTGGGCTCCGCGGGGTCCGGCAGCAGCCCTGCCCCACCCACTCGACTCCAGGAGCTCCCCAGTCGTGGGGTCACCCGACGGGGCCCACTGTCCCCCGGGGCAGGGTCGCAGGGTGAGAGCCGCTGTTCTAAACGCCCACGTGTCCATCTCCGCGCAGACCCGGCCCTGAACCCCAGACCTCCTCCCCTTCCCACCACGTCCTCCACGGCTCTCCTGGGCTCTCACGGGACTCTGTCCCCAGCGGACCCCTACACCTGGCCTCCTGGGTCTTCCTGCCCCGGTCAAGTTGACCCTGTACTGCCTCTTCTCTCCCGAGCGTCCCGGAACCCGCCCACCGCTCAGCCCCCCAGCTCTCCGGGGACAGTCCCCTCTGCCCTGGCCTCCCCGCGCAGTCCTGCAAACTCCTAGCGGGTGAGTGAGCGGGCACACTGACCCAGGCCTCCGGATGTGGCTACAGCACCCCGAAAATGCCAGACCTGAATGGGAGCCTCTGGATCAGTGCCGTCTAGAACGTTCTGGATTTGCGCTGTTCTCAAGTGGCCGCCAAGCACTTGCAGCCGGTTAATTTGTGAAGGTGGTGAGTGGCCAGCCCACCAGACAGCTTTGGGTCTAGGTTTCGTTCCCCCTTTACAAAGGATGTGGGGCCTGGGGTGCCGCAGAGCAGGCTAAGCACCCCAGGACACAGCCTGGTCCCAACTGTGGGAGCCGCTACTGGACAAAAAATTTCTGCAGCACCAATTTCTGGGGCACAGTAACTGGGGAGGAAATCGACCTGCAGTGGTGTGTGTTTAGGACCCAGATTCAAACAAAGCGTGGGTGGCAGGAGGGAGAGCACTGGGAAGAGGGGACCCTGATGTGCGAGACCTTCCAGAATAATCATGGTGAAAAGACAAAGAATCCAGAGGCTGGGGCTGTCCTGGGGGGGAACCTGGCTGGGAGTTGATTTTGGAGCTGGAGGATGGGCTCATTCCTGGCACTCATTACTCCCTACTCAACCACGTTTCAAATGGGGCGCCTGCGTGGCTCAGTGGCTTGAAGCCTCTACCTTCAGCTCAGGTCAGGATCTCAGGGTTCTGGGATCGAGCCCCACAGGGCTCTCTGCTCAGCAGGGAGCCTGCTTTCCTTCCTCTCTCTGTGCCTGCCTCTCTGCCTACTTGTGATCTCTGTCAAATAAATTAAAAAAAAAAAAAAAAAGTATTTCAAATGTTTCATTAAAAGAAATACCTAGACTGGGGCCCACCTGGGCTCAGCCCTCCAGGGCCATGAAGGAGAGAATGGGGGAAGTTTGGGGAAGTTCTGTCCCAGGAGGAACTGCTCTGGACTCCCTGCAGGGTGTGCCCTGTGCCTCCTCCCACTCTGCTCCTGCCCCAGGGCCTTTGCACCTGCTGTGCTTTCTCTCCCAACATTCCTCCCTGATATCTACAGAAAAGTGCCTTCAATGTCACCGCCTCCCAGAGGATTCCCTCATCCCATTTGAGATGTGCCTCCCAGTACTTCCTGTGTCCCCACACTGCCTTATTTCCTCCCTGACACTGGATAGCCACCTCACACACCACCCAGCTGGCTTGTTTTGCTTCTTGACACCTCCCCTGCAGTGTGCAGCCTCCGCGGGTTTTGTCCCAGCTGGGCCCCTGAGGCCGGCACACAGCAAATGCTCTAGGAACGTTTTCCGCAGCAGGCAGCTGCACGTGTCTGTGTCTTGGGATGGGAGCTGGGGGAGCGGGCGACCCCCCAGCTTGGACCTCCGGGGCCCATAACCGCCCACCTTGGGGTCATGGATCCCCGACAGCTCCAGGAAGGTCTTGTCCCCGACCATGACGGCGGCCAGGTTGGCCGTGTAGCTGGACAGCACAAGCAGGCAGAAGATGGCCCACAGGTTCATGAGCAGACGTCCCGTGGGGCACTTGGGCGTCTTGCTGGACACGGTGCGTCCGAAGAGGATGGCATAGCAGAGGTTGAGGGCCGAGGAGTAGGAGAACACGGTGGCCCGGTTCCGGCCACGGGGCGTGAGGCCGTAGGGGCTGCGCCACTCGTACAGTGTGAGGAAGAGCGCCGTGAGGTGCAGGGCAGCAAAGACGCCCAGCCACATGGACCAGTGCAGCGGCCACATGAAGGCACCGATGGGCGAGGCCGTGTCACGGGCCCGCACCATGATACCCAGGCTGGTGGAGAAGAAGGGGCTGCTGAAGTCCAGCACCTGGGAGCGGGCCGAATTGATGCTGAAGCTGGTGACGGCCATGTGCGCCCTGCCGGCCAGCAGGTCCCCCACCAGGCCAGTCCAGCGGCCGTCCCGCAGGGCGCCATACTTGCCGTCACCCACGATGTACAGCTCGAAGTCGAAGGGTGTGTCGTCCGCCAGGCGCTCCAGCAGGTCGATACAGTAGCCGAAGCAGCACCTGCGCAGGGCGCGGGGTACCGAGCCGTTGGCCAGTGCGGCGAACAGCGCATCGAGGGTGGCCGAGTCGTTGGTGCCGGGGGCCAGGCACAGCTGCCCCGCGGGGCATTGCCCGTCTTCGTCCGGCTCCCGGGCAAACACGAAGGGATGCTCCACCAGTGTCACCACGCGCAGCTTGGGCCGTGCTCGGGCTCCTGGGGAGGGTGGGGGCTGTGCGGCGGCGCCGCCTGGCCCAGACTCCAGCCGCCCAGCCCGCCAGCTGCCCACGGTGGCCCAGGCCGGGGCACCCCGCGGGTCCTGGCGCAGGCTCCACACTCGGAAGTACCGGGAGATGTGTACCTGGGAAGAGCGGCTTACCCACACGGGTCCCGTGCGGCCCCGGAAGGACGTGTTGGCCAGGGACCTGGGGGGCGGGGGGCAGCAGGGGGCCAGGGTCAGGCAGCCTGGGCTGGTGGTCAGGAGTCCTCCAGCCGAGCTCAACCCCCACGGGGGTCACCTCTCTGAGCATACGGCGGGGACCACGGAGGATGCTGCTGTGTACCCCCTACCAGGCCCCTGACCAGCCAGGCACCCACGTCGTGAACTAGTGACAATGTCTCTGGCCCAAAGCCAACGATTGCCCACTTGAGAAGCCTGGGTGAAGCCACCTGGTGCTGGGACGCTGTCCACCCTGCAGGGCTCCCGAGGGATCAGGCAGGAACGCATCCCTGCCAGCCTCACCCCTCCCCTGCCCCTGCCCTTCATGTTTCTCTCCCAGGACCCTGAGCCCCTCGCCCGACCCCTTCCTCCGGCTCTGCGTCTGCCTGCGCCATAAACAGCCTCCTGGGGAGGGGCCAGCCCCGGCATACAGCAAGTATCCCATGCAGATGCTCCCACGGTGCCCAAATGGAGGCGAGCGGATGTGGGGCCCGGAACCCCCCCCCACCTGCACACACACGATGGGGTCCTCACTCACCGCGCCAAGAGGCGGCCGGAGGACGCGGGCCCGGCCAGCTGCCGGTCGTTGCAGTTGACCGTGGTGGGCAGGAGGGCGTGCTCCGGCTCCACCCGCGCGGCATGACCCAGGGCTCGCACCACCAGCTCCACAGCGTCGTGAACAGCGGCCTCCAGTGGCGGCCGGGCCACCTCGCCCAGGGCCAGCAGCCCCAGAGGCAGGCCCTCAGAGGGCAGGACCTCGGCGGACAGTGGCGTGCCCAGCAGCCAGTGGGGAGGGCCGGGGGGTACGGCCTGCAACACCTGCCATGCGCGGGCGGGGCTGCAACCCAGGAGCACAGCCGCGGGGGCGGGAGCCGAGCCCCCTGCTGGAGCCCCCAGGGGGGCCAGGCGTGCCTGCAGCCCCTTGGCGCCTGTGTCTGGCCGACTCAAGTCCAGCACCAGCTTTGGGGCCCTGCCGGCTCGGGCTGTCCAGAGGGCCACCAGGCCAGCAGGGTCCCGCATACGGCAGAGCACCAGGCTGGCCTCCTCCCAGGCGTGCGCCCGCAGCAGAGCCACCAGCACGTCCAGCAGCGTCTCCAGGGGACTGGCCCAGTCCAGCTGTAGGTGGAACGGGTTCTGGCAAGGGGGTGTGTCACAGTTAGGGCTGGCGACCTGGGACCCACCATACCCTTCCCACACCCATCAGCAGGTGTTCAATAAAGAGACGTCCCCTTCAGAACTGGACAGCATGCCTGCCCCCTCCAGCCCACCCCTGCTCTAAACCTTCTTTATTTCCCCACTGCCATCCACACAAAGCCCAGCCTCCTTGGCCTGACATTCAGGGCCTGCTCTCTCGCTCTGGCCACCCTGGTAATGCCCCACCTTGAGGCTTTTTGCATTTCACAGCTAGAATCCCTTTCTCCCTCTGTGCCAGCCAACTCCTATACATCCTTCAAAACCCAGCTCCATCGCCCCCCTCTATTTAGACTTCCCTGGCAAGCTGGGGATTTGAGGGCCTCTCTGTGCCCAGTGGCACCCAGAAAGTGCTCCTGGATTTGCCTCTAGCCTGCGAAGGACGAGATAGCTTGCCAGACCTCTAAGGTTTTACAAAGGTGGGGACAGGATGCGGAGGGCTGGGGGTGCTGTTTAATCCTTCCGGAAAGACGGAGTTACAACGGCAGAGCCTCAGTTCCTGGAGGCGGCAGCAGAGGGCGCCACAGGCCCGGGTTTGGGTTCTGCATCTTCCCTGCGGGGGGGGGGGGGGGGGGGCAGGGGGCTGCCTCGACACTGGGACAGCTGCGTTTGTGAGACCCCAGGCCTCCTCTAGGGACCCCACCCCCCTCCCCGAGGCGAGGGAAGCCCTGGAGGGGGCTTCAAGGTGGGTTTGAAGGGAGGCCCTACTCTTCCCCGTATCCCTACCCGGGACCCTTCCTTGCTGCCCAGGGAGGGGTCTTTCCCGGGGCCGCCCAGAGCCCTGTCCGTCACCCGTTTCTCCTCCGTATCCCATCTTCTCCTTATTCAGGCGAATCCAGGCCCAGGGCTGGAACCCCCCATCCCCGGGGATGGAGAGGTTTGAGTGACAGCCCACCCGGAGGAGGCTGGGAAGACCCTCCAGCAGCCGATGGAACTGCACCCCCCACCCGCGCCCCGGAGATGGAGCCTGGAGACCTGCTTCCCGTCCAGCCCTCGGCCGGGGGGCGGGAACGCGGAGAAGCCCTCCGCGGGCAAGGGACCCTGCTCCGCATGGCGAGGGCGCCTCTGACCGTTAGCAGACGGTGGCCAGCCAGACTCCGTCACCGAGGCCCAGGAAACGGGTCTGCACGGGAGCTGCGTGCCCCGGAGGGACCCTCGTGCGGGTTTCGCCATCCCAGGTCCAGAAGCATCTCACGGTCCCGTCGCTGGTTCAGGTTCCCTCGCTCGGGGGGCATCCGGGGCCCAGGGGTCCAAATGGGTCCCGCGAGCCGCCCCGGGGACGCCCTCTGGACTCCTGGGCATCCCGGGGGCGGGGGATGGGGGCCTCCTGTCTCCGCCGTCCGGAATCCGGTCCCGTGCGCCCCGGCGGCTCTGGCGTCGGACCCCCGGTCCCCACGCCCCAGGGGCGCCCCGGCGCGCCCCTCCTCCTCCGGATCCCTGCGTCCCCGCGTACCGGGACCCCGAGGGGCGCGCGCGCCTCCCGCCGCAGCACGCTGAGCACGGGGGTCTCCGTGGCCGCCGCCAGGAAGTGCAGCTGCAGCAGCTCGGGCCGCGCCTCCGGGAAGGCCAGCACGGCCGCCACGCCCGGGGCCGCCAGCGTCTGGCACAGGCCGCGGGCCAGCGAGGCGGGGTCGCGGGCAGGGGGCGCGGCGGCCGCCAGCTCCAGGCTCAGGTTGTGCGGCAGCCGCGACGCCAGGGCGGCCCGGGCCAGGGCGGCGAGGACGCGGGCGCGGGCGGCGGGCGCGCGGGGCAGGAGGGCGCCCAGGCGCACCGAGCCCCCCAGGCGCGCCAGGACGCCGCACGGCTGCGGGTGGCCCCCGGCGGGCCCCGGCCCCAGCGCCAGCGCCAGGCAGAGCCACAGCGTCCACACAAACTCCATCCCAAAGTTGCCGGCGCCGCGGCGGGGCGGCACCGCGGGTGCGGGCGCGCGGGAGGCGGGATCTCTGCGTGGCCCCGCAGCTCGCCGGCCCGCCCCGCGGGGCTGGCGCCTCCCCCCCGGCGCGCCAGGGCGACCTGCGCCCTCGCCCCTCCCGGCCCCTCCCGACGTCAGCCAAGCCCTAGGCGGGAGCAGGACCCACTGCCCAGGGCAGGACACTGAGGCTCACATGGCCACGCCGCGCGGGGTGGGGGTGGGGTGTGGCACCAGGCCACGGGCTCTTCCCAGCTCCCTGCCAGGGGAGTTAGCGCCCCATTCCACAGACGAGAAAACCGATGCTGAGCACCAGGAAGAGATTTTGTGCCAAATTCAGTCCTCACGCTCATTCCTGTTCCATCCCAGGACGCCCCATGCCCCCTCCAGCCTGAGGACATGGCCCACGGCTGTCAGGGAAACTGCGGCCCAGGAGGGGTACGCTGGCCTTCCTGGTCACACAGCAGTGCCGCCCATCTCCACGGCTACCTAGACCAACCCACTTGAGTGCGCTCTGACATCGTGTGCACCCTGGGGAAACTGAGGTAGATCATGTCTGATGGGAACATGCCGGGTAGATCTCCTGCCTCCCGCTGCCGGCAGGGAACTCCTCGGAACAGATTTCAGGACCCGGTGCCAAATGCCCCTGCTCTGAAAAGCACTTCCTGCTTGTCCTCAGCACTTCCTCTCTACCCCACCTGCCTACAATCAGCACATGCCCCGTCAAATTTCTGTAGCTTCTTCTGCTTTTTTTCCCAGTGGCCAACTTCCCCACTCAACTGTAGGAAGGTAAGGGTGGGTCTGGCTTCTTAATGCTGTTTCCAGGGCTTGCACACAGTAGGCACTCTGTAATTGCTTGTTGCTTGAGCTCAAAGACACTTAGGCACTGAGCTTGAGCTCCAACAAGGACACTCTCCACTGCTCCAGAAGCTTCTGCAGCCCTCTGACAGCTACCGTCCTCCAAGCCTTCTCCCGTGACCTCTGCACCTGCAGGCATTGAACGACCCGGGTTCTTCTTGTGGTCCTGGCAACAGCAGGTGCCGAGGAAACACTGGCTGAGCCAGGCCCAGCAGCGTCCTGCACGGACTTCCCTCATCCAGTCTACCCCAGAGGGGCGAAGCGGAGAACACCAAGAGGGTCCCGTGATCCCTCCGGGCCCAGGGCAGCCGCTCTGGCACAGAACCTTCCAGGGCTGATTACTCACACACACACAGCCGTCTCCTTTTGGAGCCAGCACTGGAGAGGCCGGGAGAAAACTCCACCGGATGAATAAAAATGCCGACCGATTGCCAGCCAACAGTAGGGATCCCAGTCTGAGGTGAGTCAGGGATGCTGCGTGGCTTGGTTCTGCCTGCCGAGGCCATAAAGTCCAGCCACCTGGCCAGGCCTCCCAGGACGGGGAGGGTCCCTGATTGCCACCCCACCCGAGGCCAGTGTCCTGCCAGGGGCCCCTCACACCAGGGAGACTGATCGCGTGCCCTGGTCCTGGCCAAGTCCTCAGGGACCAGCTGGGGCTCCTGCCACCCTGCAGTGACATCCCTCTGACAGGAGGACTCCCCAGAATTAGGGACCCGTGTGGCTCAGCGACACTCGGTCAGCAAACACTGCTGCTTTGGTTCTGGGCAGCAGCGGAGCACTGGCCTCTTCCGCTCGCCACCCCCACCCTCCCGTCAGAGGCAGTGAGGAAGGAGCTGGACTCTCCAGGGACCCAGACCTGGGATGGGCTCCCTGACCGCTGTGCCTCAGTTTCCCTACATTTACAAGCTAATTGTTCCTCTCCCAGCTGCAATGCATATTAAACAAGTGAATACACAGAAGGTGTTTTCCCCTAATTGTTTGAGACACGTAAGGAAATGTCCCACCTCAACCGTCTGTAAGCACACTCGCCTGGTCCTGCCGCCAGCCCCGCCCGCCCTCCATCTCCAGAACCTTCCATCCCCCCAGAGACTCTGTCCCCAAAAAGCACGGACTCTCTACCCCCGCCCCAGCCCCCACCCTCTCCTGTGTGTGCTGACGGGACTCCTCTGGGACCCTCCTGGGAGTGGGGTCCTGTGGGATGGGTCCTTCTGGGTCTGGCTGCTCTCACTGAGCCCCGTGTCCTCGGGTCCCTCGGCATCATGGCAGGGGTCAGGGGCCCTCCCTTCCTGAGGCTGGACCGTGCTCCCACATGTGACTGGGCCGCGCCGTGTGTCCTTCTGTGGATGAACACTGGGGTGTGGCCCCCTTTTGGTGATTATAAAGCCGCTGTTGTCCACACGGAGTACAAACACCTCTGAACCCCGGCTTCTGTTCCTTTTGGGGGAGTACCCAAAACTGCACCTGGGGATTCTTCATTCTGCCCGTATCACACCTCCCCCCGACCCCCCAAGCCCAAGGCTACGGCTGCTCCTCTGCCTGCGGTCCGAGGGGTGGCATGGCCAGCACACGCGGGACACCCACGACCGTCGGGCATTGCCGGGGTCTCCCCTGGCCATGACTCCCTGTGACTGGGGGTCAGACTGTGCTTCCACAGGACATGGACACGATCCTGTCGGGATGAGCGGCCACCCTGCGGGACGCCAGCTGTGCACAGGCTCCCCCAGACCCAGAGAGGGTACATACCCTTACCCATGAGGAAACCGAGTCTGGGGCTCAGGGGTGGCATGTGCAGGGCTGTGTGATGGCTGGAGGACATCAGTGGGCCCTGCCCCCGCACGTCTGGGCCTCCAAACTCCCGCTGTGCCCAGAGGGAGCACGGGCAGCCTTCCAGGCAGGCACCGGAGACCGTCTGCATGGCGATGTGCCTGGCTGGCCAGGTGTCCCCCACTGCCCTCAGGCTGGAGTCAGATCCCAGCACCCCCATCCCCAGGAACCAGAAGCCCCATGGTCTCCTCTGCCCCCAGGTGCAGGGACGTGGTGTCACAGCTGGCGGGAACCTCGGACCGAATCCTCGCATGAGCAGTGGGGCACGGCACCCCCAAAGCTTGAAATCCCCAGCTTGTCTCAAGACCCCCTGCCAGCCCCCCTTCCAAGCACCAGGCCCCCAGAATAAGACTCACATCTCCTACCAAAACGTTTAATGGTGGAAGCCGCGTGGGCAGCTGAGGCCACAGGCACCGGGGGGGATCGGGGAGCCACACCTGAAACCCTCCCCTACCTTCCAGACCTGGGCACCAAGCCACGAGGACGGAGCCCTGCCAGCAGAGGGGAACAGGCAGCCCCCGTGCTCTGGGGCGGGGAACGGAGCGCCAAGCCCCCAGCCGTCTGGGCCGGCACGGCCAGGACCCGGCCGGCTCCTTGCTGTGACCTCATCCCCAGCCTGGCCTTGGGAGGATGCTCTGTGTGTGGTGGGGCTTTTGGCATCATGGCCCTGTGAGCCAGCAAGACCCCTCCCCTGGCTCGGGGAGGGCAGGCCCCTCAGGCCCCACCTCGGCTGCTGTGCGGCTGGACCACGGGCTGGGGTGCAGGGCCTGAGAGCACAAACCCAGCGTGGACCGGCTCTGGCTGCAGCTGCGACCACACGGATTTTCTGGATCATTAAGCCAAGCTGCTAGTCAGGGACAGCGTTCTGGAAGGTTCCAAGGATTGCTGGGGCCCATGTGTCTGGGCTGGGCTCCAGGGACTGGCTGGCTGCGGGTCACGTCCCTAGCGCAGTACGGACACCTGGCCTCCCTCCGAACTTTTGTGCCAACAAGAAACACTGTCGCTGAGCGGGGTGGGCACACATCCCTCTGGTGGACCCTGGCCCAGGACCGTCCACCTGCGAGCCAGCTGCCCCGACTCAGGGTGGGGGGACTCGGGGGAGGCTACTGGAGGAACGGGAGGACCACACTGTGCTCTCTGAACCGCGCGCACCCCCAGAAAGCGCCCCCCCAGCATCCCTCCCACCGAGCGTGGCCCGGCCCTCCCAGGGGAGCCATGGCCCTGGGGCAGTTGACAAGGGTCTGGAAGTCTGAGAACCGTGGCTTCAGGGACCTGCCACAGGTCCTGGTGAGCGCGGGGGCCGCCCCCTGGCACAGAGAGGAGCCCAGAGAAAAGGCGCTTTTAGTCCTTTTGTTAAAAACAGAACAGCACCAAAAGGCCCCGCGGAGCACAGCGGCCGAGCCCCGGGAGCACGGCCCCTCGCGGGGCAAGCGCTCCCAGCGTGGCTCACTTGGCCGGGCGCGTGATGACGCGCGTGGAGAAGTCGAACAGGTCGCGGTTGACTTTGCGCAGGTTCCGCACCTCGTCCTCCAGCTCGGCCACACGGACCCGCAGCTGGTCCTGGCCGCCCAGGACGCTCTGTGGAGGGACCGGGGCTCAGAGGCCAGGAAGCCGGGGGGAGCCGTCCCCACGGCCAGCGCAGGACTCAGGCGCGCCAGCTCCCCGCCGGCCTGCCGGCCGCACCCACCTTCTCCATCGTGCTGCTCATCACCCCGTGTAGCTGCTCCGCCCGCTCCAAGTGGCTGGGCTCCGAGCCCTGCGGCACAGGACGCTCCCTGTCAGTGCCCCAGGGGCCCAGGGCAGCGCACCCCTGGGAGGGAGACGCCTGCCCGACACCCGCCCACCGCAGGGGAGACAGGTGAGGAGCCCCCACCGCGCGGGGTGCGGAACCCGGGCTCTGTCAAGGCTGCGGGCTCCAATCCCCCATGCTTCCGTCTACTCCCGCCGAGGACTCTGCCCCACAAGGCCCGGGGACGGGGCGCTCGGAGACCAAGGTCAGGCAGGCTCCCAACAGCAGGCCAGTCGGTCGGCCCATGCCTCCAGCCCCGGGCACAGCCTGCCGCCCGGCCCAGCGACACGACTGATTGCTGCCGAGGCCGGGAGGCGGTCTGTGTCCTGCTGGACAGCGTCTGGGCACACGGCCCTTGGCCGGCCACCGGATGCTCTGCAGAGCCAGACGCCGGGCTCTCTCAGGACAGCTGCGGTCCCTTGCCGAGAGGCTCGTGGGGCTCCAGGCACGGAGACCATGGAGCACCGGCACAGCCCAGAGACAGGCAGGGGCCCTGGGCCTGGGGGGCAGACGGGCGTTCCGTGGGCACCCACTGGGGTGGGTGCCAGGGGTACCAGCGCCTTCCCATCAGGCTCTGCTCCCTGCTCTGCTCCCTGGCGTGCACGTCTGCTCTGCACTCCCTGGCTCCTCCCGGAGAAGGACTCAGTCGCCACCCTGACCCCCGCACAACGCCCCGAGTGGCACAAGCAGGCGTCCCTGGGGGGCGGGGCCCACCTGCTGGTGGAGGCCAAGGCGCAGCGTGAAGCCCCCGCGGTGGGGCTCGTCCCCGTGCTCGGCGCCCAGCAGGTGCCTGTTGAAGTGCGGCAGGGGCAGGCCCGGCCGGAAGTCCGAGCTCAGCATGCTGACCGGTGCCAGCATGATGGCGGCGTTGGTCACGGGACCTGCAGGGGGTGGGGGGGTGTCACGGTCACAGCACGCCAGCCAACCTCCTCCCCTGCACCCCCGGACGTGGGCCGCGGACACTGCCGCCCCCCCCCCCCCCCCGCAACGCCCCGTGCTTCCCAGACAGGAGGAGCTCCAGCTGTCCCCACCCGTTCCCGGGTGCCTCACCTTTGAGGGTCACGGTCCTGATGCACTGCTTGCTCTGGGTGTCCCATAGGCGCACGGTCTCGTCATGGGAGCCCGAGAGCAGCACGCTGCCGTCGGTGGACACAGACAGACAGGTCACCTGGTTCCTGGGGACAGACATGGGGACCTTGAGCCAAGAGCGAGAAAATGGGGTCCCTTCTGCCCCCACCCCGGTGTCCACAGCCCCCGCACCTGTGCCCTCTGAACACCTTCCCGCTGTCCTGCTCCGGCTGGAAGCTCTTCTCTTTCTGCCCAGGCTGTGGAGGCCAAGAGGGCCCCTGAGCCACGCCAGCCCCAGGCCCCCCCGAGCCCCCCGGGCCCCCGGCTCCCCACCCCCGGCTCCCGCGGTACTCACCCAGGTGCAGAGATCCACCTGGAAGATGGAGCCATCACTGCCGCCGCAGAACACGTGGTACTCGGCTAGGTCCATGGTCACGGCCATGATGCCCACGTCGAAAAGCACGGACAGCAATAGATCGCCCGACGAGATCTCCCACAGCTGGGGGTGCGGGTGGGCGTGGGACTCCAGACCCCCGGGGAACCGGAACCACAGCCACCACCCACGGGGCCCTGGGGGCTGAGACCCAGTCTGCCCTGGGACGCGACTTGGCTCTCGTGCCCGTGACCCCTGCGTTAGAGCCCCCTCGTGTGCCAGGCAAAGCCCTGAGGGCTGCACTGGCCTCAAATCCCCCGAGGTCTAGCCGGCGAGCTGCCAGGAGCAGGCAGCCAAGTGGGAATTTCCAAGCCGACACAGGCCCAGGCCATCCACCCTCTGGATGTCCTTGAGGCCGGAAGCGTCAGGGGATTAGAACTGTCTGGAGCTGGCAGCCCGGGGGATGGAGACCGCTCACGGGCTCAAGCTGGCCAAGAGGCCATCAGCTCCCGGGACATGACTCAGACCCACTTGGGGTGTGTGGGGCGGCGCTACCTTCACTGTCTGGTCCAGGGAGGAGGAGGCTACCCGGGCCAGGGGTCCCCCAAAGCCACAGTGCAGGTCCGTGATGGGCAAGGTGTGGCGAGACCAGACGTGCCGGGGGGACGGGGTCCTGGAGGGGTCTGCCTGCAGCACACTGTGTGAAGGGAGCAGACCTCAGCAGGGGTGGGGGGGCCACCTGGCCACCAGACCCCTCCCAGCCCCGAAGCTCCAGAGGCTCCCCATGGCCCCTGGACAGGCAGTCACCGCCACCCCCAGCCCACCCTAGGGCCCTGGCCTGGCTCTGCCCATGGGCTCTGCGGCCAGACCCAGAACCCGGGGGGCCCGGCCTCTACCTGCACAGGCCCCACACTAGCACCAGGCAGTCCTTGCCCCCCGAAAGGAAGTGGCTGCTGTCCCCCGTGAACTGCAGGCACGACACGTCCTGGTAGTGGCGGCTCAGGATGACCAGAAGGTTCCCTGTGGAGACCTGTGCGGGCGCACACAGGTCAGGGTAGGACACAGGGTGCCGCCCCCGCCCCCCGCAGCCAGGTCAGGTGGAGGCCCTTGGGGACAGCCTGCCCTCCCCTCCCCCGGCAGTCTGGAAGGAACACCCAGGCATGGCGGGCCGCCCCTCCTCCCAGCTGTCCTGCCTGCGCCTGTTCCCATCGTGTCCCCAAGTGGAGGACGGTGTGGTCTGAGCTCCCACCCCCAGTCCAGCCACCCTGACCTCTGACTCCTGGGTGTCAGGTGCCCGAGGACCCCCTTCCAGTGCACGGCGAGGGAGTGATGTCACCACGGTCTCCGGGGAGGGCAGGGCCCATCTGCGTGGAGCAGAGCGGCCACAGAGGCAGCTGCTGGAAGCGTGGGCCCCTCTGTTCAGGACCCGGGAGCAGGAAGTCACAGTCTTCAGATGCCACCCCGTGGGGATGGGTCAGTGGCTGGGGCTGAGGGACGGGGGACACCCCAGGCGGCAGAGACAGGGGAGCCCATCACACCACCCGGGCAGCGGGGCGGGCTGGGGGCCCAGACTCTGTTGTGAGCTGGACTGTGTTCTCCTAGTGCACGTTCCCATCCTGACCCCTGGGACCAAGCCTTGCTTGAATAATGGAGCTCTGCGGGCCTAGCCCGTGCAGACTAAGGTCATGCTGGAACGCGGTGGCCCTACACCTGAGGAGTCGTGTCCTTACAGGAGGAAACCTGGAGGCACACACCCTTCTCCCCACCCCAGAGACCCTGCTGAGGATTCCCAGCCTCCCTCCCTGGCCGCGTCTACACCGAGGGAGGGGGGAGAGCCCAACAGTGGCTGATGCCAGACTCTGGCCATCAGCCCCAGGGGCCGCCTGGGATCGGCTGTGTGGGGCGCCCCCTTGTGGTCACGGCTCACCCCGGCCCGGAAAGCTCGGAGGGAGTCGGGGAGCCAGGACCAGACAGGAGGGTTCAGGGGCAAGGCCCAGGAGGCCCCTGCTGGGCAGAGTTGACACGCATTTCTGCCCGGGACCCCTGCACCAAGACAAGGATTTCTACCATGATGGGCCACCTGAGAACCCCCCGCCTCAGTCTCCCTCCCTGCGTCAAAGCAACTGCTCCCTAGTTTTTGAACCACGTGCCAGGGTTTCCAAGTCGCAGGAGTGAAATAACTACGCCGCCTCCCAATTCTGCGGCGCTCCGAGACCTCTGGGGAAAGGACAAATGTCATCTTACAGGCGTGGACAAGCTCGAGAAAGGCAGAGCGTGGTCACGTGTCCATGGTCTGGCCCCAAGCCCTGCATGGCCTGTGCTGGAGGTGAAGTGGGTCTCCCCAACCCACACATAACCAGCTGCTGGGGGCAATACGGCCTAAACTTTTTTCTTTTTAAATACCTTTTTTTTTTTAAAGATTTTATTTATTTATTTAACAGACCGAGATCACAAGCAGGCAGAGAGGCAAGTGGCGGGTGGGGGAAGCAGGCTCCCCGCTGAGCAGAGAGCCCGGAGTGGGGCTCGATCCCAGGATCCTGGGATCATGACCTGAGCCCAAGGCAGAGGTTTTAACCCACAGAGACACCCAGGTACCCTCTTGTTAAATACCTCATTTACTTATTTGAAAGAGAAAGCATGAGAAAGGGAGAAAGAGGCCACAGAGAAGCAGACTTCCTGCTGAGCAGGGAGCCCGACCCAGGACTTGATCCCAGGACCCTGAGACCATGGCCTACGTCCCAGGCAGATGCTTTACTGACTGTGCCACCCGGGGGCCCGGACCAAGTCCCCCACCTCTCACCTCCCACAGGTAGATGCTCTCCGCAATCCCCGCCAGGACATAGAGGCCATTGGGGGACGTGGTCAGACAGGTGACAGGCCCAGGACACATGATCTTCTGCTGGAGCTGGTCCTAGGGAGACAGAAACCTCTGAGCTTCACGTGGAACTCAGGAGCGAGGGGGCAGAGAGGAGCCAGAAGGAGAGGCACGAAAGAGGGTGGCGTGAACACAGCGAGGCCCGTGGAGAAGCCAACCGCTGGTCAGGCTTTGCAGCGGGGAGGGGAGGCCTGCAGACTGTCAGAAGGAAGCGGCCGGAAGCAGAAGGGCGCTTACTCTGGGGGTGGTGGTCAAGGCACGGACGGTCCAGGAGGGGCTGAGAGCCCAACGGCCCCCGGCCTGGCTTCCTAAGGTCTGGCCTGTCACCCTGACCCTCAGTTTCTTTGTCTAAGGAGACTTCATGACCGTGTGCGGCGGCACCAGGCACAGTGAGAGAAAGAGCTTGTGCCACGGCTTCAGTCGGCAGAACCGAGCGGCCCCAAGCGCCACAGGTTGTATACTGGGTGTTTTATTTATTTATTTGGCAGACAGAGGTCACAAGCAGAGAGAGAGGAGGAAGCAGGCTCCCCGCTGAGCAGAGAGCCCGATGCGGGGCTCCATCCCAGGACCCTGAGACCATGACCCGAGCCCAAGGCAGAGGCTCCACCCGCTGAGCCCCCCAGGCCCCCGCGTTTGTACGAGGAGACCCATGGGCCCTTACCGGGAAGGGTATCTGCTTTTAGGGGAAACAAACCCATCACTCTCCGGGGCCTGGGACACCCCCTCCTGAGACCGGAGACCCACGGAAACCCAGAGTCCTCCCTTTAATTGAATTTCGCGCCCCCAGGGCTGTCCCCCCCCCCCCAGCCCATCAAGGACCACAGCCCCGAAGACCTGCACCCCACCGCCCACCGCCCACCCTCCGTCCTCCGCGCGCGCGCAGCGCCCCACGTGACCCCGCCCGCCGGGCGCGCGCCTCCCTCCTCCGAACCCCCCGACTCGCGCATGCGCAGTGCACCCCCCGGGCTCCCCATCCCCACCCGGGTTCCGGGAGCGTGCGGCCCCCACCGACCCTTCGCCCGACCCCACCCTCGAGCGCCCCGCGCCCTCTCCACGAAGCGCGGGCCAGGGCGCGCGCCGCCGCACCTTCCGCTGCAGCTCCCAGGCGCTGATGTAGTTCTTGCCCAGCTGCGCCGCCAGCAGGTACTCGCCATTGAGCAGCGCCAGGCCGCGGGGTCCGGCCTGGCCGCCGCGGTACGTGAGCAGGTTGGCGCCCGAATGCAGCTCCCACACCACGCAGCTCCACAGCTGGGCCGCCGAGTCCGTACACACGGCCACTTCCATGGGAGCAGCCATGTTGCCGCCGGCCGCGCCCCGGAAGTGCGTCACGCCAGCGAGACGCGGGCTCCCGCGCCGCGGGCTAGAGCGCCGCCCACGTCACCCGGCGGCGGCGCGAGCGAGGGGCGCTGGCCACGTGCTCCGCGCGCGGCCCGCGGGTGACCCGGGCTCCGTCCCCCGCCCGGCGTCCGGTCGAGGGGCGCCCCGCGTAGCCGGAGACCGTGGCAGGAGGCCCCAGCCCCGAGTCGCTGTGGAGACCGTGGCCCGGGGCCGCCTGCAGCGGCCGGTCCGGCCCGGCCGGTTCCGCGGGGCTTTTCCCCGAGTGACCCCCGCTCTGGAGTCTTGCTGTGCGGGCCGCAGGGTCCGGCTCGCGCGCGCGACACGTGCGACGGCCCGTGGACCCCGTCCGCCTGCCCCGAGCCCTGCTCCCTTCCGGAGCTCGGTGCGGGCCGCCGGGGCCCTCCGGCCGCGTGTCCGAACGGCGGGCAGTGCCTGGAGTGCGCTCGAGGGGAGCCCTCGTGACCGTCCGCGGCCGCCGGAGCAGGACGGAGGCCCGGGGTCGCCCACCCCGCGCCGCGAGGCCCGAGAGGCCGGGCGCCCCACGGCCGGACCGGGCGCCCCACGGCCGGACCGAGCACCCGGCGCCCCACGGCCCGTCGGAGCACCCGGCGCCCCGCCTGGCGGGGGGAGGGGAGGAGTCCGCAGCCCCGGCCTCGGCCGCTGGGCGGCAGGCGCGAGCCTCCGACCGGGAGGCCGGACCCGGAAGGGGCTTCCGCTTTGGCCTCTGCGCCCAGCCCTGGGGCCGCGGGAGCTCTGGGGAGGGAGGGGTTCGCAGGGGCCTGCCCCGTTTGGGGGCCTGGAAGAGGGGTTTCCCAGAGCGGCTGTCGCTTGAGCAGGCAACTGGCGACCAGGGAGGGAAAGGAGGGCAGAGGAATGTGCAAAGGCCCTGAGGCCGAGGCCGAGGCTGGAGGCTGGAGCAGGGCCACGCAGGGCCTGGGGCAGTGGGGAGCCTGGATTTTAGTTTATCCTGGGGTGGGTGAGGGAGCATAAAAGACGTCAGGACGTTTTTAAGTTGCAGAGAGCTGAGTGTGTGAGCCCCAGCGGCTATCAGATGGCGACACTCTGGCGGGGCTCCTGGTTCAGTTTGCAAGTAGAAACAATGGTTCCTGATTTCCCGCCCCAGAACCTCTGATGTCGCTGTTTCCTCCATTATTTTTTTAAGATTTTATTTAGTTGATATCAGAAGTGAGCAAAGTCGCAGGCGCAAAGTTGGGGGGGGGGCAGGCTCCCCATTGAGCAGAGAGCCTGATGGGAGGCTCTATCCCAGGACCCTGAGACCATGACCTGAGCCGAAGGCAGACGCTTAACCCACTGAGCCACGCAGGCGCCCCACAAATGTTGTTTTGGAAGTGGGAATGAGAAAAACAAAATACCAGGAATACTAACTACACTTTCCAAACATGGGTTTCCCCAAATCAGACCTTGCTTTGAACCCTGAACCCCTGGCAGTCTGTGGAATCCCGCTTGAGAATGACCACATCGTGTGGCTCCCAGGAGTGGGCCCAGGCAGCCTTGGGAACAGCGACTCAGAACTTGCATCTGCGCTTTCGAGCTGTGGAGCAGATCACAGTGAGGTCTGGGCCTCCGTGTCCCCATGGGCACCGCAGGGACACTGTGGTTTCCCACAGCTACGGATCTTGCTCCGGGGTCTGTCTCCGGTTTCGGAGGCCTGGAGGTTTCCAAATTCCTGGATTCTGGGACATGGGGCAGGCCCAGCAGATGTGGGTTGCAGAGTTCTAAGCTTGGTGCCCAGAGGGTGCCGGTGGTGGGTGGTGGGTGGTGGGCGCTCCGGCAGGGGGAGGCCCAGGGGGCAGGAAGCATAGCTGGCTGGCAGGCCCAGCTCCTCATAAGCCTCCTTCCCCTGCACTCCTCCCAGGAGGTCAGAGGTCACCCCACCCCCAGCCCAGCGAGTGTGGAATGAGGACAGACCAGTTGTATCAGAAGGGCGGGACAGCCACCACACTTTGGGGGGGGTCTAGGACCACCCAGTCGCCAGACCTCCTTGATGCCAGCTGGGTGGGTGCCTGGTCCCAAACCCCAGGCTGCGAGGGTGTGGCTGCAGTGGTGGAAGCAGGAAGGGGGAAACTGAGGCACAGAGACATTCCCTCCTCTTCCCCCACTCCCAGTCTAAGCCCTGAATTCTTAATTTATTCCTTTTTCAATACTGAGCACAGTTCTGTGGGTAGTGGGGACACACTGTTGAGCCAGAGCAGACCCCAGCGTTCTGGGGTCCCAGCCCAGGGGGGCCTTTCTTACCCGGGACACTCCCCCACCCCCACCCCGCCTGTCCTGTACACCAGCGATGACGGGAGGGAGGGTGACTCAGGTGAAAACCCTTTCCTTGCGGTAGCCAGGCTCCGAGCCCAGCTCCTTGCAGGCTCCCAAAGCTCTGCTCTTCAGGTGCTGAAGGGTTCCTCCCGGGAGCCTCGCGCCTCCTAGCATGGGAGGTGGAGGCTGGCAGGCTCCTGGAAGCTGTGACGGCCCGAGCCCTCCCTGGTGCCCCTGGAGCCGTGTGACCTCAGGGCTTCCTGCCCCGGATCTCAGCCTCTTCACGGGAGGAGGAGATGTGGACTGAGTCAGTCCACAAGAAAGGGCGATTTTCCTTTTTCAAAGTTATTTCTCCCTCATCTCCTAGGGCAGGACCAGGGAGCCCAAGAGGCAGGTGGATCCTGGTCCTCCGGCCTCTCCCGGTCCCCACAGGCCCCGGGAGGTGGGGACCAAGACGCAGCGGACTCATTTCTGACAGGAGTGGAAAGTGCCGGGGATGCAGTGGGCCACGGGGGCGCATGGGAACCACTGGGCCGCGACACTAGGGTTAGCTGATTCTCCCTCACTCCACGACCCCTGGGGGCTGACCCAGGCTGGAGGGACTGGCCGGGGCCGGCCCAGGCCAGAGCCAGTGGCAGGGGAGCCAGCTGGCGGGAGGCTGGGCCTGCCCAGACTCCAGCCGAGCTGACCTTGAGCCTGCCGCATTCTGCATGCGGGGGTCACCAGGGTAAATGGATTAGACACCCCAGAAAATCTCTTCCAGCCCAATTTTGCAGTGCCGGTGTGGTGTGGGGTCGGAAGCAGAAAACACAGGCTTTCCCTTCCAAATGTGCTGAGCCCCGGGACCGCAGACCACAGCCCACGTGCTGTTTTCCTTCTTAGAATCATTTTTATCTCCTGGGCCGGGGGGCCACTTCGGAGCTACACCTGTTGAATCACTAAGTGTGAAAACGTGACCCACATCCCAGTGGGAAGGCTTGTGGGGGACAAGGCTGGGTCCTGGTCTCAGAAGACGGCAGAGGGCCTGGTGGGACGGCGGGCTGGGGGTTTCTGCCAGTGCCTCCCCAGCCAGGCTCGGTCACCGCGCAGGCCAAGCTGAAGGGGCGATCCCGGGGGCCATGGGGGCAGATGCAGCACGAACATGGATGGCTCCGTGTCACGGTGACAAGGGGCTGGCCAGGCAGAGAGGGAAAGAGGTATGGCAAAGGCCCAGAGGAAGGCCCGTGGAGGAGGGGGCGGGGGCAGGCCACAGCCCCCAGGGGCTTGGGCTCAGAGTAACAGTGGCCTCAGAACCCAGGATGGCAGGAAACCTAGCCAAGGGGCTGGGGGACAGGCTAGGGCACCCCTAGGCCTGCCATCTGTTCTCCCCAAATCCTTAACCTACACTTTGCACCAGCTCCTCCCCTCCAGGAGCTGCTGGCCATACCCACCCACTTGGAGAGAGCCCCCCGCCAAGCCTGTCCCCTGGGATGGTGGGGTCAGACCCTGTGCCCACCGCCCGCGGGACCCACACACACCCAAGAAACCATCACAGGAGACTTTTCTGTTAAAAGTCAGAAGTGTTTTGTCTTGTTTTAATATCTCATCAACTTTACAGGGTTACAATTGTCTTAAATATTTCTGAAGTTTAAATACAATCTGCATAATAATGTTATAAAATTTAAACTTTCAGTGTTCTTTTTCAATTTCAAAATCACACACCTTTTTTTCTTCTTTGTTTTTTTGGTCTTTTGTCCTTTTTTTTTTTTTTTTTTTCCCTTTTAATACCTGAATGTTCTGCAAAAACTGAAATCGGTACAGGCCGCCCTGGCCAGGGCGACAAGGCCAGGCCTGGCCAGAGGTAGAGTCGTTTAAACCTATTTTTTAAAAAGTTTATTTCGCTTTAACCTGAGTGCTGGCGCAGGACTCACGCCGTCTGACGAACCCCAGAGAAACTGAAATCTCGCGCGTCAGGAATGAAAGGCTGCATTCATGTTTGCCAAGAAAAAAATGCAAAAGTAAAGGGGACAGAAAGACCAAAGTGGACGAAAGCGGTTAAGATGGGAAAGGGGTGTGCGAAGGCAGAACTACGGAAAGGGACATGCTGCCCCACCCCGCTGCCCGGCTCCTGGCTCGGGGTCCCATGGAAGCTTCTGGAAGCATCATCTCCAGCAGGGGAGCCCCAGAGAGCCCCTCTCCACCCTGTTTGGGGTCCCCGCCCTCCCCCTGCGAAGCGCGGGCCGAGGGCACGGACAGCTGCCCCCGGCCTCCCCTGCCTGGGGCTTCAGAGGGGGCACGGCTCTGCACCCCCGAAAGCCCCCTTTCCCTAGGCTCCAGGGACAGGAGGGACAGGGGGTTGCACGGGCACCGAGAGCAGAGGCAGGGGAGGACCCCACTCACATTCCCAGCGAGGGTGGGTCACCGGGCACGGCCGCCCCTGGGGCTGGCCAGGCCCCCGCCCCGCCCCCACCTGTCCCCTACAATCATCACAGCACAGCAGGCCGCACCCCGAGTTACCTCTGGGGGCCACATGGGTCCCAACACAAGGACACGCGCGAAGACGCGCGCGCGCCCACAACGCGGGCCCACAGCCTTCCAGGTGGAGGGGGGTGCGGGGGGGCAGGGCACGGGGTTTGGCATCGAGAGTCGTACCTGAGGTAGAAGGTGAGGCAGACACCCCCCACGTGGGCGTGTCCGGGAGACCCTGAAGGCAACAGGTCGGGGCGTCTACAGGTTGGGCTGGGACCAGAGGAGCCGGGCGGGGAGGGGGGGGGGGGGGGGGTGTCCCCGTGGAGCCGGGGGGGGGGGGGGGGGGGGGGGGGGGGGCGGGGGGGGGGGGGAGACGGGGGACGACAAAGAGATCCCCCTCCCACCATGATTGTGCTGCTGCAGCGAGAGGGCAGGGCAGAACTTTCCAGAAGGAAAAGCAGAGGGAGACCCGGCCCCTAGAAGGCTGAGGGGTGGGAGTGTCAAGGACCCTGAACTATTCCAGACCCAGCACAGCCCCACACAAGGGAAAACCCAGCCTTGGGGGCCCAGGACCCCCCCTCGGGTCTCCCAGGCTGGCACTGCCCCCCCCCCCGCCCCGTTAGGTCGGGCCCCTGAGCCCCATTAGGGAACCCGGGCCCCCCCGGGGACCAGCGGGGCCGCCCCCCCCCCCCCCGAAAGTCCCGCCCCAATGCCACCGGGTCCGCAGGGACATGGCGGGCGTCAAGAGGGCCCCCCACCTGCCTGGGCCGTAGGGCAGACGGTGCTGTCTCCCCAAGACCACAGCCAGCCCCCAGCCTCCCACCAGCTGTGCCCCCCAACACGCACCTTCTAAGCAGGAGGAAGGGTCGTGCGGAGACGGGGCGCGGCCTCCTGTTACTGTACCTACTCCAGGGGGCTGTGGCCCCAAGCCCGGGGGCCAAGAGAGAAGGAACGAGCAAAGTTAAAGAGAGAATGGAAGGGGGCGTTCAGGTGCCGTCGCTCCAAAAACCTCGCCCTGAGCGGAGCCCGGCTCCCCTGCCCCCCCAGAGGTCTCCCAGAGCAGCCCTCCCCACCTTCTCCGGGGGCGCCCCCAGGCCACATTCATCCCTGAGACAGGAGCCTGGGGGCTGCCCTAGGTGGAGCCCCTCCCACGCCCGGGGCCCTTCTTCCAGTCTCTGGCGGGAGGGCCAGCTGGGCCAGCTCCAGCTCGGAGCACAGGGAGTGGGGGAAAGCTCGGGGTGTCCCCGCCCACAGCACCTGAGTTCATCACCTGTCCTGGCTCTGGCCAGCTGCCCCCCGCCCCCCACCCCTGCACCACAGGAACCACACGAAGGAACCCAAGTCAGTCGTGGGAAAATAGAAAGGGTATTACTTTTTTCTTTTTTTTGTGTGTGGTTGTTTTTGTGTTTTTTTTTTTTTTTTTTTTTTTTTTTTTTTTTTTTGCTTTTTCAAGTCCAGTTTCCCTGAATGAGCACAAATATATAGATATATATATATATACTTTTCCTAAGGTCTGATTCCTCCCCCAAGAATAAAATAGATTATTTACAAAACAAAACCCCAAAACCTCTTAAAAACCCTATAGATCTTGAGTATCACTGTTTCTTTAAAAAAAAAAAAAAAGTAGTTCCCAAAAGCAACAAGAAAAAAAATTTCAGCTGATCTTGGCTCAGGGGTTTCTTTCAACACAAGGATTTGGGTATGGTGAGTGTGTGATGAATGAAAAAAAAAAAAAAAGGAAAAAAACAGATGAAAATGAAAACACACAGTGCAGGGATGTATGAGGTAAACAGGACCGGCTTCTGTGGCAACCGATCCGCACAGACCCAGACCCCCGTCAGTTGGTCCAGCCGGGCTGCAGCCCTCGGAGACGCGGCCCCTCTCTCTTCTGACTTCCTCTTACAATTCACGTCTCTGAATGTCCGAACCTGAGTAATTCAAGTGTTCCTTGGTTTTCCCCTGTTTTATTAAATTTTCTTTATATATATATATGTATATATCTTTTTCTTTCTTTTTGGCGTTAGCTGTGGCTCCTTTCTGGATACCTCCCCTCCCCACCCGTATCTACCGCCATCCCGGCCCCTGTGTGGCCCCCCTCGACTCCCGCCCCCCTGCCCAGGCAGGCTCCTGGGCTGGGAGCGGCGGGTGGGGAGTGGTACGGTTAAGGCAATGAGTTATTTGAGGTAGAAGATGTGGCAGGTGTGGACAGCCCTGCCGGCCCGGCCTGGCTGCCGGCGCTGCTGCTGGTCCCGCTGTTCCCTCCCCGGCCGACGCCGGCGGCTTTGCTGGGAGCTGGGTGTGGTGCGGGCGCCGGCGGCTGAGCAAACAGCACTCCTAGTGCGAGGACAGGAGAAACGTGTCATGTGGTTGGGAAGATGACGCAGCAGGGGCTGCGTCACGGGACGCCATGAGCACGGGCCCCCTGCAAAGTCACCCAGCGACCTGGCGGCCTGTGACAGCCACGGGTCCCTTCTCTGTCCCTTGGCAGCACCTTCGCGAGCCACCGAGCTATCTGACGTCCGCAGCACCCCCTGGGAGCCCCCATGAGCTACGGGCTGGCTACACGGTGTTTCAGAATAAACTCAGGACCACCGCTTGCCGTGGAGAAACAAGTGTCCTCAAGGTGCGGGCTGAGTATGCCCCGGGGGCTGGCTCGCTCTGGTCATACCGGGGCAGAGCCCTGCTGGGTGGCCCTGGTGGGGGCGGGGGCAACACCAACCCCGGGCTCCTGAGTTAACAGGAGACAGTGCTCAGGGCCCCGCGGGTCCTACCTGTGTACATGATCCCGTTAATCTCCACTGACATGCTAATACTGTTACTGCCATTGGGGCCGGTCAAGCTCGGGGCAGAGTCCTGGCGGCTCTCGCAGGCTGCGGGAAGAAGAAACACCACCGTCGGTAGTCATAGGCCCATCTGGGCGAGGACCTGCTTCTGTCAGCACACACAGTAGGTGCTCACTAAATATTTACTGAGGAAGATATCTGTCTAAAATTTGCTTCTCTCATGATGATAAGTCTGAAGCTACGTCAAACCATCTCATTCTTTTTAACAGCCCCAGAGTAGCCTGGACTTGACTTGCTCCACTCCTACTAGCTTTGCCGGAGATACGGAGTGGAATCACTGGGTCACAGGGCAAGAATGTTTTCTGTTTTAAGAAGAGATCGCTAAATTGTCACCTGTTTACACTCCCAGCAGCAGGACTCAATGGGCCCATTTTCCCACATCCCAACCAACATTTAATATCGTCAAACTCTGATGGCTTAAAAAACGGTATCTCTTTGTTAGCATGTAGATCCCCAACTCAGCTTTCCATGGGCATTTTCTACTAGTCATTAATTCATTTTATCTCTTTCTCTTTCTTATTGATTTGTGGGCACTCTTTACATATGTTGGCTATGAGGCCCTGATTTTGCTGCATAGGCAGGAAGCAGTGAGGGTCTGGGCGCCGGGTGGGTACCTTGGCTGTTGATACGAATGCTCATGGGCAGCTGGGCTGTCATGGCCAAGAAATTCTGCTGCAGTGCCCGCTGCACAAGCCGGTGCTGCTCGTCTGCCACCAGGGCCATCTTTTTCTCAGGAGGCTCCCCAGACTCCAGCTTCTCCCGCAGCTGCTCCAGCGCAGCTGCCTGTGCAGCCACAGCTGCCTGAGCTGCTGCTGCTTGTACAGCTGCTGCCTGGGCTGCCACCACAGGGTGGCCTGCCAGCGACACTGGCAGGCGGCCCGGGACCGTGATGGGGATGGCCGAGTCCTCCTCTAGATGGGAGAGAAGAGGCATTGGCAGCCAGAGGGGCAACAAGGAGCCTGGTGCTGCCTTCACCCCTGGCAGGAAGGCGCGGGTGTGCACACCCTCTCTGGGGAAGCGGCGAGGCTCTGGGACACACACGAGTGCCGGGGAGCCCTTCCTGAGGTCAGCCTGGTGTCGGAAACTGGCATGTCAGAAACCACAGCCTGGTGGTGGCCGTGGTGGGCACAGCTGTGCTCGGCACCCACGCTATCCCAAAAGCCCGCGACAGGGCGCTGGTCACGCACGACACTAGCGAGAGCAGCGAGGTCTCCCCGTGTGTCCTAAGGCACTCAGCGGCTCGTCTGGAGAGGCCTCTCAATGACCCCTTGCCAGCCCCATGCTCCCACCCTTGCTTCACGGATGAGGGGACCCAAGCTCCAGGTGGCAATGGCTATGCCAAGGCCACAGAGCTGCAGGCACTGAGCTGGGACTCGATCCCAGGCGGCTCAGCTCCAGAACCAGCTCCCGCCTGTTCCCGCTTCTGTGGTGGAAACCAGGGTCCCACTGTGACCCGCTGTCTCTTCTTTACCTGACTCCTCCCCCGTGTCCTTCCCCTGTTGCCTGGCATGTTTTCCTCCTCTGCACCAGGCCCTCGGCCAGAAGCTTTGTGGCAATCCCCAACCCCCCGTCTGGTTGCACTGGAACACCACCTGGGGGCCCCTGGGACCCTTCACCACGGGCCCCCATGGCTGCCCATCGTTTCCTGGCTCCCTCCTGTCAGGAAAAGCTCCTTCCCGCCCACCGCCCTCGCCCCAGCTCTGGCGCAGGATGTCATGCGCCGCGAGTGGCTGACAACCATTGGCGGGGGGGACCGCCGGGGCTCCTGGGCAGAGGGAGGTGGCGGTGGTAGGTAAACCGAGGTGCCCGAAGACTGAAGGAGCGGTCGCTGGAGACCGCGCTCGCCTCAGACCTGAGCAGCCTGAACCGTGGGGATTCCCCTGGACCCTCAGGCTACTCAGAGGGTAGGGGGTCACAGCCCGTGGGGCAGGGGAGGAACAGTGACCCAGCCTGGGGCCTGGGGCCGCACGTGAAGTTAGTGGCTCTGAAGTTAGTGGCTCTGTGTCACACGGGATTCGGAGGTTCAGCGGGAGAGAAGGCCGACATCGACTGGTGACGCCGGTCACGGACGGGGGGGGGGGGGGGGGGGCGCGGCCTGGCGGACACCCGAAAACTCGGCCCACTGCCCGCTGGGCACCGACGCGCTGCAGCCCCCGCTTCTGCAAACCCACAACCCACCGGCACAGGGTAACTTTCCCACGACCCGGCTGGAAGCTGGCCTCAGGGTGCACCACGCACCAGCTCCAGGCGGGTGAAGGTCAGCCTGATAGGCTACAAGGTCAAGACGCCTGCAGGACAGACGCCGTGTTGAGAAGGTTCGAAAGCTCCCAGGGGAAAGAATACAGCAACCGGCTAGTAACGTCTTTAGGGGCGATGACCATGGCCATGTTATGACCGCTCGCCCAGTGACAGTCACCCCTCACGGTGCCTGCCGTAGGGTCAGGAAAGAACACGGCGCGCAGTCAGCAACGTGGGCGCCCTGTGGCCCGGGCGGTCGGTCGGCCAGCGGTCGGCCAGAAATGTCTGCCCCGGGCTCCGGTGGGGCAGCTGCGCCCTCTCTCTCAGGCTGCCGCCGGAGGGCCCTCTGCGGGGCACGCTGGGGCTCATCCTCCGGTGACCTGGGGGGCAGCAGCGGCCCCTAGTGCCCTCAGCGGTCAGAGGGCCCCACCAGCGTGGCACCAAGTCAGGCCCCGAGGGGCGCCCCTTACCTTTCTTGATCTTGGGCGCAGGGGGCACGGAGCTGCCGTTGGTGCTGGCGGCGAGGCCCAGCGAGGGCACGGGCAGCTTGGGCGAGGACAGCATCCCGTGCGCGCCGCCGGGCGAGTAGGCGAACAGGGAGCCCCCGAAGCTCTGGCGCCGGCCCTCCCGCCGGTTGCTGTCGATGGCGGCCTGGAGCTCGTTGGGGCTGCTGAGGCCACGCTTCTCGCACTCGTAGGGGTACAGGTATTTCATGTACCTGCGTGCAGGGGGGCGGTGAGGGTGGCACGCGGGCGCCGTGCCTCCCGCCGCCCAGTGCGCAGTGCGGACCCCCGCCCCGCCCCCCCCAGCAGGCCCCCCCAGGCGCTCACTGTGTCCGCAGGGTGAAGGCCGCGCTGGTGATGGACGTGGGCAGGTTGAGGCCCTTGGTGATCTCCCGCCACAGCTTCTTGTTGATGACCTCCACCAGGCCGCCCTTCTCCGTCACCAGCACGTACAGCATGAACAGGTCAAGCACTTGCTTGGCCATGATGGGGATGCGGTTCACGGGCGTCCCTGCGGGGGGGCGGGGGCGGTGAGCGGAGGGGGCACCGACATGCCCACGGGAGAGGGGTCGCCCCCACAGGGGCACGGGGCACGCTGCTCTCTGGGGGGCGTCCGGGCTGCTGAGCCGCACCCCCAGCCCCCACCCCCCCCGCGTCGGGAGCACCCATCGTGACAACCGTGACAACCGCAGGCGTCCCTGGTGCGGCCCTGTGTCTCCTGGGGGCAGGACTGTGGGGGGGCGGGGATCCCCCCCCGAGAGTGTGAGGAAGCCTGTTTCCCCACCAGGGATCTGGGCTCCTGGCCGATCTCACCTGGGGGTCCGGAGATGGGGGCCGGCACAGGGCCAGGCTGCGGAGCCGCAGCAGAAATGCGGCCTCCGTTAGTTCTGCTCCCAGCTCAGCGAGCGGAGCCCACAAAACCACTCTGCCCAGTCCCAGGGGCCTGTGCCCTCGGCTGCCCACCCACCGCCCACTGCCCACGGGCTTTGCAGTCGGGAGGAGGCCGAGCTCCGCTGGGCCACTTTGCCACTTAAGAGAGGGGGGCGATGGGCCGGACCAAGGAGGGGGGGTTGCTCCCAGCGGACGGGCCTGGTCCCCCTGTCCACCGGCCTAAGCCTCAAGCCTCTGCTCCTGGCCCCATTGCCCTCGTGTGGGGGCCTTCAGCTTGGCCTGTGTGGCGCCTTCCTGGCTGGGGGGAAGCCCCCTGTTAGAATTCTCCCTGCCCTTGCAATCCTGGGGTGCTGTCTGTGGCCCCCAGCTGCTGGCCTGTCACCCGGGGTCCCCGACTTGGACCCCCTGGCGCCCAGCCTGCGTCACGCACACCCGCAGCCCCCCAGAGATGGGCCCACGGTGGGCCCAGGTTGCGGCTCCCCGAGAAGGCCCGGCCCGGCTGGTCTGCTGGAGCTGGAGGTTCCAGAAACACTTCCTGACACCTGTGGCCACATCTGCCCTTTCCAGGTTTCCAAACCCCCGCGCACAGAGGACCGCCTGCAGAGGGCAGAGGGAGCCAGACTTCGGATCCCGACCCTTGCCCTGTGCCATTTCTCCGCACAAGAGAGAGAGAGGAAAAGGCAACCCCCATGGCAGGGGCCCCCCCAGCCCACCCAGGATAGGGGTATATGTTGCACACTGGGCAAGAACAGAAAGAATCACACAAAAGGTCCTCTGGGGACCCCGTGCCCAAGGTCGGCAGCCGGGCCTGCTGGGATGTTTACAGAAGGAGCCGGGTGGGGAGCCGAGGGCGTGGGGGCAGCGGGAGATAAGGAAGGGTGGGGGGGTGTTCGAGGAAACAGCAGGCGGGTGGGGTGCAGGCAGGACCCCTCCCGCACTCCCAGCCTCCAGAAGGCCTTTACTTTGTGATGTGGGAAAAGAAAGAACTTTGTCTGGAGTGAAGGCCTGTAGGATGCAGGACACGGCATCTGGCGGGGTGGGTGGGGGCATCTCCTGGACCTTCAGCCCCAGAGGCTGCCAGTTACAGAGGGCCAGGATCCCAGAAGACAGCACGAGCGAGGGGGGCTTGGGGCTGGGTTCTGAGGCATGTGTAGGAGTTTGTTGCTCCCTGTCCTCCGGGGGAGCCTGGCTTGGCACGAGAGGCAGGGCTGGACTCAGACCCTCAGAGCCCTGAGTGGCTACCGGCTCCACTGCTGTTTCTGGGGCCTCCCCACCTCAACCACACCCACGGGTCGCTCACCCTACCTTCTGAACCTGCAGGACACCAGGCCCAGTCTTGGGCAGGGTGGGTGGGCTCCAGGCCTGGGGGCTCAGTGCTCCCTGCAGGGTGGGGGGGGGGGGGGGGGCTCCCACAGGTGTGGATGGCTTGATAAAGAGAGTGGGGCCAGATCTCTCTGACCACACGGGGGGCAGCCGGCCCCAGCTGGGACTGCTCCCACCGATAACGGGGGGCCCCCTGCCCCAGGACTGGGTCTGGGTGCCTCCGCCCTGGCAAGGCACCGGAGGGGTTAATGGGAAGGCCGCGGCCCTCCCCTCTCTTCCCTTCCGGCTGCTGGGCCTGGTGTTTACAGAGGCTGTTGGAGAGGGAGAGGCATGCAGACGGCCCTAGACAAAGCGGCTGGTGGCTGGCCCCTGCAGTGGGCCCGAGTGGACCCTGCAGTACCCCCCGGCCCCGCCCCTTCCTGCGCCCGGGGCTCGAGGACAAGTCCCCTCCCTGGGCCTCAGTTTCCTTCCCTGAACAGCAGTTGTAATAGCTCCCACCAGAGGGGCTGGTTCTGGTCAGAGGGACTAGCCCCACACTGCAGGGGGTACCTCTAGAACCCCTCCCCCAGGTCCGTCTATCTGTCCGTCCATCCGTCCGTCCATCCGTCCAGCTCTCTGCGCCCCACGGCAGCCGTGAGCTGAGGCTGAGGCCTCTGGTGGGGCCGTGGGGCCCTTCTTGCTCCCCTAGGTCCTCTTGGCCCTTGGCTTTCCCCGAACACCCCGGATACCCTCCAGCGTCTGGGCCTCGGTTTCCCCGAACGCCCCGGATACCCTCCAGCGTCTGGGCCTCGGTTTCCCCACGGGGACACCCACCCCGACCAGTCCCGGCTCCCTGTGCCCAGGCCGGGCTATGTATGGCGTCCGTCTCACCCCAGAGCCAGGGGGGCCTGAGGGTGGGGTGGGCCGGGCACGCTGTTGGCACTCAGCCCGTCTGGGCTCTGCTGCACAGTGGGAACTGCTTCCGCCCCCCCACACAGGGAGAGGCACCGAGGCCCTGGCAGGCGCAGGCGAGGGGCTGGAGCTTCTCCTGTCCCAGCGCTGCTGCCCTCCTGGGGAATCCAGCCCTGCTCCCTGTAGGCTGGCTCTGCGGCATGGGACCCTAGGGGCGGTGGGGGCCTAGGGGTGGGAACCCCATCACACCAGGCGTCTGGGCTGGGGACCTGAGACCTCCTACCCAAGGACCCACCCCTTAGATGCTCCCAGCTGTGTCTCCCCCATCAGACCTAACGGCCAAGCAGGCCCCACCCTCCTGCCCGCCCCCTCCTCAGCTTCCCCCGACCCGCGGTGGGCGGCCTCACCTCGCTTCTGCATGAAGCTAAACAAATCGTCCAGGAACTCCTTCCTCTTGGGGTCCCCGTCCAGTTCGTAGAGCTGTGGGGTCAGGGAGCGGATGGAGAGGTCAGCGCCAGAGCCCGGGTGCAGGCGCCGCGTCCCCACGGAGCCTAAAGAGCCCGCCTCCACTTTCGGATGAGGATGCCGGTCCCCACGTGCGTTCCCAGCAGTGGCCACCACCAAGCCACACACCGGGCAGCGCAGAGCAGAGGTTTACTCTCCCCCCACTGCGGAGGGCAGGGCCCAGGTCCATGCGCATCAGGGCCGAGCCCCCCGGAGGCTCCAGGGCACGGTCCCTCCCGCTCCCCCAACTCCAGCGTCGGCCTCGGCCTCTTGGGCGTCCTCCACGCGTCCTGTAGGCTGTGCCCACCGGACCAGGGCCGCCTTGTCTGAGGGCGCCTGCCTGACCGCAGCTGCAGGGACCCGATCTCAAGCCAGGCCTCGTTCAACCCGTCACTTGGGGGGCACAGTTAGGCTAAGACACACAACACCCGGGCCGGTCACTGCCTTACAGCGGACCGACGCATCTGGTGCTGTCCCGAGCCACACTCTCGCCTGTGCTCCAGGCGTGGCTCCATTTTGTAGATGTGGAAACTGAGGCTCAGAGGCAGACGTGAATCCAGAGCCTGGGAATGTCAAGGCCTCTGGGCCCACGCTCTGTCCTGGGCACTGGCTGCTGGGGTTCGCCTGTCCCTGCACTGGTGGTTAGGGGCCCCCCTAGATGCACAGACCCTCAGCTCCCAGGAGCCGGCAGAGCTAACTGGGGGCTGGAGTTTGTGCAGGCGGGGTGGGGAGGACAGCAGCAAACAGCGATCTTCAAATTAAGCCCTGGGGAATGGACCCCGAAGGTTGAGGACTGCAGGGGGCCTCGAAACCACCCATCAGCCCCGGCCAGGGCAGCCCATCATTAGGGCCCAGGAACGCGGCAACGCCCAGCGCCTGTGCCTGACCAACCCCGGGGCCCGGGCAGGCAGGGTCCCTGGGGCTAGCTACTCCTCAGCCAGCTCACTCCTCTCTGGGCTTGGGTTTCCCGGTCCTGGAGCGGAGACAGAGTGGGGCCTCCGGGCACAGGCCGGGGTGGTCCAGGCTAGGTCTTTGTCTCTGCCCTGATCCAGCTGGGCCGGCCAGCCGCATTCCGGGGCTGATTTATGGTGGTCTGGGAGGCCCTGCACTTCCCCCTGCCTGGGGCCCGCGGCCTGCAGCTACGCCTCCCCGTGGGCGCGCGCCTGTCCCCCACCATACATCCCACCACGTGGGGCAACATGCAGTGCGGTCTCCCGCCCGCCCACGGGCACTTCGTCCGGCTAGTCGCAGTGTCCAGACGGGGGTGAGCGCACAGCAGCCGAGCGAGTGGACGTCCGACGGGCCCTGAGGGCTCAGCCCCCCCGCGGGAGCAGGGATGGCCCTCCAGTTCGCCGCCACCCACGCCTCAGACCACGACCTCACCTAACGGGGTCTTCAGGGACGTCACCTGCTAAGACGAGGTCGTACTCACCGGGTGAGGGCCAGCCTCACCTGACCACAAGTGTCCTTATGGAGGACAGACGGGGCCCAGGCAGAGATGTGGCCACGCCTGATGCTGGAAGAGGCAGGAGGGACCCGCCCCAGAGCCCGGCCTGGATCTCAGACCTCAGCTTCCAAAATGCAGGAGGACTCCGCTGCTTTCAGTCCCCAAGTCCGTGGTCATTGTTAGGGCCACTCCCGTGGGGCTCAGGGACCACACGCCCCTCCTGACGGGGCCAACAAGTCCTGTGAGATCCCGGCCCAGGGACCTGCCAGAACTTTCCCTGCACCCAGCCCCCAGGGAGACCTCAGTGCCCCCTGCACCCCGCCGTGCCCCAACTTTCCTTCCCATCAATGCAGAAGTTTCGCCCTGAGCTCCCAGAGCCATGGTGACACCGGGTTCCAGCTGGGGAAACTGAGGCTCAGGACAGAGACCTGCCGCAGGGGCAGCTGGCTGGCCCGGTGGGGGGCCGTTAACTCCCAGGCCCATGGTGGGTGGACAGGCCTGCGGCACAGCCCGGTCAGACCCCCGTGGGGCCGGGGTATTGTCTGGGGCCGTAAAGGGGGCTGTGCCGGCCCCCGGCTGCCGGGGAGGAGGGAGCTCTAATGGCTGCTGGGGGCGGCCGGCAACAAAGGGGCAGTAAAGACCACCCGGCTTTATGGGGCTCCGGCCCCGAGTTCCGCTCCCCTGCAGGCTGCGCCCTGCCCTGGCCAGACCAGAGGGATGGGGGCGTGGGGGCCGGCGTCCAGACCCCATTGTGGGCCGGCGGGCCAGCTGTCTGTCCTCGCTGGGCTCCAGGCCGCCCCGCGTCGAGCCTGGGCCGTCGTCCCGCAGGAGTCTCAGGCTGAAACCTTGCCCTGCTCAGGGTGGGCCAGGAGGCGCCGAGACAGGTCACCTGCCACAGCCACAAACCAGGGCTGGAGACCGGAGAACCTTCCAGAAGCCCCTCCCTGGGCTGCCTGCCTCCTGGAGCCCGCAGCCAGTGTCCCCGAGGGCCCCACGCAGGGTGCTCACGTCACGGGGTCTGACTCAGGCTCCCGGTTGACCAAGGGACGCAGGGTCTGCAGACCCTCTCTGCAGGCAGCTCGCTGCTCCCGGAACCTGCTGGGCGCAGAGGCAGGCCGGCCTGCGGGAGACCCCACGCTCCGCACCCTCGGGGACATGTGCTGGGGCGGCCCGTTTTCTTGCTCGCTGACACCCTTGCTCCCAGCCCTTCCGCCGCCCCATGTCTGGGAGCAGGCACACAGCAGCTGCTCAATAAACGCCCTGGACAGCTTGGGGCACCGTGGTGGGGCACCTGTCCCTTCCCAAACCCATTATGTGCCCCGCAAGGCTCAAGCTTTGGGTGGGTGACACCCTGCGCCGGGGTTGGGGGGTGCGGAGGGTGGCTCTACCCCGTCACTTCCTGCCCTGTGACCTGGGTCCGCCAGCGTCCACCCGCCCGGCCACACCTGTCTGTCCACCAGTGACATGGGTACAGAGCCTTGAGATGGGGATGCGGACAGCAGAGTCAGGGCTGGAGGCCCCCAGGGTCCCCGCTGAGAAGTGCGCAGCCAAGTCCCTCCAGAGCCCGGTGGGGTGGTGGGTCACACTCAGCGCCCCCGTGGGGCCCCCAGCCGGTCTCTGGGCTGCAGCCGAGGGTGAGGGAGGGGGTCAGGCCACTCAGTGCTGAGGCTGGGCTGACCCTGGTTCAGTCTTTCCCAAATCACACTACCCACTTCACAGAAAAGGACACTGAGGCACAGGGTGAGGGCCAAGCCTCTCCGGTCACCCCAATGGGCAGCCAGAGGGCCTTCCCAGCAGCCTGAGCGGGAGCCCCCCACCTCGCAGTCACGCCCACTCCCTGGCCTCCCCGGCTTTCTGAGGGACAACATCCTGCCCGCCCCCTCCCCACCCCCAGCAGCCACGGTAGCTGGAGGCAGACCAGGTCGGGAAGGCTCAGGTAGAGGCAAGCCCACCCTCCGGGCGCATGGATGGGCAAACAGGAAATTCTTGTTTGTGGCCAAGGAGCATTTCTGTCTGGGCTGCTGAGAAAGTCCTGGGGTCATGCAGCTGACCCGGCAGAGCTGTGTGTGTAGGCGCCCGTGTCTCGGGGGGTGGGGGGACCCTTCAGCCTCGGGGCGAGAAGACAGCAGACCCCTGGGGAGCCCGGCAGCTCAGCCCCAGCGCCCGGCCCCCGCCCGGAAGGAGGGAGAAGCTCCCTCCCAGCCGCCACCGACCCCGCAGGACAGGGGCCTGGCCTGGGGACGTGTCCCTGTGGGCCCATGTCCATGTGGGCTGGGCACCACCAGGGCTGTCTCCTGAGGCGTGACTGGCCCCGAGAAGGTCCCGTGGGCGGGAGGCCCCACCTGGCCAGCAGCGCGCCGGTTCCCAGCCTGTCCCAGGGGCCCGAGGTGGCGTCCAGCCCAAGGCCGAGGGGCCCAGGCTGTAAAGCAGCCGCCCCCGCCTGTGGGGCCCCTGGGAGACCTTTGCCCCTTTACCGGTGTCTGCTTAGGCCCCCTTCTGCTACCCAGGCGGCTCCAAAGTCCGCAGGGCCCCAGCTGAGGCCATGGTCCTTCCACGGCAGAGGCAGGGCCCAGAGGAGGAAAAGTCAAGGAAGGGCCCGGTGAGCTCTGAGCCCCCAGAAGAGGCAGCAGAGAGACGCCCAAGGACAGAGGCTTCCCGGGAAACCAGAAATGCGCCCTCCACAGCCACCAGCGGGTCCCAAATGCCCCAGACCAGACGTGCTCAGAGCCGGGGCCGGGGCCGGGTGAGGGGTCGGGGGCAGGCCCGGGACCCCAAGTGCTGTCAATCTACCTACTGTCCCTGAACCTTAAGAAAAATGTATTTATGGGATTGAGAATCACATTACACAGAATTCACCGTTTCAAAGTGTTTCAGTGGTGTTGAGTGGATTCAGAGTCCTCCAGTCGTGGCCTCTGTGTGATTCCAGCATTCCGTCTGTCCGAACAAACCCCGGCCCCCGCGAGCCCCTTCCTGTCCGTGGAGGAGCCTGGTCGGGACGTGTCACACGCGTGGACTCACACCCGTGTGGCCTCCTGTGTCTGGTCCCCTCCCTGTGCGTCATGGGCTCGGGGCCGGCCCCGGGGGGCCTCGCTGCTGCTGGTGGCCGGGGACGTTCCCTGTTTGCCCATCGGCGGACGCTAGGTCGCTTCCACCTTTGGATTCTTTTCTCGAACCCCGCTGCTAGGACGGAAGCTATCAAATCCTCCATCTTCATACCCTTGGGGTTGTGGGCGAAGAACCGATTCCTTGCAAGCTCTGAGGGCAGAGCGAAGTAGGGAGAAGGTGGCCCGGCTGTTTTCACCCCCATCCCCCCAGAAGGCAGCCGGGAGCGGCCAGGACAGTCAGCCAGATGCTGCTTCCTTCTCGCAGCCTGCCAGGGACCTCTGATTTCTACACCCAGATGCCACCGTGTGCCTGCTCTCAAGCCGACCGTGGCTCCCTACTGCTCTCAGTGGCAAGGCCACACTTCCCAGCGGCCGTCTCCACTCCAAGTGCTCCCCATCGCTGGCACAGCTCTCGGCCGTGGGCCCGCCAGCTCTCTCCCCACGGCCGGCGCACCTGCTGGGCTCTCCAGCTGGAGCCCTAGCCCTAACCCTCACCTCTGCACGCCCTCCCACAGTCCGGCTTGACCCCCGGGCCCGGGCCGCACGTCCAGCGAGGCCCTCGGCACCCTCACAGGGGTCTGTGTGTGCTCATTCTGGGACAGTATCCCCCCACCCAGATGAGAGCCCCTCAAGGGCAGAACCAGGGACCACGGGAGCCGGGCACGGCGCCTGGGACACAAGGCACCCACTGACGAAGGAAGGAGAGAAGGCTCCCTCGGGCTCTCGCCGCCTCTGCCTGTCCCCGTCACAGCTCAGCCCTGATGTACCTCTCCCAGCCCCAGCGGCCCCCGCCCCATCCCCCAGAAGCCCCTCCCGACCGAGATGACTCAGCGAGCACAGCCGTTGCGGGGGGGGGGGGGGGGGGGGGGGGGGGGGGGGGGCCCCCCGGCGGGGGCCCCCCCCCCCCCCCCCCCAGGCCCCCCCCCCCCCGGAGGGGCCCCCGGGACCACCCCGGGGGGGGGGGGGGGGGGGGGCAGGTGGGCCGGGAACAGAGTCCCTGGGGGCTGCCCCAGCCTCCCTACTCACAGAAACACCCACAGCCGCCATGGGCCGGGCAGGCGGGGCCTCCCCCTTCAGCCCACGGTGCACTTGGGGAAACTGAGGCGGGCGTTTGCAGCGCCAACAACCTGCTAAGTGTGTTATCTATGCTTCCCTGTGGCTGAAGCAGCCGTGCGGGCCTCACCCAAGGTCCCGTAGCCCCAAACGGCAAAGCTCTGGCCTCGGCCCTCCCCGCAGTGACCTCAGAGCAAACCGCGTCACTGTGCCTGAAGAAAGCCAGACGGGGCTCAGTGGGGCCTCAGGAGGCAGCGGCTTGGGGTGGGACCGTCCCTGTCTGCACACCGAGCCTCAGTTTACCCGTCACAGGGGCAGGGACCACGCCATCAGGACGCGGAGGCCGGCAGCCTGGCCCCGGCACGGCTTCGCTGCTGCGAAGGACGCAGGTCGGAGGGCCCAGCTGGGCGCCCGGGGAGCCGCGCTTCCGAGGGACCGGTTGGTCCTGGAGACTCCCAGGACGCGGAGGGCGGTGGAAGCCCACACGGTGCGGCTCGGCCGGGACAACCCAGGGTGGCCATTGGGCGGCCGTGGTCCGGCACCATCTGCCCGTCCAGGCGGGCGGTGCAGGCGCGCGACAGAGCCCCGGACCGGCGGGGGATGCGGCAGGAGTCCAGCGAGGCCGCCGAGAGTCCGCGAGGACCCCGATGTGGCGTGCGGTAGGGGCCGTGGCCGCGTCTGTCTGTCCTCACGGCCGTCCCGCGAGCTGCCCTCCGGCGCACCTGAGCCCTGGGACACCCAGGCCGCCTTTCGCTTCCCGTCAGCGCGGGCTCAGCCTCCTCCTCACAGATGTGGTGGCCCCGGCGGCCTCGCGGGAAATTGGGGAAGTGATTCTGGGCAGGGCAGAGACATCTGTCCGCTCGGCCACGCCACCCCAACCGGCCACGTGTCCCCTCAGAGAGACATGGCACCCCACCCACGATAGACAGTAATAAAAATCTCCAGAAACAAGTCACAAAGGCCCCCACGGGGCTGAACCTCCAAGGCGCTGCTTTCTGGGTGACGGCGGAGGCTGGGCAAGCGCGTATGGCTGACCACCGCCCCCCTCCCGACCAGCCTTGCGTGTGGCCACGGCCGCCCCAGGGCGTCGCTGTCGTCCCCCAGGAAGTGGGTGAGGGCCCCTGCGGCCTCCAGGTGGGATGCACAGGACAGAGCTGGGGGGCGGGCAGGGGAGCACCGACCTCAGGGCCAGACAATGTCACAGCTGGGGAAACTGAGGCCCAGGGGGCACGCCCACGGGCTGGAAAGCGGCAGAGGGACGATGGTGGGAAGCGGTGAGGGAGGAGGAAGCAGATGGCGCGGCCAGCCGAGGACACGTGGGTCGGGACAGCCGCCGGTCCCCGGGGAGCCCCTCAGCCACAGGCCGGCCCCAAGCACACAGACTGCTGTCCGAGCGGGAGAGAGAGCCACTGAGCACAGACTGCAGAGCAGCCTGGAACCCCGGGACGGAGCCCTCGCTGCCTCTGGAGGGAAGTGGGTGCCCCAGGCCCCGTGGGGGCCTCCTGGGGTTGGGGAGCAAGCCTGCCCTTCAGACCCGGGCTCTCTCTGGGCAAGCCAAAAATCCAGAATCCTCTCCCCGAGCCACTACTAATCAACTGCCACACACAGTCTTGGGGTATTTTGTACAAGGGTCACCGCACAAAATCATCCTGTTGCGCCCACCAGACTGCTGCCCTGCAGTGGCCCCAGGGTCCAGGGCTGTGGTCAGAGCCTGGCACCCAGGAAGTTAAGTCCCGTTGTGGGGTTTTCTTGGAAAGGGGCCACCGTCTCTGCCCGCACTCGTGCCCCCAGCAGCCCCAGGAGGCGCCAGGGACTCTCCGAGGCAGGAGGTGCTCCGAATGACCTGCCGGCTGCAGAGCGAGCTCCCTGCCCCCTTCCGCCCCTCCCCTGCATGGGCTCTCGGAACAGAGCTGCAGCCAGCGCCCTGCCTGGCATGGCCACAGCAGCCCGGCCCACATGTGCTGTAGGAAGCCAGGGGGCTACTCCCCACCCCCAACCCCTGCTTAGCAATCGGGGAAGGGACCCTGGCCAGGGACCCCACTGGGCACACCCCCAGCCGGGGGCACAAGGACAGGATCTGTCGCATGGTGGCCAGCAGCCCAAGAGCCCCAGTGAGCAGCTCCGTGGGGAGACGTGAGCCGGACACGGCGGGGAACCCTGGGCACACACGGCGGGCAGCCCCAGGCACATGCTGCGGGCAGCCCCGGGCACAGGCGGCGGGCGCCGGCCCCACCCTGCCCTGCTGCTCCTGGGCCGGGACACCACGAATGGTCAGTAACTATGGCAACGGCCAGCACTCCCAGGAGCACTGCCTTGATTTACAGCTGGGGAAACTGAGGCTCAAAGGGAGGCCCTCCAGCCGTGGTGGGGAAACAGGACAGTGTGGCTTCCCGCCTCATGTCCCCTTCCAGAGTCGGGCTCCCCGCAGGCAAGCACACGACTGTCCCTGGGCACTCACAGGCAGGGGACGCCTGCCGCTCCTGGCCAACGGCAGCTGGGGGAGAGGATGGGGCAAGCGGGTGGGGAGGCTGGGCAGGAGGACGTGCACCCACGGAGCCGCCAGAGATCTGGGCAGCAGACCCCAGGGACTGGGTCCAGGCCCAGCCCGAGTCCCGAAAGACATCTGTGCCGCTGGTCACAAAGGAGCGGGCGGTCAAGGAGGCCCCGGGTGGGACCCGGGCGACCCGCGTGTGCAGCAAGGGGCTTGACATCCTTACGCAGGACGGAGGTTTGGAGACACAGCCTGACGGGGCAGGGGACCCTCCGAGACCCCGCCTAGGGGGCAGAGGGTGACACAGCCTGACCAGGAACAGGGGCCTATGGCCACTCCCCGCCACTCCAGCCCAGACAGACGCGAGACCCACCCCCACGACCCATGGCCCCATCCAGACGCACCTACACAGCCCCCACCGGGACCTCTCCCCGCCGTGGCGGCACAGACGCGCCGACCCCTTTCTGGGCACTCGCGGACCCTTCCCACGCACCCGCGGCCCTCCCCACGGTTGGGCCGGCCAAGCCACCCCGACATGGTCCCCTGGCGCAGGCGCAGACACACCCGTCCAAGCAGACACACAAACACAGACACACCCTCACCGGCTGGCAGATAGTGGCCCCGACGGCCCGCCCTCGCCACGGTGCCGGCCCAGCCCATCGGGCCCCACACCCCCACCGCGAGCCACGCATCGCCCGCCTCTGCCCGCGGTCCACAGCGCCCACGCGAGAGGCCGGTGCCGAGGGAGGGCCCGGCTCAGGCGCATGCCTTCCTGCCCCTGCTCCCGTGAGCCTGTCGCTGGGACTGCCAGGGTCCCTGTCTCCAGGGTGCGGGGCCTCTCGGCCTGCGGCCCTCAGACCACGGCTCCCTGAGGTCGGCCTGAGGGTCTCTCTTCTTCCCGAGACACCTGCCACTGGATTCAGGGCCCAGGACAGTTGGGGGGGCCCCATCTTAACCAAGGACACCTGCAAAGACCCTATTCCCAAACAGGCCGTCTGACGTCCGGGCAGCTGAGGCGCTGCCACCCACCTCCCGGAGCGCTTCTCCCTGCGACATGGGTTGTTATGGGCTGGGAGGGTAGGGGTGTGTCCCTGAGGTGCCAGGGGTGGTGGGCGGTGGGCAGTGGGCGGTGCCTATCCCCCTCCCCCTGCCCCACAAGACCCTGCCAGCCCTGCCGCTGGGGCCTTCAATAGGCAGACTGGTTACCGTTTAACCCCATGACCCCCAATTGTCCTCTGTCCGCATGCAGCCCGGCGGGTGAAGGGGCGGGCCCCATGCCCCGCCCCCGCGCATGCCCACCCACCAGCCTGCACCCCAGCTGCTCCCCTGACCCGGCTCAGAGCACAGGGGTCATGGGGCGGCTACAAAGCAGCTGGGAGGAAGTCCCTCTACGTCCCTATCAGTGGCACTGTCCCGGGGGGGTCCAAAAACTTCAGAAGGAGAGGGTCTCTGCCTCAGGCAGGGAAACCAAGGCACAGAGCGGGCCAAGCCCTGCCTAGCATCTCCCTGACGGCACCTGCAGGCCAGAGACAGGGCACCCCGCAGCTCAGGGCGGAGAGAAGGGACCTCAGCCTCCCCGGGACGTGGGCCATGGGCCCACGGACAGGTCCAGGTCAGTCAATTCCAGCCACTGACAGGACACCGTGACGTCTGCTAATGGTTGATGGGTGCCCCCGACCTCATGCCTCAAGGAACAGGGAAGCACACACACGTGGAACCCTGTCACATACACACGTGCACACACGTGCCACAGACCCACAGCCGCAGGGCGCTGCCACTTCATCCCACGTGGGCTCAGGGACCGAGCCAACACCACTCTCCACACGCGCTGGGGTACGTGGCCCAGCCTCCCTCCACTGTGTCCGGACCCCAGGACGTGCACCCACACATCTGTGAGAGCTGGGACGGGCCCCACGGGGCTCACGCCCTTGTCCACAGACATACCAAGCGTGTGGACGCACGGACAGGCTTCCAGATGACAGACACGTAATAGACGCTGCAGAGACGCTCGCGGCCCCAGAACGCGCAGAAGGACACACGTGGAAAAGCCACGGCACCGGCACACAGGTGGCTTCCAGACTCCCCCGGGGCCTGGCCCAGTTGAACACAGACCCCGGTGGACACGGGACCTCTCCCCCGCAGCTCCCGGGGACCGCGCGTCTGCCCACCGCACCCCTACACCCACGTCAGCGGGCCGGACCGCACATGGCACACGCACGCTCTTCCCCGATGGGAGGCGCACGTGGTCCCTGCCCGCCGGGCACCACTCCCTCCAGCGGCCGCGTGCGTTATTAGAAAGCGTGGGGCGGGCCGGGCACTTGGCAGCAGCCACGAGGGTGGGGAGCTGATGGTGGGCGTGGGGCCAGGCCCCGGAGGCCGTGACCCCACGGCGGTGACTGGGCGGCTGGTGGCGGCGCAGGGGCCAGATAAGGCTCTTCCGGCTGAGTCAGTGCGGTTCCCAGGGCTGGCACGGGCAGAGGCACGGTGCCAGGGGCTGGCGGGCAGACACCCTCCCCGGGCCTGCCACGGCCCGCTGGCTCCACGCCAGCAGCCACAGCAGCTTTGATGAGGCGGGCGCTGTCCCAGGCGGGGTGGGCTGAGTTCCCAGGGGCTTCCCAGCACCCTCCCCGCCCCCGGGCGCATGGCCCCGGCTGCTGGCGCCCCAGGAAGAGGCCCGGCGCCAGAGCCGGCCCCCAGGACACACGGGGCCTGGCCCCCAGCCCACTCTGTCCCAAGCATATCAGATGGACATCGCCGGGTTCAGGACCTAGTGTCTGACCTCAAAACCTTTGCCCAGGCTGTGCCCTCTGCTCCTAACACCTTACCCCACCGGAAGAATGCTCATCCTCCTACCCTGGCCTAGCGTCTTCCCGGCCTGCCCAGAGTGCAGGTCCCGTAAGGGCCCCCAGTCACCTCTCTGCTCCCCGGCTCCAAACCCGGCCCAGGCTCCTTTCATTTATTTACCTTAACGCCTGCCACTCGATGTTCCGAGACACAGACTCTACCCTTCTCTGCCCCCTGGCAAACTCTTACACACCCTGTAAAGCCCCCGCCCTAAAGCCCGTCCCTCCCTCCTCTAGCCCAGCCCTGATCCCCAGGGGCTGTGAGTGCCTGTGTGGGGGCCTGGTGGGGGCCCCAGGAGGGATGAAGAAACCAGAGGGGCCTTCCCCTCCCCCACCCCACGATCCCAACCACGCTGCCCTCCGACTTCCGGAGCCCAGAGATGTTCACTGCGGTGTTGTTTACAGCAGTGGAACAGGCCAGCGTGTTGCTGTCAGCCCCATGAGGAAACCACCGCGGAAGAGAACCAGGGATTGGGGAACGCTCAGACCCACAGCGTGACGCGGAGCGGCGCTGGGAGCGGCGGCCAGCCCGGGGCCCGGAGAGCCCTCTCTGCTTCCCCTCCGACGAGGACGGTCCCAACGCTGCTTCTGCAGTCAGATACGACCCTAAAAATCTGTACGTGTGTATTTCCTGTGGCTAAAAAAACCTACGTGAGCCCAAAGGCCTAAAAAACCCAAAATGGGACCCCAGCCTCTTGCAAAGAACACCCCTGAGGCCCATAGCCTCACCTCCACGTGGGCTGTGCCTGCTACACAGGAGAAGGGCCCCCACGGGCATCACATGGGCCCCAAGAGGCCTGGGGAGGGGTGGGGCCAGGCAGGGTCCACGGCGAGGACAAAGGGGCCACCAATGACCTTTCCTGCCTAAGTCCCTGTTTGGGTCCAGGCCCTGGGTCCTGACACCCTGATGTGAGGCCCTGGACCCACTGTGTTCACGGCAAAGGAGACAGAGGCCCAGGGACCCCATGTGTCCACCCTCCGGTGCACACTAGGTCCTGTCTGTAGGCAGTTGACGGACTCAACCGCCCACATCCGTCTCCATCGGTGCGAAGGGGAGAGCCCTCGGCCGCCCGTCCCTGTGGGATTGGGGTGTGTGGGGCACAGGAGACAGGCTCAGTCCCCACCTGCACAGCTAGGGGACAAGTCTCTGCTGCAGTGGTCACCTCTACATCTTGGAGCTCATCGACACGTCGTGCAGTGGAAGGACGTCACCTTGAAAAGCAGGCGGAAAACACCGCAACGTTCAACGCAAACCAACGCGCAGGGAGCCGCCCGCCACCCTGTGACTTCGACAGCACAGCCGTGATCTCAAGTGCTGTCGAAGCCATGCACAAGCCAGAGCCTCAAGAGGCCACGGGAAGGAGAACAGCACGGCCGCTGTGGGAAGCTGCCCGTGGGTCCTCGAGAGGCCAATTAGCCTCACCGCCCAACCCAGTGGTTCCACTCCTGGCTCTGCACCCATGAGAGCTGAAAACACCTGTCCACACCAAAGACATGCAAGCGTGATCACAGCAGCCCGACTCACAGCAGCTCGACTCACAGCTGCCCAAAGCGTAAACAACCCAAGTGTCCATCACAGGTGACAGAACAAACACAGCATGTCCACCGGCCACCAGCAAGAGCGAGGCCTCCACGTGCGACCCCAGGGATGGACCCCAAGCCTATGACATGCAGGGAGGGAACCAGACACAGAAAACACACAGGGTGTGAGTTCACGCATGTGGCACCCCCAGACCAGGGTCCTCCACAGACAGGAAGGGGGCCGGGGGCGGGGGGTAATAGCTAAAAGATATACTTCTAAAAGTTTGCGTCTGAGGTGACAGAAACGTCCTAAAAGAACCTGGCCGTGGCTGCATCACTCTGCGAAGACACTAAAAACCACTGAACTGCGGGCGCCTGGGTGGCTCAGTGGTTAAGCCGCTGCCTTCGGCTCAGGTCATGATCTCAGGGTCCTGGGATCGAGTCCCGCATCGGGCTCTCTGCTCAGCAGGGAGCCTGCTTCCTCCTCTCTCTGCCTGCCTCTCTGCCTACTTGTGATTTCTCTCTGTCAAATAAATAAATAAAATCTTTAAAAAAAAAAAAAAAAACCACTGAACTGCACACTTTCAACAGGTGAAGTAGGTGCTGTCTGAGTCTGATCTCAATGAGGCTGTTCAAGACAATCCCCAAGTTTGAGCCTCAAGACCAAGGATCCTGATTCTTAAGCAGCCAAAGATCTGAGGTTAAGACCTGCAGGGGCGGGGCAGCGGGGGGGCCACCATCTAGAGCCCGGGCCCAGCTACACGGGTGACAGGAAGCCACCAGGATGCCACGTCTGATGCCAGGAGGCTAAGATCCTCATCACTGTCTGCAACACGCCTGATCCCCGGCCAGTGGCTCGCAGCGTGCTGGCCTCCATCCGCGCGTCCCCAGGGCCCCACGGCAGACAGGCTGTGGGGGTTCCAGGGATGGTTTCATGGCCACGAGCCCGCTGCCCCAGGTCCCTCCCCAACCTGGCCTCCCCGAGACCATATTCACGGCTCTCAAGGGTTAGTAGGGGAAGTCAGCCCCAGGCCCTGCCAAGACTTGGGAGGAAGAGGCAAGAGATGGTGCCAAGTGGGCGGCTGGCCGGCTGGGCCGCCACGTGCCAGGAAGGCTGTGGGGAAGGCGCCAGAGTCAACACGGCCTGACGTCTGCTGGGCCGGCTGGGCCCGGGACGCTGCCGACACCGGCCACACAGGTGCCCGGCCAGCTGGGCGGGAGGGCAGAGCCGGCAGCCGGCCCTGCCATGAGTGGGCAGGAGGAAGGTCCCGGCCACTTTCTCAGAATCCAATCCTATCTCCTGCAGGGCCTGACCTGGCAGCATCTGGCTCCCCGGCCCCCACACACACACCAATGTCGGCCCTGCCCCAGGGCCTTTGCCCAGGCTGCTTTCTCTGCCAGGTGCACTGTCCTCCTTCCGTGAGGCTTGACCAATGGTGTAGCCCGAGCAGCCTCCCTCCACACAGCCAAAGAGGCCAGACCAGCTCTCTCCAACACCTCGGCACGGCTGTCTGGTTCCTGAGGCCGGCCTCCCCCACACAGGGGAGTCACCCCCCAGCTCGGCGGGACGCTGAGCCCCGGTGGCTCTGGGGCTCCCTGATCCGCTCTTGCTTCCGTTTCCGCGGCCCTGGGCAGCCCAGACAAGTGGGACAAAGGCTCCTGTGGCCCTTTGTTCCTGACATGCCGAGGGCATTTTGGGGCCTGGCCTTTGCCCCCAGTACTCGCCTGGCCTGGCCGCCCAAACCCTGCCCCCCCCCCAGGGGGCTGAGGCCACTGAACAGGGTTGGGGGCTTGGGGTCCTGCGTGGCCCAGCCGGGACCCTGCAACGCTGGCATATCGTCCAGCTCCAGGGCCCGAGCCTGCGGCTCCCGGTAACTACCGTGAGAACAAACAAACAGCCCAGGCAGCCTGCGCTTTCTGAACCACGGCGAGCTCTGGAGACCCTCCCTCAGCGCTGTGGCTCTGGGCAGGGCGCCAGCCCAGAAGGGGAGGGACACGGGGGTGGGGGCGCGACTGGGGTCCACGTGCAGGGGCAGAGCCTCCAGGAGGGGGTGTGTGGGGTGCTGGCCACGCCCAGAGAGACGTCCGCTGGCCGTCACCCAGCCCTTGGCCCTGCCCCACCCCAGCCAGACGCCTGGGCAGCTCCATCCGTCCTGCCAGCTCCCCTGCCGGCTCCAGGTACTGCCCCCCAGCCACTGGGAGCCCCCCTGCCCGGCCCCCTCTGCGTGTGTCCAGCCCACTGGCGGGCCCTTGAGCGCCCTCCAGGAGGGGCCCAGAGCTGGTTCTGGGAGGCCAGTATCCAGAGGGGGCCGCCCCAAGGCCACACACAGCCACCTCCCAGCTCGCGCACACTGGCCAGTCCACAGGCGGGGGAGACCTCGAAGGCCCAGGCTACTGGACTACCGGGCTGGGGAGGCCAGGTCCCCGCTGGCCACTCCTGGAGGTCGGAGCAGGGCCCAGCTGGCCATGGACTGGAATGTGAGCCCGGCCGGACGCCATCTGGTTTCCATCTGCCCAGCCCAGCTCGGGCCCAACATCAAAGGGTCCCCCGCCCCGGCCACTTCCTCTGCCCTGGCCGCCCGCAGGGAAGGCACTAGGACAGCCCTACTTCCTCCCCGCCCCTCCACAGCCGCAGGGAGTTCTCAGTCGTCCACACCAACGTGGCCACCCCCTGCCCAACCAACCGCCGTGGCCTCTGTGACCGGACTCCACGCCAACTGACCAGACCTCGCGCGTCCCCAAGCCCCCAGCGCCCTGCCTGCACGTCTGCCCACTGGGCCTCGCCCCTTGACCGCGGCCCGCGCCAAGCCCAGTTCGGCCGCATGGCCTCTGCCCGGGCACCTGCCCAGCTCAGGGCCCCGTGCCTGGCTGGCTCCCTGCAGGCCGCTCTGGGCAGGCACTGGGCAGCCCCCGAGCTCGGGTCCCCCTCCTGTCCACACGGGGCGCACCGCACCGTCGGCCCGTCCCACCCACGGGGCGTCCACAGGCTCCCTGCGCGCGGCCGAGCGCCTGGCCGGCGTGGGCTGGGCGCCAGGGCCCAGCAGCAGTGCGCGCGCCCCCGCCCGCGGCCCCCACCGCGCACCGCGCACCTGCTTGAACTGTTCCTCGTAGGTCCAGTCTCCGTGGTCGGGCGGCTGCAGCTGCGGCGCCAGGTGTGCAGCGCCTCCGGCGTGGGCCAGGCTGGCCCCCTGGCGTTCCTGGCCACCGAGCACCCGGGGCCCACTGTCACCGCGGTAGGCCTGGGACGGCGGGGCCCTGCGGGGCACAAGAGCAGCAGGGCCCAAGCCAGAAGAGCCCGGGGGCCCCTCCTCGTCCCCGAAGTCCTCCTCCTCCTCCTCGTCCTCGTCCTCGTCCTCCTCCTCGTCCTCCAGGTCGTCCTCCAGCTCCTCCTCCTCCTCTTCCTCCTCCCACTTTGGCTTCCTGGGGCAGGCAGAGGCCACAGGTCAGGGGCGATGGCGCCAGCATGCTCCAGCCCCGGGGCAGCTTCTGCTCTACACCCGAGTCCCGCTCTCCCTCTCTCAACACGGGGACAGCGGCCCCCACCTGCTCCAGGTGCTGCAAGGGGCACGGCTGTGCTTCCCATCAGCCCACAGCCCCCCAGGGCCCCTGCACACCTGCCCTCTGTGGCACGGGCTTCCTTGGTGGGCCTTGGAAATGCCTAGCCAGTTCCTGCCTCAGGACCTTTGCTCTGGCTGTTCCCTCTGCCAGGCATGCTGTTCCCAGCCCCCGACACCTCCGCCCCCCGCCCCGCTCCTTTATTTCCCTGTCATAACCCACAATCACCCCACTGCTCTGCATGTCAAACACCTTCCCAGAGTGATTCCCCTGGGGTCTTGCCCGTAGCTGGCTGGAGGCCTGCACTGGGTCTGGCGGGAACACATGCACGGTGGACAACCACAAGCCAGCCGACACGCACTGTGCATGGGTCCCTCCGGAGCCCCTGAATCTGCCGGAGCCTCACTGGGCAATGGGGCTCCCGGCCACACAGGGCTGGTCCATGTAAGTCAGACTGGAATCAAGCCTCCCCCGCTGCCCGTGAGGGGCGGCTCCTAGGTTGGTGAGATACCCACCGTCCTCCAGAAAGTTCTAAAGGACAGTGCTGACCTCGGTGGTCAGCGGGGACAGGGGCTTGCCCTACAGCTGCCTGGGATGCATGGAAGGCTCAGTCGACGCTTGTGCAGTGCCTAGCCCATGGAACCCGACTCACAGGTCACCGTCAGAGCCCACGTCCTCAAGGTGCCTGACATCTTCAGCGTGTCCCGGTGCCTCCCGGCCTCGGCCCGATGGGGCAGGCGAGCCTGGCACCCCTTCCTGGACCGCATCCTCATCCTCCAGGCCGGGGGGCCCGTCCTCTGAGCCGCTGGGGCTGGGTGCGGATCCGAGGCCAGCGGCCGCCGCCCGCATGGCAGCCAGCGCAGCCATCTGGGCCCGCTGCATCCGCACCTTCTCCGGCTCTCTGTCCTCCTCCGGGGTGGCCCTGGCCCGGGCCGGAGGGCCAGCAGGGAGCTCGGCCGGCAGGGGCGGTGGGGGCGGCGCGGGCTGCCGGGCCTCCAGCTCCTGGCGCGCCCGCTGCTGCCGCTGCAGAAGGGTCTCCATGACGGCCTGAAGCTTCATGGCCCTTCGGGCCGGGCCGCCCCGGGCACCAGAGCTGGGCGGCAGGGGCGGCCCCTGTGGGGAGGGGGCCTGGCCGCACTGCAGTGTGGGGGCCTCAGGGGAGCCGGGACAGTGCAGGGTGGCGGGGGGTGGGGGCGGGGACTGCCGGGTTCAGGCCGAGGGCATGCCGGTGCTGCGTCCTTCTCCCGCCAGGCACCAGGTCACAGCGGCTGGTGTCGGGCTCATTCACGGGTTTGCAGAAACCTGGGGGCAGCAAGACCAACCATCAGACCGCGCCAGGGCTCCTTGGGCCCATCCCCCGACTGAAGTCAGACCACAGAGGCCTCTGGGAAAATCCCTCCCATCCATTCCCATCAGGGTGCAAACCGGGAGGCCTTCCTGGAGGTGGGAGGTGGTGCTCTCCCCATGGGCCCCCCTCTGTCTGCCCTCCCGCAGGCTGGGAAGCAGGGTCAGCCTGCACTGAGCTCCCTAGGGTCTCGAGGCGACCCCCACCCTCAGGGCCACAGAGAAGCGCAGGTACTGACCCCAGCTTCAGGGGAAGACCCTGGATTATTGCTTCATAAACAGAGTGGGGGACCGGGCATGCCTGGCTTCTGATTGGCTATAGCCCGTTACCAGCCGCCAGAGGCCAGATGGGTTCTGGGTTCCGGTTCTGAGTTCCGGACGCTGCCCGCACCCCTGCTGCCCACACCCCTGCTGCAGAAGGCTCCAGGCACCGCCCCCCCAGCTAACCAAGACAATGGTGGACCCAGACTGACCACTCCTTGTACACAGGGCCTGAGCGAACCTCCCTCCTGCTCCCACCTCATCTCTAAGCCTCAACCTCTCTGGACCTCAGTTTCGCCATCTGAAGGACAGTGTCTTGACAGCGCCCACCTGTCTGTGCTCAAGCCTGCACACAGCGGGCCCATCCATGGTAGGGAAGGGGGCGCTGGGTGGGCCTCACAGTAGGCATACAGAGCACTGAGGCCTATGGGTGAGCTGGTGGCCGAGAAGACACACACAGCAGGTTCCAGGGGAGGCTGGGTTAGGAGCAGGGTCTGGGTGACGTCACAGCCTCCCTCGCCACCCCATGTGACCTCTGCAGGGGAGTTCTCCTGCCTCTTGGGACCCCAAGTGGGGCCAACATCCCAGCATGCGGTGCCGTGCCCCAGCCTGGGGTCCCCTCAGTGTCTCAGGCAGGAACATCCGGGACCTGGCAGAGCCGGCCCCACCAGCACAGAAGGACGCAGGTCCCACCCCGGCTCCGGACCCCAGCACCCGCCACACCCCCTCCAGTAAAACCAACCGGGCAGAACCCAACAGGCCCAGCGGTGACACCCTGGACAATGCCTCCCAGGGATGGGGGCCGGGAGATGGGGGGCAGGAGGCTGTCCCTGACCTGGCAAGTGAGCCCCTCAGCGGTTCCCGGGGCAGACAGGTTCCCGCGACCCTGGCAGCTAGCGGAGGCTCACACACCCAGCCAGCCGCCCTCCCAACTCTGTGGCAACCCCCGAAGCGGAAACTGACCCCTCTCACAGGAATCCTGCAGTATAGACACCCCCGCACCTCCCCAGTCAGGGGGGTTCAGTGGCCCTCCTGCCTTCTCCCCAGACCCCCTGGAGCTTTCATCTGAACGGGTGAACGGGCAGTGTGGGGGGGGCAGGTGATGGCCCCTGTGGGAAATAGGGATGGCACATGTCCCCAGAGGACCTTGGCATCCGGCAGGGGCAGGGGTCTCAGGGCACAAAGACCCTCTCCGAGGCCACAGGACTGGAGAGTGGCCAATGCAGTCTGTCCTTAGAGGCAGCAAAGCAGCACCCAGCCCCCCACTCCCCGTCCCCTGGAGGACTGGTGGTCACCTCCCCACCAGCCCAAAGAAGTGCTGAGGGCACATTTCACGCCCAGTGTCTAGTCTGGTCCGCTGCCCCTCCCCCACATTTGACAACTTCAAGACGAGCCCCCCCTCCCCACGGAAACGCTCCAGGCAACACCTCCCCTCCTGTTTGGGGGGCAGAAGGAAGAGGCCAGAGGAAGCCACTCCCCCCCCAGCCTCCCACCCCCAGGCCTGCTGGGTTTAATGACCCTTCCGGGTCGCCTAGTGGGGGAGGGGAGCAGGGCAGGCCTCCACGTTGGGGCTGGTGGGGGGAGGCAGGTGGGAACCCCAGAACTCCCCTGGGCCGTGCCTGGGGCCCCCATGGCCGCCATTAACCCTAAACTGGCGACGCCCACCCCCTCTAGACCCTCCCCCAAGAGCCCTTTGTCCTCAGCCCTACCCCCACTTTATGACAACCCCAAGGGAGAGGCATTCCCGGGCCGGGACCAGGCAGAGGTGGGGGGTGCTGGATGGTCGCTGAGACCTGACTAGGGGCTCAGAGGGATCCGGGGCCACACCCTCCCCCCAATGCCTCCCGGAGAGAGAGGTCACCCGCTCGGGCCGGGCCTTGCAAAACACGGTTATTTAAAGAGTTGTGCAAGGCTGGGGCCCGCGGGTGGCGAAAGGGGCCCCTCACTCCACGAAGGGAAGAGGGGGTGGGGTGGGGCAGAAAGCCGGGGAGGGGGCTAGCAGAGTTGGGAGGGGGGCGGCCCGGAGGAAGTGAGAAAAGAAAAACCGAAGAAAGAGAAGAAATAAGACGACAAAAACCCCAGTCCGGATTTCAAAGGCTTCTTGGAAAGCGACCGATTTGCATGGGGGGGGGGCAACCCCTCCGGCCCGGGCGACTAAAAACGGAAGATTATTGACAAATCGGCCGCCTGGGGTGGGACGCCGAACGTTGGAGTTGACAAACGCGCGCTCCCCGCGCTTCCTGCGCCCGCTTTTGTGTCTGGGGGGCACTGACCGGGGCAGGGGGGCTTTTCCCGGGGATCCCCGCCAGAGCGCGGGCCGCCCCGCCGAGCGCACGCCGGGCGCGGGCATGCTGGGGTCCCCCTCCAGGGGCTCTTTTCGGCTCCGGAGCCCGCACCTCCTAAGTAAGCAGTCGGGGCTGGAGAGGGTCTCCGGGGACCTGCCCTCCCCACCCGGCGCTGCCGCTCCCCGCGGAGCTCCGGAACACAGCGCCCGATTCCGGGGAGAACGTGCGATAAGAACCCGGAGTGCAGCCCCCGGCGCGCGCTGAGGGACCATTTCCTTCCGCTGGAGGGTGGGGGGCAGCGCTCCCTCGAGACCCCCGATCGCCCTCGCGCAGTGTGGTGGTGGGGGGGGTGAGGTCTCCGAGGGGGGTCGCCGAGGAAACCCCCCAACTCCGACCCGCTACGGCGGCCTCGTCGGTCCCGAACCCCCACCCCCGTCCCTGCCGAACTTTGGAGACCCCCTCGCCGGCTTCCCGGGCGCACTGCGCCCACCCAGGGCCGGAACCCGCGGCTTAAGAGGCCGGCCTCCCCCCCCCACCCCCCCGCCTCACCGCGCAGGGCCCGCTCGGGGGGCGCATGCCCTGCGCCTGGCGTCCAGCCCTGCCCCGGCCGCGCCTGGCCTCCGGCCCCGGGCCGCGAGCTGTGCGCTGCTGGCTCCCGGCCGCCGCCGGGTTTGTGCCGCGCGCCGACTCACCGAGCCGCCAGCCGAGTCCGCGTCTACACCCCCATCCGACCCGATTGGTAAGAGTCTCCCCGCGCGCGGCCTCCCCCGCCCCTCCCCTCCCCCCGCCGGCGCGCTCACCGCCCCGCAGACAAATCACCGGGTGACAAATCGCTCTCAGATGCAAATACCTCGCCGGTGATTCAGCGCTGCGGCCCGGGACGCGGGGAGGGGTCTCGGGAGGCCCCCTCCCCCTTCCCGGACGCTCCCTCGGCCCCCGCACTCGGTCCGAAGACGTACCAGCAGCCCAGGGGTGTTGGGGAGTGGGGGGAGAGTGGCCAGAAATTTTCAGGTCAGGGCCCCTTTAAATTATAATAAATAATAAAAAGGGAAGGGGAACAGCGACGCGGGAGGCTCCGCCCCCTGCCTAGGGACGGTGGGCAAAGTGCGCGCCGGGGCCCCGAGCGCACGGGGCGCGGAGGGCGCGGGCTGGACTGGAGCGTTGGGGGTGGGGGGTGGACCTCCGCCTGGGAGGGCTGGAGGGACCGGAGCCGGGCTGGGGACCCCTTCACCTTCTTACCCGGCACCGAGAATGGGCCGGCCCTGCCGAGCTCGGAGTTTCACCCCTGTCCCATAGACTGGCTACTTGACTCTAGTGACTGCCCCCCCCCAGCCTCCGCGGCCTTATCTGTAGAATGGGGATTAAACACCCGGTAGTGACTAGGGCTACGGGACCGAGAGCCAGAGCAGGCCGGGGTGTCAGGAGGGCACCAGGGCCCTGCGTTGGGGGCGCTGCAGGGTGGGCAGGGGTCTGGAGAGGGAATGGCTGATGGAGGGGGGGCACTGCTCCAGCAGAGTCGTGGGGTTGGTGGAGTGACTCGAGGAACATCAAGACGACCCCCACCCCCTCCAGGACTGTCACCCTCTAGGATAGACAAGATTATCCCCGGGGTGATAGGAACAGTTTTCTCCCTCCGAGCCTGCCGCGGCCTTGCGCCCTGGGCGCCGCGCGCAGATCTTGAGAGACTCTCAGTGTCCCCAGAGGCACAGAGTAGGGCTGGGGGGAGGGGATGTGTGGCCTCAGAGGGTCTGTTGCCCAGAGGCAATCCTCGGGGGCTAGTGCAGAGACCCAGGCCCCAGCCCAAAGAGCCAAACGGGAGCATGGTGGGGGCAGGGGGAGTTGGCATGGGGGGCACTTCTGAAGGGTCGGGCCCTCGTGCTGGTTTCTTGGGCAGCCCTGTGCCTGTACCCTAAGGCACACAGCCCTGACACCTTTTCAGGACATCAAGCCTCCCTGCAAATTGCAGGTTTCCTGCTCTGGGGGGGATTCCCAAGCCAAGGCGATGGGTGCAGGAAAGCTACCCCCAGCCCAGGCTGCAGCCCTGCCCGCCAGCCCCAGGGCCTCTCCTATTTAACGGTAGCAGGTGGCAGAGGCCTCCACCTTTAGGCTGTTAAACACCCAGCCCCAGCTGCCCGCCACCCTCCCACCTCCACTGGAGACATCTGCCCAAGGAGGAGAAAGTTTGGAGAGACCCAGGTGAGCTGGGTCCCCCCTAAGGGTCCAGGCCCCAGGCCCCACTTCTCCAAAGTGCAAGAGAGCCTCTCCCTTACCAAAGAGCCAAACAGATCTGAATGCACCCCCTGCCCCACCCCAGCTTGAATGCCGGGCCGCTCTGTGCCTCAGTTTCCCCCTGTAAAACGCATCTACGTCAATTCGTTCCTTGCAGAATTGTTTTGAGGGTTCTGTTTACTTCTGTTCAAAAGAAGGGGGGCCTGGTGGGGACACTCAGAAGGGCAGGTGGGGTGCTGCCCCTCCCCCACCTCCCAGGGGAAAGCTGCTGTCCCTGTTCCCCCAGAGGTGCCCAGCCCCAGAGGGTGAGGGGCTGCAGGATTCCCAGCTGCCTCCAGTGAGGGAGACCCTATTTTTAGCGCCGGGAGGGAGCTGGGAATTGATACACAGACTTGCTGGCTCCACTGGGAGGGGCAGCAGGCCCAGGTCCCAGCCCACCTGCTCCCCACTTGGGGGTGGGGGTGGGGGGGCCACACTCTTAAAAATTCACTCAAATCCCGTACTGTCCACCTGCCCATGTTATTCCTGCTCAAACATATTCCCACACTGGGGCCTTTGCCCTGGTGGCTCCCCTGCGGGAGTGCACTGCCCGGTCACCGGACAGTGCCCTGTCCCGATGCAAACTGCCGCCTCCGCTCCGGGTGGGGGGGGGGTCCCTCCTTGACCTCTCAGGATCAGGTGTGCCCCCATCGCGTCACCCCATTTTATCTTCATCCGGGTGCTCTGTTCTGAAATGTCTTGATTCCGTTAACCTTGCTCGAAGCTGGATCTCCAACCCTCCAGGCTGTGCGTGGCACACAGTAGGTGCTCAATAAATGTGGGTTGGTTGGTTGGTTGAATGAATTCTTGCGTTCCCTGTCTCACCCCATGGGATCTGTGGTGTCTGTCTACACAGGTGGCGGGCAAGTGGAACCATTCACCATCTTGATTTCCAAAATCAAGGCCAAACAGGCCTAGGACGGGGTGCTGGGCGGTGTCACTGAGCCCTGGCCCTGGCCTCTTGACTTGTCCCTGTGAGCCAGGCTCCATGGAAAGGCAGTTCTTACAACTTTGAAAACAGAAAAGAAGCAAATGTGCCAGTAAGGGATATGTGATAATACATTCAGCCTAATTTAAAGTAGATTTTTTCAAGTTTTTTTTTTTTTTTAAGATTTTTTTATTTATTGGGGCGCCTGGGTGGCTCAGTGGGTTAAAGCCTCTGCCTTCGGCTCAGGTCATGAATCCGGGGTCATGGGATCAAGCCCCTCGTCCTGTTCTCTGCTCAGCCGGGAGCCTGCTTCCTTCTCTCTCTGCCTACTTGTGATCTCTGCCTGGCAAATAAATAAATAAAATCTTTAAAAAAAAAAAAAAAGATTATTTATTTATTTATTTGACAGACAGAGATCACAAGCAGGCAGAGCAGAGAGAGAGAGGAGGAAGCAGGCTCCCCGCGGAGCAGAGAGCCCGATGCCATGTGGGGCTCGATCCCAGGACCCCAGGACCATGACCTGAGCCGAAGGCAGAGGCTTAACCCACTGAGCCACCCAGGCGCCCCTTTTTTCAAGTTTCTAAAAGATTTTTACTTGTTTATTAGAGATGGGGGGGCAGAGGGAGGAGCAGGCTCCCCGTTGAGCAGGAAGCCTCCATCATGACCTGAGCCCCCCAGTCGCCCCTCTGTTAGTTTTTGTACCAACATAGTTATACAGTATCACATTTGGTACTTTTTTAAGGACGGGACTCATGAGACAAAAGTGTGTAAGACCCGGGAAGTCCATACTGCGGCTCTGCTTGACCCATCTTGCGGCGGGGAAACCTTCGGCCAGGGTCCGGGTTGGGGCACCCATGAGCGCCCCCCGCCCAGGCGCTGCGGACTGACTCCTCGGCGGAGTTGAGGCCGGAACCTCCGTGGGGCGCGCGCACCACCTGCCGGGCACCTGCGGGGCTGCAGTCAGGGGCGGGGCCGGCACCGGCGCGCCTGGGCTCCCGCGGGCGGCCGCCAGGTGGCGCCCTATCACTTGACCACGAGATCCCCGGGTCAGACGGGAAAACCGAGGGCGCGGACGTCTTTTCTGCCCTGTAGCTCTTCGGGGCGCTCTGCGGTAGACCCGCTGGATAAGGGCGGGATCCCCGGTGTATTGCTATCGCACGGGACTTCCGTGTACTAAAAGGTTTTCGGGGCGCCTGGGGGGCTCAGCGGGTTAAGCCTCTGCCTTCGGCTCAGGCCATGGTCTCAGGTCTGGGGTCTGGCCCCGCGTCCCCCGCGTCCGGCTCCCTGCTCAGCGGGGAGCCTGCCGGTCCCCCACTCCCAAGTGGGTAAACATGGCCTCAGCAGAACTGAAAGTGGCCCTTCTGGTGCCCCCCGACCTCCCCGGGCTCACCCCTGTCGGGTGGCCCTGGGCGGACCCGCCTCCCCTCCCTCGTCCCCGGCAGCGGACTGTGCTGCCCGGCTCGCCGTCTGTGGCTAAGGACCCTCGTGGTCCTGAAATAGCTGCGGCGACCCCCGCCTGCTGGGACCGCGTCCCTCCGCGCTTAGAAGCCCCATGGGTCCCAGCTCTCTCGGCCAAGACTCAGCTCGTCCTGCAGCGAGCGACCTTCCCACTTCACCCTCCTCTGGCCCCACGGGCCTTAACCCACTAGACATGGCCTGCCTCCGGGCCTTTGCACTGCCTGTGCCCTCCGTCCCTTTTGCTCTTCCACCACCTCCAAGCTGCATTCACATTTCCCAGACTCACCTCCTCCAGGAAGCCTTCCTGGAACTGCCCCCACCGAGGCAGGCTCCCAGTTACTCACAGAGGGGACCCAGGTCTCTTTTCCCAACGTTCTTCCCCAGGTCGTTCGCCCCCTCTGTGGACAAGCACACAGGGACTCTGTAGAGGTTGCTCCTTGTCTCTGCTGTGGCCCAGTCCCCAGGGCAGAGCCTGGCACCCGGGGAGGGGCTCTGCAGACAAGATCCGGCTGAGCAGGCTCCGGAGGACTCTCCTGGATCTCCCTCTCAACCCCTGGACTGCGGGTGTTTTTCTGACCTCCCTGTAAGTCCTGATAGGATCCCCAGGTTCTCCCCGACAGCCGCGCTCCTCAGAATTGTGCTACCGCGTTCCAGCGACAGCCAGAATCCACCCACCTTATTGGGATCTCCCCGCTGCCCGCCCTCCCTGCTCACCACCCCTCCCCCCTTTCCCAGGGCAGGGGCTCATCTGTCCTCCCCTCCCACAACAGCCTCATCACAAGGGAGCTGTTAGGTGGGCTCGCACATCAGGTAACATTGGGGGGGTGTCTTTTTGTCCTGCGTGATTCTGGGAGATCATCCCGGGGCCACCTGTCTACACAGGGCATCCGCGACAACTCCCCTCTGAGTGGTGTTCCCTGGAACGGGCCAAACCCTTTGCCCACCTGCTCACCAGCTGGAGGACCCATGAGCTGTTCCCGCGGCGGTGACCTCAGGTAAAGCTGCTGTGGGAACATGTGAAGGGGTTTTGTGTGAAGGGACTTTTCATTTCTCCGACACGAAGGCCCCAGAACCCCTTCTTTGCCTTATTTTTTAAAAAATTCATTTTCCAAAAAAATACAATAGAACAAAGAATAAAAAGTCATCTTCTCCGGCAGCAATGGTGCCACTCCCTCTGCGCATACCTGTGTTAGCCCCCACAGCATGCTTGGTGGTTTCTCCCACAAACGTGTACTCAGCCCCACTGTGCGTGGGGTCCTGGGACACAGTGGGGACCGCGGCAGATAGGCGCCCAGCAGGTAACCGGAGGACGTCGGGGTTGTGGTGGGGTAGCAGGGGGCGCGTGGGTGAGAGGGTCCCAGGAGTGCTTTCCAGAGGAGCAGCAGCTGAGCTCAGACCTGACGGGCGAGTGAGAACAGCTGGCCTGACCAAGGGACCAGCGTGTGCAAAGGCCCAGAGGCAGAGGGAAGGCGGCCGTTCCAGCAGCTGCAGAGAGACCGTGAGTTGGGGGAGCAGGGGTGGAGGCGGGGAGGGGGCGGCAGGGCCTGCGGGCGAAGGAGAATTTCACCCTCTTGCTCTGCCCAGTCTGGAGGCTAGTGTCGGAAGCAACAAGCAAGCTTCAGGGACACCTGGCTGGCTCAGTGTGTGATTCTTGATCTTGATCTCAGAGCCATGAATTCAAACCCTGCGTTGGCTGTGGAGCCTCCTTTAAAAAGTTATAATAATAAGCTGTAAGCTTCAGGAGAATGTCAAAATGGCCCTATGTTTTGGCTTCTCGGTCTCACAGTAACATCTGGGACAAGCTGGATTGTTTGGAAGTCCACGACGTCCCCAGATAATCTGGGAGACCACCGGGGGCCCTGCGGGGTGAGTAAGCCTCTGCCCACAGGGCTGCTGTGGGGAGGCTGAGCTCATCCCCTCTCCGGCGCACACACACAGCCCCACCTAAGCAGCCTGGGGGGGCGGGCTAGGGCAGCTCCAGGAGTCAGTGTGGAAAAATGACGTCGTGGGACCTGGCAGCCCAGGCCTCCGGGCCCCTGCAGGGCCGCCTCTTAGAAGCTCTGCCAAGGGATGAGTCTGACTGACCCCAGCGACCCGTGCGCAGCCTCCAGGCATGAGAGCAAAGCCTCCTCCGGCCTCCTGGTCCCGCTGAGCCCAGTCACTCCCCAGAATCCTGAGTGACCGTCTGCTCGGCCGCCCTCTGTTTTGGGGCGGTTTATTACAGTCCCGCTTCTCTTGTGGGCAGCTCCGGGCGCAGAGCTCCGGCGAGGACCCGCTTCCTCAGGGATGCCCAATTCCCCCAGCAGGACTCCGGACACGTGCCAGGTGGCTGCACCAGGGCCTTATTTCTGTCATTTTATTTTATTTTTTTTTAAAGATTTTATTTATTTATTTAACAGAGAGAGAGAGAGAGATCACAAGCAGGCAGAGGCAGGCAGAGAGAGAGGAGGAAGCAGGCTCCCCACTGAGCAGAGCCCGATGCGGGGCTCCATCCCAGGGTCCCGGGATCATGACCTGAGTCGAAGGCAGAGGCTTAACCCACGGGGCCACCCAGGCGCCCCTATTTCTGTCATTTTAAAATGCACGTGGTGTTCACATTTTAATATTTCTGGACACTTGGATGAAGCTTACAATGTTACCCCTGCAAGGCCCTGTGTGGAAAATGTCTGAAGATGCTTTGGGGGAAATTTCCAGGGAGGGCCAGTACCCAGGTGTCTTCAGCGTCAGGAAACAGCAGTAACTCTGACAACGTCTATAGCCCACGGGACAGCACCGTCGTGGGGAACCATCAGGAGGACAAGACATTTTCACTATGATTATGTTGCATGAAATAAAGACATTAATTATAACGCGGAATAGCAGCTGCTGTTCAGGCAGCACTTGTCCCTGAGGGCCTGCTCTAAACCCGAGTCGGCCCAGAGAGGGGCAGCGTGTTCCCTCAGGACACACAGCCTGCGGGCTCCCCAGGGACACACGCAGGGCTCCCTGGCGTCCGGGTCCTGGCCGAGTCCGGGTGGGCGGCCAGGCGGTACGACTCCGTGCGGGGGGCGGTGGGGTGCGAGGGTCCAGACCCCGGGTGCTGCGGGGCCCGTGGGCGAGCGCAGGGGCAGACCCTGCGGAAGGCCTGCCGGAAGTGGGAGCCCAGGAAGGCGTAGAGCAGGGGGTTCAGCGCAGAGTTGCTGTAGGACATGCAGTGTGCCCAGGTCTTGAGCGCGTAGGCCGTGTAGCTGCGCGGGTGCCAGGCGCCCGCGGGGCCCACCGCCTGCAGCACCAGGAACAGCTGGATAGGGCCCCAGCAGGCGGCAAAGAGCAGGACCACGGCGGCCACCAGCCGAGAGACCTTGGCCCGCACAGCGCCCGCTCGCTCTGCCAGCAGCTGCCCCTGGCGGTGGAGGGAGGTGGTGGGAGGCGAGGCTGCAGGCGGCTGAGGCACCTCGTCAAAGCTCCCCTCCGTTTTCATTTGTATTTTATTTTACTTTTTACCTTATCCTTAACGCGGGGCTTGAACTCACCTCGGGATCTTGAGAGCTCGCCGGGCACCTCCAGAGCTCCCCTTCTCGACCCCGGCACATTCTCCCTCTCGAGTCCCTGAGTCCCCGGCCGCACCCCTGTCCCCAACCCCCCCCCCCCAACCCCTGCCCAGCAGCACACCTGCAGGGAGCTGTCGGTGGCGGCGGGGCGGCCCAGGTGGCGCAGCATGGCCCCGTAGCAGGCGCAGGTGGCGGCCAGGGGCAGCAGGTAGAGCGCCAGCAGGTTGTAGAGCGCGAACGCACGCTCCAGGGCGCGGCTGGGGAACACCTCGTTGCAGTAGGTGCGGGGCCCTGGCGAGAGGCGGTGCAGAGCAAGGACCGGCGTCGACACGGCCGCAGAGCCTGGACCACAGGGCAGCTTGAAGACCTTGCCCGAGGGACGAGGGACGCCGGCCGCCTCCTCGGGCAGCGTCACCCAGGCGCGGGGCCCCCAGGGCGCGCTATTTAGCTCACTTCCCAGATGTGCGCATGACCGAGGCCCACGACCCAGGCCCCTCCCCGGGCCTTGGTGGGGGTGGGGATGCCCAAGGCACAAAGGCTTGTCCTGGAATCCCCATCCCCGGCGGCCCTCGCGCTGCACTCACCCACCCAGATGCCGAGGCTGACCGTCAGAGCCAGGCGGGGCGTGCGGCGGTGCAGGGCGCGCAGGGGGAACACGGTCACGTACCAGCGGTCCACGCTCATGGCGGTCAGGGTGGCGCACGTGGCCTGCACGGAGACCTGGGAGGGCCCAGAGCTGGGCGTTTCGCCCTGGGTCCGGCCTGGGCCCTGCCCTGTCTGCGCCCACACCGTGGCTCCCCCCAGATCTCCAGACACTCGGGCACAAATGGGACGTGTCTTGGGAAGGTCTCCAGGGGCCACGGGTTGCAGGGGCAGGAGAGGGGGACACCAGAGAGCGGAGGTTTGAGGGAGCCATTTGAGGTCCGCCGAGACCCGGACTGAGACAGGGGAGGCAGAGCCATCGTAGGATGGCGGGACGGACGCGCAAGAAGCCGCAGGACCCAGATCGCCCTCCCTATGCCCACCTGCGTAACCCACACCCGGTCCGGAACTCACGCACCTGCCGAGTGCTTCGCCCCGCGGCGCGTGCGTCCGGCCGCGCTTCTTCCTCGACCCCGCCCCATCCGGGGTCCAGCCGGCCCGCACCCGGACTCCGCCCCCGGGGGCCCCCTCCCTCCCCCAGCCCCTGCACCTGCTGCATGTAATTGACGAACTTGCACATGAAGTCGCCGAGCACCCAGGCGGGCAGCGGGTAGAGCAAGGCCGTGAAGGGCACGCAGCACAGCAGGAAGGTCACGTCGGTGGCCGCCAAGTTGGCTGCAGGGGCGAACGCGCGGGGAGCCTCACCACCCAACGCCCGGGCCCAGCCCCTGGTCTCTGCCTTCCTAACCAGCGGGATCGCTCACCCCCGACGTCCTCAGGCAGAGAATTTGGGGCATCCCCTCAGGCCCCCACTTTTCCGTTGCAAAATCCCCTCTGCACGGGCTTCATTAGGCATTCAAGGGTCAGGCCGCATCGCGGCTCACCCCGTCCCCCTGGAAGAGCCAGAGCACGGGGCTTCCGCATCCCCCTGCTGGCTGGAGGCAGCGGTGCCGGCCGCCGCCACCATCGGAAGCAGAAAGCTGTGCACTCACCGGTGCCCGCTGGGCCAGCCCAGGGCACAAACTTGTGAACCGGGCCATGGGCCAAAGGTCGTACTTTAGTTCACTGGGCACGGGGTTACAAAAGCCCCATTTGGATCAGAGCCTTTCCTCAAGGCCCAGGGCCTGGCTCTCGGGGAGCCTCCCTCTGAACCACCGTGGGCGGAGCCCTCTGGAGCTCTAGCCGGAGAGGGCAGGGACCGACGGCAGGGACAGGACCCGTCTGGGCGAGCCCCTCGCCTCACGGGACCCCAGCGTGGCGGGCAGGCTCCCTGCAGTGCCCGGCGCTCACCTATGTAAAAGTTGGTCACCGTCTTCATTTGCTTGTGGCGGCAGATGACGAAAATGACCAGAGAGTTCCCAGCCAGGCCCAGCAGCATCAGCGCCGCGAAGAACAGCGGCACGAGCCAGGCGTCCACCCGCGGCCGCAGGGAGGCCCCGCCGCCCCAGGCACTGGCCGGCACCCTCCCGGAGGCGTTGGGCGCCGACATGGCCACGGTGCGCACGGTGCGCACGGCCCCACAGGCCTCTTCCTTGGCTGCTTCTGGGATCCCAGCGGGGACCCTCCTCCTGGCCTCCCGCTGGGCACACACCCCAGAGCACAGGGAAGGGTCTCAGCGGGAGGCCGCGGGGTCCGGAGGGCTGCTCTGCTGGGCTGGGCAGCTTCTCTGCTCCCGGGTCAGCCCCTGGCAGTTTATAGCCTGCTGCCCGCCCTGTCCCCGCCTTCCCCCCTCCTTCCCACGGCCCGCCATTCCCGTGCTCAGCCAACTTCTCCCCCTCTCTTTCCTCTCCTTCCACAGTCCACAGTCCTGGCGAGCGCACTGGAGGGGACAGGCTGGAGGAGGGGTTTGGGGGCCAGGGGAGAGGGTCAGCTGCGCGGAGGCTGCTCTGGGTCCTAGAAGGACGATCCCAGCAGGAGGTAGAGACCCACAGGACCGGCGAGCAGGCTGGACCAAAACACAGATGCAAGAGAAGACCCCTTGGTAGTGGCCATGACTTTGACCTTCCGAGTGCTTGGGGCTCAGTGGGTGGGCCCTGGCTGGTGCTGAGGCCAGCCCTGACCCGGGGCTGCGAGGAGGGGCACTGGAGAGCCGTGGGCCGCTCAGAGCAGGGCAGGGCTGCCCAGGATCTAGCCGTCAGCAGACTCGTGGTCTTGAAGAAGCTCCCTAGGACTCCACTGCTGTAACTGGGGTGTCTGCCCCCCACCCAAGCGACCGCCGGTAGTAGATACTCGCACTGGGGACGTGGGCACCTGTGACCCTGGTGGCAGGAACCAGGTGGAGGGCGTTCTGCAAGGACACTGTTGACCCCCAAAACCCACACCCAGAAATGTACCCCAGGTACTGCCCACGAGGCATGCCTCAGTGTGCCAGCCTGCTCCGGCCATGGCGGGTACCACGCAGAGACAAAAAGATGCCGCCATTGAGGAGACCGTAACTAGGAGGTGGGGGAGGGGAGAAATGGGGAAACAGGCCCTGGGTCCCTGCGGCACATCAGTCATCCCCGTCGGTAAAGACTGGGAGAGGGGTACTGCCCCTTCACCCTCTTTCCGCCTTCAAAATTATTCTCGGCCTAGAAAGTCAGCAGGCCAGGATGAGGAGACCCAGGCTTGCTAGGAAGAGGGACTCTTTTGGGGCCGCAGCTGAGTCCAAGGGCCTGGGAGAGCTCTGAGGGCATGGCTGGACCTTTGAGGTTGGGGCGGCGGGCAGCGGAGGCGGCTCCTGGGGCACCGAGTGTCCACGAGGGGGTTGGGAGGGTCCAGCGCAGGTTTCCAGGGAAGGAAAGAATCAGGCCAGAGTCAGGCCGAGGCCCACACTGTGCCCTCTCCCACCAGCACGTTCATGGAGCTAGTTGTCATGGGCCCGACCAGGGGACCAAAGGCTCCTGGCCCTCAGGACCCCCTGCCTGTCCCTCTGCCCAGAGGCGCCTTGTCCCAGGGTTGGAAGCACCATCGATTCCTGTGGGTCTTCTCACATTTATCTATGTGACGTCGCACAGCGCGTGCTGTGGGGGCGCTTAGCAGCCCCTCCTCCTCCTCACACGCCTCCCAAACCTGTTGCTCTCTATTTGCTAAGGCGATCTGGTCCTGTGTCCTGCACCATTTCCAGCAGGCTGCGTGTGGCAGGTTATATCCCTGTGCTGTCCCGTGACATGGTCCGAGACCCCCCGCTCTTCTTGTAGATGGAAGGGGCTCTAGATTCCACAGCAGCTTTAATTCTCTACCCCATCCCCTCACTCCCCGTTGCCTCTGAACAAAACCCAGACCTCCCCTCCCAGGACCTCCAGGCTCAGGGATCCACCCTCTGCCGTCTACCCCCATCCCCTGTGCGCTCACTCATCACCCTGCTCTGGTTACTCAGGATGCCCCAGGACCTTTGCACTGGCTGTTCTTTTTGCCTGACATGCCCTTCCCACTTTGCAGCTGACCAGTCCCTCTCTCAGAGAACTCTTCTTTCCTACCCCGCTCGGTGGGGAAGGGGTCTGCCTTGGTCACTGCTGCATCCCCAGAGCCCATTACTGGGCCGTGCCCACAGGGGGCATTCCTTAAATGAAGAAATCCTTAAAGGTGAAGGGGGGTGGAAGCTGATATCCTATTTTTAGGCACGAGTAAACTGAAGCACCCAGCCCAGGCTCCGGGGCTGCCCTGGAACACAGGCGGGAAGGGGCTGGTGGGAGGAAAAGCCGAGTTGGTGCTGGGGGGTAGGGGAGCTGGGGCTTGGGTCCCTTCATCGGTCCCCTGCCTCTGAAATGGATGTCCCCCCTCTCTCCTGGCTGCCCAAGCCTCAGATTCCCAGCCCACCGGCTTCAGGGGCGGGGATCACGCTCCCTCCCCCCTCAGTTTCCCCGTCTGTTCCTCGCGGCTGGCTGTGCCCCTTTCCCACACCCGCAACCTGGAGGCTTGGCTGCGGTCCCCGTTCTCCGCCCCGGCTGTCCCGCTTGACCCCCGGGGCTGGGTGCCCGCCGCCCGCAGCCCGGGATCCGCCGGCTTCGTGGCCTCGGCCCCCGCCCGGCGCGTCCAGCCTCCAGGCTCCGCCCCGGCCCGCCTCTGGGCGCCCGTCACTTCCTGCTCGGGCCGAGAAGGCCCTGCCGGGCGGCGGCGACCACAGCGGCCGAGCCATGGTCGCCCTGGAGAACCCGGAGGGCGGCTCGGAGGAGGCGGCGGCGGCGGTGGGAAGCGCCCCGGGCGGGCGGCGGACGCTGTGAGCGCGGCAGGGCGGGCGGCCAGGCCTCCGGGGACTCCTGCACCCGCTCTGCTCCCCTCTCCCCTGCTGTCCGGCTGCAGCCCCAGGCCGCCCCGCCCCTTCTCCTGGCGGAGACCCCCGAGCGCCGTGGGGTGGGGGTGGGGGGCTTTGTTGCCACCCGGGAGAGCCCAGTCGCGGCGCGTCCGGGTGTCTGGGCAGGGGGGGCACCCCCGGTCTGTGCGTTTATGTGCCTCCGGGGCCCAAAGATGCGCCCCCGGCCCGGTGCCCGGGCGCTGACTCGCGTTGGGGGGGGTCTCCTGCGCCTCGCCCCCGGCTCAGGTGAGGGGTGCCCCTGCGCGAGGCACCCCGGAAGCCGCTTTGCTGTCAGGGGTGTTTATGCACGGGCCGCTGTTCCTGCCCCCGGGCTGGCTAGGGAGCCCCCCCAACCCCGCCAGCCCGTGCTTGCCTGGGGGGTCTCTCGGCCCCCCACCTCCCGAGCAGACAAGGCCCTTTGTTCGCGTCCGCGTACTTGACAGATGCGACGCGTGGGGTGCCCCGAACCCGGGGGGCGGAGCCGCCCACTCTGGGTGCAGACCCGAGGACGGCTGTGCTGGAGTCCTGCTTAACCGGGATGTTCCCGCAGAAAACAGCCACCCACCCTGTGGTCCCGGTTTGTGGGGGGCAAGGAGGCTGCTGCCTCCCCCCCCCCCCCGCGGGCTGGCCCGGCCGCCTGGGCAGTACATGCCTCAGTTTCTCCATCTGTAAACCGAGGTGGGGTGGCGGCCTGTTCTCAGAATGGCTGGGAGGGGGAGGGGGGAGGTCTAGGACCCTGTGCCCAGGAGGAGGGAGCGGCCATTCTTTAATTATTATCTGAAACATCTCACTGTGTAATTTGTCTCATTATACATTTATTATTACTCCTTTGGTATCTCCCCCTGGGCCTTCACCCAGAAGCCATGTGGGCTCTACAGATGTGGGTATTTTCCTTCTTTTAAGGGGCCTTACCCATCCAAGTGGGTATTAACCTGCCAGTGGGTCCCCACGGATGTCCCCAATGCTCCTTCACCTCTGTGTGTCCCCTGGGGGGGGTGCGGTCACTGCTGGAGGCCCCAGGTGGCCCCACCCCAGCCTGAGTCACCTCTGCGCTCTGAGCCCGCCCCCTCAGTTTCCTGCTTCGGGAAATAGGTTCCTCTCTTGCCTCTTCCTGGGGGAGGGGAAGAGTGCCAGAGAAAAGTATATTTTAGCCCAAGAGAAAAGGTGCTCAACCTGATTTGGTCGCTGTTTCTACCTGGACCTGTCCACCTTCGTGGGGCACAAGCAGCTTTCACGATGCAGCCATTTCCTGAGTCCTGTTGGGGCCAGGAAGGCTAGGGTGCTCTGTCTGCGTCCCCAGTTTCCCCATCTGTAGTCTGGGAAATAGCTGACCTGGCCCTTGGCAGGTGCTGGGGACACTCCTGTTCATAAGGGTCTGGCATGGCAGGTGAGGTGTTAGTAAACAGGTGCCTGCCCTATTCCTCAGAGACTCATGTCCCCAGGGCTCAGCCCTGCTCTGACATCCCTGATAAGCCTCCCCCCCCCCCCCCCCCCCCCCCCCCGGATGCGGACTCTTATCGGCCGCAGCAGGCTGCCGCTCTGGGCTCTTTCCAGCTGCCAAGGTACAGACACAGCACGGGAGCCCTGAGGAGGTTGGGGGTGAGCTGAGGCTGGCGGTGGGGGTGCTCAGGCCTCAGGGCATAGCCCTCCGGGGGGGCCAGCCTCACAGTCATTGGCTCGGTGCTGACTTGGTTTACCTTGGCCTGTCTTTGTTGGCGTCTCTGCCACAGTGGGATCTGTGACATGATCTGTGCCTCAGCTGCAGTTCTGTATACTGGGGGTCAGCGCGGCATCACCGCCCTCGTGGCATGGTAGTGCTGGTAAGAAGGAATGTTCCATCCAGGGATGATGCTGTGATCAACTGTGTGATGGGGGTGAGCTCCCCATAACAGGAGGAAACCAAGGAGGCGCTGCGGAGTCAGGCGGGAAGGGTGTCTATCCTGGCCCTCTTGGCTCTGAGTATCCCCTTTCAGACCCAAGGGCACCCACAGAAGCCATTTTTCTCTTCACGTGGCCCGGGGGTGAGCTGGGGTTCCAGGTTCCACAGTGGAGCATCCTAGCTGGGATTCGAACTCGGGACTGACATGCCAGGGCCCAGCTGTGCCTCTGCCTGCATGCCCCTGCTGACGGGGTGCTGGTTCAGGTGTGAGTTTGTTCGTGAGGCAATGGCGTGGATTTGGGGGGAGCTCTTACCCACTGAGCCTTGGCAGCTCACCTGCTCTGCTGGGGCGTCCGTGGCATGGGTCTCAGCCATTCTGCTGAGGTCATGGCCATTCTGCACCGAACAGATAGATCCTTAATGCTGGGGACACTTTAGGTCTGTGTAGGCCCTGAGGAGCACTGGCTTCCTCCCTAATCCTATGAGGATTCTCCTCCGAGAGGAGAGGTTCTCGCGTGGCTCAGAGGGGAGAGGCCGAACTTCTGCGTTTAGTTTGTGTCCGGGGAACCTTGGCTACTAGGAAAATGTGGGGGTACTTTGGATTCTGGGTTCCACTTGGTCTTGGAGTCATGGTTTTTTTTTCCTTTGAGACCTCACCCCGCGTGCGGGGCATGGCCGTGAATGTCTACACGGGGATTGCCGCGTCGTGGGCGAGGGGGGCGGTTAGCTTTGAAGCAGAGCTGGTGATCAGAAACGCGAAGGGACGCGTCATATAGCGGCCAAGGGGCTCTGGAGAAATTTTGACAGAGCCAAAGGGGGCGAGCGAGTGAGCCAGTCCGAGTCTGGGGGAGTGTGCACGGGGTGGGGGGGGATGGCGTGGAGGCCACATGCCCTTGGCCCCTGGTCTGGGGGCTGCGGGGGGGGGGGGGACAGGAAGGCCAGGAACTCCTTGCCAGGACATCTCCTTCCAGTGCTCTGCACGGGCCCCACCCCCCAGTGCCCCAGTGTCTGCAGGTGGCCCTCCTGTCCCAGTGGGAGGCCCAGCCAAGCCGATAATCCATCCCCACATTAATGCATTTGCTTGGAGGAGGGCAGATTAGTTGGGGGGGGGCCCTCCGGCCTGCCTCTGGGCACATGGGGGGGGTGGACAGCAGGGGCTTGCACAATGGGCTCAGGCCTCACCTTGAGCTGCTGGAGGCTGTTGCCTGGTTTACCGGCTGCTGCCCGGGAGATGCTCCGTGCTGTCATGTCTCCTGAGATCCTCGTGGGGGCGGGTGGTGGTCCAGTCCCGCAGGCGCTGGGGCCCACCGGCTTGCAGTTAAGGGTGGAAGCCTGGGGGAGGCGGGAGGAGCTTTTCTTGGTCACCCACCCACCCTGTGGATACGGGCGCGGGTCTTCTCTTCTCTGGCCCCCTGCTTACTGATCAGACCTCCTGGGTGATGAGACCGTGAAGCACAATGGAATTTGGGGGGTCTGGGGTTGTCCATTGCTGAGGGAAACCAAGCAGGGGATGTCCTGGTCCAGGGGCCGATGGGCTTCTGCCTGGCGGTCCTGGCCGGGGTTGGCCCTGAGGCCTGCCTCCCCACCCCCACCCCGGCCCACAGGCCCCTTCCGCGCTGTCTGCCCACGCTAGCTGGCCCCCAGGCGAAGAGGCTGTCGGCCTCCAAGCGGAAACAGCATTTCATCAACCAGGCTGTGCGGAACTCCGACCTCGTGCCCAAGGCCAAGGGGCGGAAGAGCCTCCAGCGGCTGGAGAACAGTGAGCAGGGCTGGGCGCACCTCCTGGGGCTTCCTGGGGCTCCCACGAGAATGGTCCGTATGATGCTCTCATCTGCTGCTTTTGCCCCAGGCCGGCCCTGAGCCGGGCAGTGCTGGGGCAGGGCTGTGAGGCGCTCTGGGCATGGGGGCTTGGGTTCAGCAAGCCAGGGAGAAGCAGGCGTTCTGGAGGTGGAGGCTGGGGGGTTTCTGTGCCTTCTGCGAAAGACAGCTGGAGTGTGGAGGCGGGGAGACGGTGTGCGCGGAGGGTAAAGGCCCTGAATGCAGAGGCCAGGGGTTTCCGTGGAGACATTTGGGGGGTCCAAATGCCACCCCCCAGCCCAAAGGTCATCTGCTTCCGTCTAGCCCAGTACCTCCTAACCCTGCTGGAGACAGACGGGGGCCCAGCCGGTCTGGACGACGGGGACCTGGCACCCCCGGCAGCACCCGGGATCTTCGCCGAGGCCTGCAGCAATGAGACCTACGTGGAGGTGCGGCGCCCGCGCCTTCCTCCTGCCTCCCCTGCTCCTGTTCCCGCTTCCACACCGCACCGGGCCTGGGCCGGTCCCTCCCTCAGGAGCACCCATGGCGCCCAGCCCCCTCGGTCCCCTGATGAACACCGGCTCTGCTTCCCTCGGGGCCCCCACACCAAGCCAGAACTCCTACCCACCCCAGAACTTTCCAGCACTCCTGAGTCCTCTGCCCATCACTGGGAATGAATGAGTCCATGGGAGGCTTAGCGGGTCCACGGCAATCCCCCGCCCCAGACAGGCAGGTCTGCGGGTACCCCATAAACTCTTGGCCAGCCCGGTGGGCAGATGGGTCTAGAGGAGTATGTCCATACACTTGGGGGCCCCCTGTGGTCATTGGCTAAACGGAGAACCTGGGGCTCATGAGCCTGGTTCCTGCCTGCCTCTCTTCTAGGTCTGGAATGACTTCATGAACCGCTCTGGAGAGGAGCAGGAAAGGGTTCTCCGCTACCTGGAGGATGAGGGCAAGAGCAAGACGCGGAGGAGGGGGCCAGGCCGTGGGGAGGACCGAAGGAGAGGTGTGGGCCTAGACGGGAGGTTGGGTCAACCAGGGGAGCGAAGTGGGGAACTGGCTGATCCTGTTGTGGGCGGGCCAGGGATGGGTGGAGAGGAGCCCTGGGGACGGGCTGGGGGGGAGCCTGGCGAGGGGGCGGTACCTGGGGTGGGTGGGAGGAGCCTGGCGAGGGGGCGGTACCTGGGGGGGGGGGGGGGGGCTGGCGAGGGGGCGGTACCTGGGGCGGGTGGGAGGAGCCTGGCGAGGGGGCGGTACCTAGGAGATGAACGGGGAGGGGCCTGAAGTGGGGGCGGTGCTCCGGGGAACGCATGGGGAGGAGCCTGGCTTGTGGGCAGGCCCGAGGCTTGCTCTCCACGCAAGGACATCTTGCAGAGGACCCGGCCTACACACCCCGCGACTGCTTCCAGCGCATCAGCCGGCGTCTGAGAGCCGTCCTCAAGCGGAGCCGCATCCCCATGGTGAATACCAGGCCAGGCTGCGTCTTTCTCCACCTGCTTGGTCTTTTTTGATAGATTTTCCTCCTCCCCTTCCTAATCGGCGGCGGTGTGATGGGAGGCCTCCCCAGTGCGGGTGGTGTTGGTGGAGACGAGGCAGGGGACAGACCAGACCAGTGTGGTCAGCGTGCAGGAACCGGGGCTGGGGAAGGGTTTTCCCCGAGGGTGGGGGGCAGGGACAGTGAAGGTGTGCGCTGCGGGATGCGTAGGAGTCCACCAGGCAGAAGGCCCAGGAGGCCGACAGTTTGGCCATATCTCAGTCCTGCTGTCTTTGGGAAGGGTTCCGTAGCCTCCTGGAACAGCTCAAAGGCCACATTTGAACCGAGGCCTCCGGGCTCCAGAGGCTACCCTGGGCATGGGGCCTGGACAGCTTGTCCACAGTCCCGCGGTTGGCCTAACCCCAGGCCCGTTTCTCCCGCAGGGAACGCTGGAGACCTGGGAGGAGCGGCTGCTGAGGTTTTTCTCGGTGTCTCCCCAGGCCGTGTACACGGCCATGCTGGACAGCAGGTGACTGGGTGGGAGTGAGCACCGTGTCGTCCGCAGGGGTCTGGCCCTGGCCCACGGCCACTTACCGTCTGTTTCCCTCCAGTTTCGAGAGGCTCCTGCTTCACGCCGTCTGCCAGTACATGGACCTCATCTCAGCCAGTAAGTCCTGCTGGCCTGCCGGGCCCCATCAGCTTGTGCGGCCCAGGGAAACCGAGGCCGGAGTCACGCAGGGGTTCGTCCCTCAGGAGGAGGCTTCTCGGGGAGGAGGGCGCCATGAGCCAAGGGAGGGCGGTGGCACAGCGTGTTCAGGCATCAGAGGCCCCCCGTGTGCCTGGCCCTGTGCTGGGCGATGCTGGGGGCACCGATGCTCCCTGGGAGCCTGGCCTGTGCAGGGGCCCCCAAGACAGAGGTGGAGCTCTGTTTAGCTCTAGTCCCTCCGCTGTGACATGCATGTGACATTGGCAAGTGCCCCCTCCTGGGGCCCGTGTCCTCTCTTTTATAATGCGGGTGTCCTAGGGACGCAGTCCCCCAGGGAGGGTCCTCACAGGCCCTTGCTGTGTCTGGGTGCCCCATGGGGTCCGGGCTCTTCATCGTGGCGACCTGCCCGAGTTGCTGAGGAGCCGGTTTCCAGGGCAACTCCAGGCCGCCGCTTCCTCCTACCGGCTCCCTCCAGTGGACTCCGAACTTTGTTCCCGCAGAGCCAGGACCCAGGGGCGGGGCCCGGTGCTTCTCTGCGGGAGCGGAGCGGGGCCGAACACAGAGGAGGAGGGGCCCTGAGCCGACCCGCAAAGGCCTGAAAGCGGGGCCGAGCTAGGGGGGCGCGGGGCTAGTTCAGGTGTGGGAGTGAGGGGAGGGGAGGGGAGGGAGGGAGGTTGGTGGCGCGGGGCCACGCAGCGCTGGACGCCGGAGGAGCCAGGAGGGGTGGAGATGGCGACCTGGGGACCCGGGACTTGCATAGTCCGGTCACTGCTGCCGCCCTGGCCCCCTCACAGGTGCGGACCTGGAAGGCAAGAGGCAGATGAAAGTCAGCAATCGGCACCTGGACTTCCTGCCCCCGGGGCTGCTCCTGTCCGCGTACCTGGAGCAGCGGAGCTGATGGCAGCCCCGCCCCGCCCCGCTTCCCCCCTCCCCGCCTCCCCGCGCCGAGCACTGGCGGACGCGCTCTTGCTCTGGCGGCCCCTCTCTCACTCTGGCCCCTTCCCTGTCCACCTGTCCCCTTAAGCGCTGGGGGCTGGGGCCCCGCCGGACTGGCCTGGCCTTGCCCCTCCGGCTCTGTTTTGCAGCCAGGAGACCCGGCCTGGTCACCTCCGTGTTCCTTCCTTCTGCTTTTCCAGCCCCTTTTGAAGCCCACGCGGGCTGTGAGAGGCTGGGTTTTTATCACTTTTAATGAATTCGGCATGATTTGTTGTACATTTTTAAATTTCCCTTTTGGGAAGAAAAACCAAACACTTGCCCCAACTGATAAATGGGGGGCTTTGTTCTAGTCCCTGCTTTAACCCCCCACCGAGTTTTTTGCTTGGTTGGTGGGGGGGGGGGTCCCTAGGGCTCTGCCCCCTTTTCCAGGAGCATTCTGTCGTGTGTGCGTGTGTGCGTGTGTGCGTGTGTGTGCGTGTGTGCGTGTGCCCTGCAGCCCTGGACAGAAGCTACATCTTAGAGGCTGGTCCTACCACCGTTTGAATGTGTGTTCTCCCCTGGTGGCTTTTGGTGGCTCTTGGGGCCCTCTCTGGTCTGCACACCTCCTCCCTTCATACTGGGGAATTGGGACTTCCAGCCAGAAGCCTCTGCCCTCGGACTGCCCCATTGCCGTGTCCCCTTGCTCCCTCCCCGACCCGGCTCTGGCCTGTTGCCTTGGGGTGTCCTTACACTGGTCACCCCGGCATGTCCCACAGGAGCAGAGCTGGGGCTCACCCCTCCCGTGTGTGTGGCTTGTTGTGCTTTGGGAAAAGTGGAGAAATTCAATAAATTTCTGGTGCTCTGGTCACCAGCTGTGGGTTTTCCTTTCCTCCAGCAGGTGCTCAGGACGTGCTTAGGTCCTGGTCACGGAGGGCTGCAGGCCTCGGGATGAAGGCTCACACGGAGTGCCCCCCCCCCCGTGGGAGGCGGGTGTGTGGGGAGATGCTCCTGGGAGCTCTGGGTCCATTGGCTCTGCTGCCCTGGCTTGGCCCGTTCCCAGGTGCCCAGGTTCGAACCCCAGCTCTGCCACTTCCCAGCCGTCCAGGGTCCAAGAGGGTCCAAAGGTCACTGGGAGGAGCCTCCTGGGGTGGCCCGAACGAAGGACCCCAGCTGTGGCTTAAAACCGCAGGAATTTATGGTCGTGGAAGCTGCAAGTCCAAACTCCACCTGCGGCCGGGCCGGACGCTCCAGAGGAGGGTCCTTTTGCCCCTCGGGGTCGCTGGTTTCCTTGGCTCTTGACGGCCACATGGCAGCCCCTGGCCTCCCCGGTCGGTGACCGGACATTGCGCGGCGACGCTCGTCTCCAGCCACTGAGGCCGGCGGGGGCGCGAGGGCCGGCTCCCCCGCCGGGCGGCCCGTGGGGGCTCGCCCGGGGCTTTTCCCCCTCCGGGGCCGCGGTCCGGTCCGGATTGCTGTAGAAGGTCCCGCACAGACGCCGAAAGCGCGCGTCCCCGCACAGAACAAAATATGGAACGCTTCACGAATTTGCGTGTCATCCTTGCGCAGGGGCCATGCTAATCTTCTCTGTATCGTTCCAATTTTAGTATATGTGCTGCCGAAGCGAGCACGGCAGCAGGCTCCGCCCGGGAGCTATTTATAGTGCGCAGGATGGATGACTTTACAGAGAGGGTGGATTTTCTAAAGAAAGGGTCGGCCACCTATTTTCTTTCGTTTATCGCAGAACATAGAGAATAATGAAAAAGAGCCTTCACTAGAGTTGAAAAGGCGTCCGCTGTTCCACCAAATACAGCCCTGGTGGCTGCTGGGACGCTACCAAAAGGCCTATGCAAATGTACCGGAAGCGGGGCGGAGTCACTGCCTTCCCAGAAGTCCCTGGGAAGCGGCCGCGCTGCGCGGGCAACTCGCTGGTCCCGGGGAAGATGGCGGCGCCGGAGCCGGGGAGCTAGGGCGAGTGCGCTCGGCAGCGGCTGCCCGCCGGCTTGGAGTCTGGGCCGGCCCGGTGAGCGCGGGGCTGCGGGGCCGGCGGGGTCGGCTCGCCTCCGGCCGGCGCCCGCGGCCGGGGGAAACGCAGCCCGGAGAAGGCGGGCCCGGTGGGCCCGGGGCGGAGCCCGCGGCGGCAGGGGGCGGGCCTCGGGGGGCGGCGAGGGCTCTGGGCACGCGGCCGGGGCGCGGGCGGGGTCCGGGGTGGGTGCGGAGACTGGCGCGGAGCCCGGGGCGGACTGAGGGCGGGGCACGGAGAGCCGGGGCGGGCGCGGGGGCCGAGGGTCACGGGGGTTGGGCGGGGCTCCGGGAGGGCGCGGGTCCGGCGGCGGCGAGGCGCTGGGGCTCTGGGACGGGGCCGGAGGGCTTAGGCCGGGTGCGGGCTCTAGGGGCAACCTGGGAAGCGGAGATCGTAGGGGACGGAGGCTTTGGGGGCGAGACTTGAGACTCGCGGGGGCTTGTGGGCGGGGCTTGGGTGTCCCCGCCGGGACCCAGGGGTGGCGACTGAGAAAACCGGGTGGGTGGCCTCGGGGCCTCCCGCGAAGGAGAGGACAGGAGCCCGTGCTCGCCGCTGGCGCGCGGAGGGCCGTGGGGAGGCTTCGCCCCCGGGACCGCCGTCCGCCTTCCAATCCCGCCTCCGCTTCCCCGGAGGCGGTGTCCTCGCGGCTCGCGCGTCTGCCCACGGGCCCCGACGCGCATTGCCCCCGACCTCTTCGTGGCTCCACCCGGTCCCTGGCTGTGCGCGCCGGACCGCCAGAGAGGCCCTGTGCGAGTGTGGGTAGCCCGAGGCCCGCTGGGGGCCCCGTCCACTGGGGTGAGACCCGCCAGTGCCGCGTGGGACTGGCCGCATCACCTCCTGCCCCCACCTTGCCCCCTTTATCCCTTCGCGTATCTGCTCCAGCCCGAGGGGCCTCTTGGCCGCTCCTCCGACACCCGAGGGGCCGCGCACCCTGCGGGTCCTGGTGCAGGTGTTCCTCCGCCTGCCGTGACCTTCCCCCAGGCATGTGCGAGTCTGGCTCCCTCACCGCTACACTGGGATGCTGTTTTCTTGATTAGGGCTGCCTGTGCCTCCATGTTTATTTTATTTTTTTAAAGATTTTATTGGGGGCGCCTGGGTGGCTCAGTCGTTCATCGTCTGCCTTCTGCTCCGGTGGTGATCCCGGTGGTGATCCCGGGGTCCTGGGCCTGCGCCCTGCGTGGGGCTCAGCGGGAAGCCTGCTCCTCCCCGCCCCCCGCCCGCTCCCCCTGCATGTGTTCCCTTTCTCGCTGTGTGTCTCTCTGTCAAACAATAAAATCTTTAAAGAAAAAAGAAATAAAAAAATAAAAGATTTTATTTTTTTAAATAAGATTTATTTATTTACTTATCTGACGGCAAGATCACAAGTAGGCCCAGAGGCAGGCAGAGAAAGAGGGGGAAGCAGGCTGCCCACCGAGTGGGAGCCGGACATGGGGCTCATCCCAGGACCCTGGGACAGGGACTGAGCTGAACGCAGAAGCTCAATCCACTGAACCACCCAGGCGCTCCAAAGATGTTATTTATTCGAGAGAGAAATCACGAGTCAGGGGGCAGAGACAGGGTGAGGGAGAAGCAGGCTCCCCACTGAGCAGGGAGCCGACTCGGGCTCATCCCAGGACCCTGAGATAGGATGCCAGCTGGAGGCACGTGTAACTGACAAACCGCAGGTGCCCTCTCTCCGTGTTTAAAATGCAGCTGCCCTTAACATGGCACGCGAGACTCTAGGGCAGGGGTTGGGCTCCTTTCCTTACTGGGGGTAAGCCAGCATGCAGCGTGGAGCTTGGCGTCCTGCGGGCCCTCAGTGAGTGTCCCTGTCAGTCTCCCTCAGGAGCTGCTGACCGTCCTCAGTGTGTGAGCTGTGGCCTGTGAGCACAATGGATCTGGCTTACGTCTGCGAGTGGGAGAGATGGCCCAAGAGTACCCACTGCCCGTCAGTGCCCCTGGCCTGTGCCTGGTCCTGCCGTAACCTCATTGCCTTCACCACTGACCTTCGAAATGACGACCAAGGTGTGTCTCCTTGCCCTCCAGCCCAGCCCCCCCCCAATCCCCGGTGTCCTACTGGGGGGCCTCTGGGTCTCCAGGCCTGCCTCGGAGCTGCTCCTCCCCCATGGGGGCCCTCTCAGGCTTTTCTCCGCTGTCACCGGGGTTGGTGAGGACCGGAGCCTCGCAGGTGTGCGCAGGACAGATGCATTGCGCTTCTGCATCTGGTGCTGAGCCGGAGTGGGGGAAAGACCCTGGAATCACCCCTTTGGGATGGAGCGGAGCAGGGGCGTGTGGTCTCCTAGGGCTTGGAGACTTGATGCCCAGTTTTCCAGAGATTATATGTCATTATCTTGCTTTTGGAAGCCTCAAAGTCACTTTGTTGGGACTTGTTTTTTGTCTCTTGTTAAAGACTGTGTGCCTGTTAGAGAAAATTAGAAAAGCAGAGAAATTTAGCTTAAGGAAGAAAAGCCACGGGGCGATGCCCACCATTAGGGTTTGGAGGTCGTCTTCTTCCAGTCCTGTTTTCTGTGTCTTTTTGAAAAAATGTGACCACGCTTGTGGTCACCAGCCTGCTTGGTCTCCAGAGGGAACCCAGGAACACAAAAGCCTGTTCCGCGCTAGCACTGGGGCCGTCTACATGGTTAGCAGCAGAGCAGCCCCCTGTCGTCCCCGTGGGGGGGATGTTCCCTGGTTTCCTCCCTGAGGCCTCCTGGGGTCAGCAGAAGCTTCAGCGTGTTAGGGCTGCTGTGCTGAGCGTGCGCTGTCCTCTGCAGACCTCACCCGCATGATCCATATCCTGGATACAGAGCACCCCTGGGACGTGCACTCCGTCAGCTCGGAGCACAGCGAGGCCATCACCTGTCTTGAGTGGGACCAGTCAGGTGAGGACGGGCCAGGGGCGGGTGGTCCGGAATGGCTGAGGGAGACAGTGGTGCTCATCCTTGATCGTAAATCTCAGAGTATCAGAGTATCGGGCTCTGTTTCCTGGTGACGTCCCCAGAGTCCACGGCAGAGACTGGAAGCCTCACCCTGCGGCTTTGTGGCCACTGCTGTTCACACTCCCCGGGGGCACCCTTGTCAGGAGCACGCCTTGTGCCCCTCCCTGCTCCACTGCCACCTGGCCTGCTCCTCCCAGGCCCTGGCGTTCTAGCGGCCGTTGTCCCAGCCCACCGTGAAGGTTGGTGACCATGAAGGTTGGTAACGCAGGTTTGCTGCCCCCACCCCCAACAGGCTCCCGGCTCCTGTCAGCCGATGCCGATGGGCAGATCAAGTGCTGGAGCATGGCGGACCACCTGGCCAACAGCTGGGAGAGCCATGTGGGCAGCCTGGTGGAAGGAGACCCCATTGTGGCCCTGTCCTGGCTGCACAATGGTGTGAAGCTTGCCCTGCACGTGGAAAAGGTGGGTGTCCTACCTGAGCAAGCAGGTGCAGTAGGTGAGATCATTCACCCTGCTTATCTACCTGCTCCTCTTGATGTGGCTCCTCCTCTCCCACGACCAGCATCCTTTGGTTTCTCTAGTCCCGGGCCCAATTCGTGCTTAAGTGAGTTACCCATTTAACTGATGGCCACTGTCCTCAGTCAACCTTCCATTTAACTGAAAGCTGCTGTTCTTAGTAAACCACTCATTTAGCTGATGACTGCTGTTCTCAGTGAACCTCCCGTGGTTGGTACGCTTAGGGAATCTTCGATCATTGATGTTGGTTCTCAAAATCCAACCCACTGGGTTTTTTTCTTTTCTTCTTTTTTTTTTTTTTTTTTTAATGGTTTTATTTGTTTATTTGATAGAGACACAACGAGAGAGGGAACACAAGTAGGGGGAGTGAGAGAGGGAGAAGCAGGCTCTCTGCTGAGTGGTGAGCCCGATGTGGGGCTCGATCCCCGGACCCTGGGATCCTGACCCGAGCTGAAGGCAGGTGTTTAACAACTGAGCCACCCAGATGCCCTCCCCCACCACCACCACACTGTTTAGTTCAGTAATATCCTAGAATTCCTCTTTCTGGGCCCCCAGAGCAGGGTTGTCAGGTCACAGAGGGCAGAGCCCTGAAAGCTGGTCAGGGCCCTTAGCTGGGGTAGGGATTGGCAGTAAACAGACCCCATGCTCCCTTCTCCCCTCCGTAGTCAGGTGCCTCCAGCTTCGGGGAGAAGTTCTCCCGCGTCAAATTCTCACCGTCACTCACGCTGTTCGGCGGCAAGCCTATGGAGGGCTGGATCGCAGTGACGGTCAGTGGCCTGGTCACCGTGTCTCTGCTCAAGCCCAGCGGGCAGGTGCTGACTTCCACGGAGAGTCTGTGCCGGCTGCGTGGCCGTGTGGCCCTGGCTGACATTGCCTTCACTGGTGGTGGCAACATCGTGGTGGCCACTGCGGATGGCAGCAGCGCCTCCCCCGTGCAGTTCTACAAGGTGTGCGTGAGCGTGGTCAGCGAGAAGTGCCGCATCGACACCGAGATCTTGCCCTCGCTCTTCATGCGCTGCACCACCGACCTCAACCGCAAGGACAAGTTCCCCGCCATCACCCACCTCAAGTTCCTGGCCCGCGACATGTCCGAGCAGGTGAGGCCCTGCCTGGGGGGTGACCCCCTCTGGCTGCGGCAGCAGAGCTCCACACGCTTCCCGTCTCCAGCGCTGGGGTCCGGGGTCCGACGTCCGATGTGGACCTCACAAGGCTGAAACCCCGGCGTGGGTAGGGCTGGTCCCCCCGGGGCGCCAGGGAGACCCGGCTCCTGCCCTTCCCTGGCCTGTGGCCCCCACTTCATCCTCCCCGCCAGTAGCACGGGGTCCTCCTGTCTCTGGGACCCCCATCTGCCCTCTCCTTCTCTCTCTCGAGAACCTGGTGAGGACACCAGGCCCCAAAGCCTACGGGTCCCGGAACTTGGGATGGGGTCCTCTTCGGGGACATCTTTGTGGCCGTTGGTCAGTGGTCACCCAGGGCTCCAGTATAAGCACATGTCAGTAAGGCCCCCAACTTCATGAAGCTCTGATAGTTTCTGTGGCTGTACCCTGCTTGCCGCCAGGGTCATGTCTGCCATTGCGGCTGCACCTCTTTACCGGCTGCTGCTGTCCTCAGGTGCTCCTGTGTGCGTCCAGCCAGACGAGCAGCATCGTGGAGTGCTGGTCCCTGCGGAAGGAGGGGCTCCCGGTGAACAATGTTTTCCAGCAGATCTCACCTGTGGGTGAGTCTTCCCACGCCCAGGGGCACTGGGCTCCCAGCACAACATGTGAGAGCTGTTCTGAACGGCTGCATGTCGGCCCGTGCTGCTCTCTTCCTGCCTGCTCTGCGGCCGCTTTATTCCTGTCCTGGAGAGCCTCCTGTGCTGGGGCTCAGACCAGAGGTCTGCCCGTCAGCCCACAGGCGGGTGGCCTGACTGCCTCACGTCTGATGCTTTCTGCAGCAAGCATGTGCCTGCTTGAGGGAACAGCAGTGCAAAGGTCCTGGGGCAGAGGCCAGGAGCTAGAGTGGCTGAGTAAGGGGAGGCACAAATGGGCACTGCAGCAGGAGTAGGGGTACCTGCAGCCCCCTGGGCCACAGAAGGCACTTAATCCTAAAAACCACAGACTCCTCCAAAACGTCTGGTATGTGGTGAGGAGACTGGGGCCCAGAGGGGGTGACCAAGTCCGCTCGGAACATACCTACTGGCTCCCCCCCCCCCGTCCCTGCAGCCACATGGAACTCCAGTGGCTCCAGATGGCAGCGCCCCCCCTCACCCCCCACCAGGGACCCTGGGACATGCTGGCGCCGCTTGAAGCCACAGAGAAGTCAGGAAAGCCCCTGGATGCCCCCCGCCCCCCGGGGCCCACACACAGAGATATTTCCAGTAGATGCCAGCTGGGCTCTCTGCTGATGAGTGCTAATGGAGCCCAGAGTGGCTGGCTGTGCAGGGGGTACTGCACGGAACCGCTGATGAAGCTGTGTCGGGGGCCCCACGGCTCCTGCCCTCACCGGGCGGTTACATAAGCTGCACACCATGGGGCAGAGCGCTTACCGCGAAGACTGTCCCAGCTGCCCTGTCCCCAGACCCCGTGAACTTGGGGAGCTTGTTGGTGGTGGGCAGAGCTGCAGGTGTGTGTGGCCCCCTGCCCTGTGCAGACGGTGACCAGCCCCAGGGCCAGCCTGGCCGTAGCCATGACCTAGCATTTGTGCCCGATCCAGGTGCAGGTGGTTCGGTGAGCTGCCTGGACGCCGCTACGGTTGCTCTTCCCCCTCTGCTGTCCCTGTTAGGTGCTGTATTGCCCTCCGTGGCCTTAGGCAGTCCCAGTGCTCTCTGGGCCTCAGTTTCCCTGGGGGACAGTGCTTGCTAGGACTCCCTCCCTGGGCCCATGGCAGGTTTTTAAGTGGCGACAAACCATTCAGGGTGGAGTTCTCAAGGTAGAGAGGTGGCAGGAAGAAGCTGTGACAGCTGTCGCCATGTGACATACCAGCCCCGAACTCAGTAGCTCAACGCACAGCTCTGCGCTCTGCTGGGAGGGCCACCTCTGCTGCTCCGCCCCAGTGGTGTGTCTGCTCTCACCCTCCAGATGGCTCGGGCTGCTGTCGGCTGGGCCCCTGGTCTGCCCCTGTGGCACGCATGTCCCTGCAGGCTGGCCCCGGCGTGTCCCAGTGCGCACTCATGAGTCTCTGCTTACGTCCTGTTTCCCGAATACCGGCAGCCAGGCCAGATGCACGGAAGCCGCCTGCCCGCCGTCGGGGCTTTCACCACCAGGGGTGTGGGTGCGAGGGGCGCCGATCTGTGGCACTGTGACCGTCCAGCTCAAGCCTCATGAGGCGGGTAGAGCTGGGGTCCCCCCGGGACCCTTAACGTCACAAGAAAACCCCACGCAGGCTGGCCAGGTCTTGAGGGGGCGTGCAGTGGCGGGGTCTGGGTTGTGGTCTGTCTTCTGCTGCGTTGGGTCCTGCCGGGGACGGCGGCCTCACTCCCGCCAGCCCCGTCCTTGCCGTCCCGTGGAGTCCAGGGCAGGAGCAGGTTGGTTCAGCTGCTGTCCCCGGTCCGTCGTGAACCGTGCAGCTGGCTGGGCCGTGGAGCGCTCTGAGTGGTCACTCTGGACCGGGACCCCATGTGTGGGGCCAGGGGCGGGGGGTGGGGGGCCCCTGCAGGGGTCTGGCCTGCTGCGCGTCTCATCCTGGTTTGCTTTCCTGCCCACCCCCTGCCCCCATTTGCAGTTGGCGACAAACAGCCCATGATCCTGAAATGGCGGATCCTGTCGGCCACCAACGACCTGGACCGCGTGTCCGCCGTGGCGCTGCCGAAGCTGCCGATCTCGCTCACCAACACCGACCTGAAGGTGGCCAGCGACACCCAGTTCTACCCCGGCCTCGGTACCGCCCCCTCCCCCAGGCAGGCCCTGCCGGCCCCGACTGCCTGCGAGTGTCCCCGGCCCTCCGCCCGGCTCAGCCGCCCGCGCTCCCACACACAGGGTTGGCCCTGGCCTTTCACGACGGCAGCGTCCACATCGTGCACCGGCTGTCACTGCAGAGCATGGCCGTCTTCTACAGCTCGGCCACCCCGCGCTCTGCCGATGAGCCGGCCATCAAGCGTCCGCGGGCCAGCGGCCCTGCTGTCCACTTCAAGGCCATGCAGCTCTCCTGGACTTCGCTGGCCTTGGTCGGCATCGACAACCATGGGAAGGTGAGCTGTGAAGCTGTCACCTGGCGTGGGGTGTGAGGGGCGGGCCCCGGGACTGCGGTCCCTGCTGCTCCAGCGGCAGGAGGTTCCTCACCAGTGGGGTGGGGCTCCTCCGGCCCAGAGGTCTCAGAGAAAGCTGCACTGTGGCCTGGGGCACAGAGTAGGTCCCCTGCCAGCAGGGGCCGTGAGGACGGTGGTTCTCCACTGCCAGGACGCAGGAGCTCACTAATCCTCACTAATCCTTGCTCCTGGGGGCCTCCGTCTGGACGACGGGTGCGCTGTGCACGCTTGCCCTCCACCCCAGGCCGTGCAGACCCTGGACAGATCAGCTTCTGAGAGCCGCTTTTCCTCATGCCTCCTGCCTGAAGCCAGTTCCCTGTGGCCCCAGCCTCGGCGTGTCCGTGGGCAGGCCAACCAGCGGGCCTCTCCTCGCTGCAGGGGTTCTGCTTCGGGAGAACACCCCCACCCCACCCCCCGCGGCTGGAGAGTGGATTTGCGAGGCCTGTGGAGGGGCGTGGGGGGCCTGGGGTCACTAGGTGCGGGGCAGGGCCCAGGTCCCCTGCCTTGCGCCCTCCCTGCCCGAGGGCGCCGCGGGGCTCGGCCCTCACCGGCGGCTCCCCCCAGCTGAGCATGCTGCGCATCTCGCCGTCCATGGGCCACACGCTGGACGTGAGCCTGGCCCTGCGGCACCTGCTGTTCCTGCTGGAGTACTGCATGGTGACGGGCTACGACTGGTGGGACACGCTGCTGCACGTGCAGCCCGCCATGGTGCAGAGCCTGGTGGAGAAGCTGCACGAGGAGTACACCCGCCAGAACGCCGCCCTGCAGCAGGTAGCGCTGCCGCGGCCCCGCCCCCTGGGAGCCCGAAGCCCCGCCCCCTGGGAGCCCGAAGCCCCGCCCCTGGGAGCCCGAAGCCCCGCCCCCCAGCCCCGCTCCTCCTGAAGTCGGCGCTGGGGGCCCGAGGTGATGGGCCTGCCCCGCGGCTGCCCCTCTACCCTGCTCTGGCAGAAGCCGCTTCCCGGGGCCCTGGGGGAGGGGGTGGGAGTGTCCCTTCCTGCCAGCTGCTCCCACCCCCCTGCCCCCACCCAGGTCCTATCCACCCGGATCCTGGCCATGAAGGCCTCACTGTGCAAGCTGTCCCCCTGCACGGTGGCCCGTGTGTGTGACTACCACGCCAAGCTCTTCCTGGTGGCCGTGAGCTCCACGCTCAAGTCCCTCCTGCGCCCGCACTTCCTTAACACTCCCGACAAGAGTCCTGGTGACCGGCTGACCGAGGTCTGCAGCAAGATCACCGACGCCGGTGGGTCCCGCCCCGAGCCCCTTCACGGGGTCGTCCTAAGCCCCACCTGAGGGGAGGGGGTGTGGACCACCCAGGCACAGGGTGGGGGCGGTCACCCAAAGGCGTGGATGCAGGCCGGCCCTCGGGGCTCGCGGCAGAGCTGGAGACTGATGCTAGCCACAGGGGAGCCTCAGCCGGGCCCTCCCGACAGCCACGCTGATCCAGGGTCCTCTTCTTCGAGGTGGAGGCCTGGGGCGCGGCTCTCCACGGTGCCACAGGGTGCAGAGCTAGGCGGGCCGTGTCTGTGTGTGCTGCAGGCACCGCCAGGCCACGGTGGGCCTGACTGCCCGGGTGTGCCTGACTCCCCGCCCCAGACATCGACAAGGTCATGATCAACCTCAAGACAGAGGAGTTCGTCCTGGACATGAACACGCTCCAGGCGCTGCAGCAGCTCCTGCAGTGGGTGGGGGACTTCGTGCTCTACCTGCTGGCCAGCCTGCCCAACCAGGTGCGCCGTCCGGGGCGGCCCCGTCCCCTCTGCTCTGCCCCATCCCCCCTCACCCTCTGCAGCGGCCCCCTTGCGTCCCCACTGTCCCTCTCTGCAGAGGTGCCCTGACCCGTCCTCTCCCCGGCCCACCCCCCAGACGCACCCTGCACAGGACCTCGGGCATTAAGCTGTGTGCACCCACTCTCCCTGGGGGCTTGTGCCGACGGGTCTGCGCCACACCCGCTCTGACCTCAGTTCACGAGGGTGGCCAAGTGCGTGTCTTGGCCCAGGTTTAAGGCCGTCATCCCCCCGCCCCGGGAGCGGTGTGAAGTCCCTTTTTCCCCTTCCCCACACGGGCTGCCAGGGTGACCACTTTGCCTCCTCCCGGCACCGTGCGCTGGCTGAGTATGCGCTCCCAATGCCGGGGGCCCAGTGGCCTGTTGGCCCGGGTCTGCCCTGGCCCATCTCCCCGCGCACCAAGGTGTCCAGCCGAGGGCCTCTCCCTGCAGGGCTCCCCACTGCGGCCAGGCCACAGCTTCCTGCGGGACGGCCCCTCTCTGGGCCTGCTGCGCGAGCTCATGGTGGTCATCCGCATCTGGGGACTGCTGAAGCCCAGCTGCCTGCCCGTGTACACGGCCACCTCGGACACCCAGGACAGCATGTCCCTGCTCTTCCGTCTGCTCACCAAGCTCTGGATCTGCTGTGAGTCCCCGGCCCTCGGCTCTCAGGCCCCCAGCCATGGTTCAGGTCCGGGCCCGGTCGCCCCCCACCCCCCGGGTCACACCGGCTCGGGCCCCAGCGCCCAGCACAGGTGCTCTCAGAGCGGCAGCCGTGTGCTTGTCCCGGCCGGCTCGTCTCCAGGTGGTGTCCCCTCGTTCCCAGCCCCCTGCCACTGGGAAGGCAGCCCGGTGCCGGTCGGTCCTGGGGCCCGTGCCTCCCTGGTGGGCAGTACGTCCCCTCGGTCCCCTCCCCACAGGCCGCGATGAGGGCCCTACGAGTGAGCCGGACGAGGCGCTGGTGGACGAGTGTTGTCTGCTGCCCAGCCAGCTGCTCATCCCCAGCCTGGACTGGCTGCCCGTCAGCGACGGCCTGGTCAGCCGCCTGCAGCCCAAGCAGCCTCTGCGCCTGCACTTCGGCAAGGCCCCCCCACTGCCCACCACCGCTGGCGCCCTGCCGCTGGACGGCCTGATCCGGTGCGTGCCCACCCTGCCCTGTGGCCCCTGCCTGCGCCGGGCTGGCCACTGCCCTCTGGCCTCAACCTGGACGCTGGCCCCCGGGATACCCCTGCCCCCTTCTCCACCCTGCACTCTGTCATCTGGGGGACACCACTGTGCCTCCGCTCTGCTGCGCGCCCCCACCCCCCGCCCACTGCATGAATCGTCACGTCACTGCCCTTGACTCGGGCTCCAGGCCCTGCAGAGTTGGACCCTGTGCTGCATGGCCTGGGGCTTGTGGCCCGCGGTGGAGGAGCCTAGTGCAGGCGCTGCAGCGTAGCCCGGGGGGGACAGACTGCAGCCTCCGGCAGGGTGTCCTCAGGGCCAAGGGGCCCCTTCCAGACCCCGCCACACGCCACTGCTGTTGGAACGTGTGGGGGTCAGCCTTCAGGGCCCAGCAGCACTGCAGGGCGGCCTCTGTCCCCGCCCTTCAGGCAGGAAAGTTGCGTCGACCCAGGGTCGTGCAAGGGCTCCCGGTAGACGCTCAGGTGACCGAGAGACTCGCGTGAGTTCCCCACGCGGTCTGTTACCTTGGGTGGAAATTTCCGAAAACAGATAAGCCAAAGGAAGACAGGCCTGCACGGCCCCTCCGGGTGACGTGCCCTGTGAGCTCCGGTGTCTTCCTGCCTGGTGTCTTCCTGCCTGTCTCACGGGGTGGGACTGCCCCATGTGTTTGGGTTTCAAGATAAACTTGAAGAAAAGAGAGGATTGATCACAAAGAGGTTTTAAGTTCTGTGTTTTAGAAACATTCAGACTTACTTAATACCCGGGTAGCCCCAACCAGCCCCCAGGATCCTCCCACGGGCAGTCCCACACCTTCCGCCACACCCTTGTCCGCAGCGAAGGGCCCGCATGTCACGCGGGTCTGCCGAGCCGCTCACGTGCTCTCTCGTCCTCCAGGGCTCCGGGCCAGCCCAAGGTCGACCACCTGCGCCGGCTGCACCTTGGAGCCTTCCCCACGGAGGAGCGCAAGGCTTGCGCCAGGTGAGCGCCGCCTGCCGGCCGCTGGGTGCATGGTCTAGGTCTCGGCCCCAGGGGCAAGCAGGGGTCTGTGTCCTGGTGACTCAGAGATGGTCTTTTTTTTTTTTTTTTTTTTTTTTTTTTTTTTTTTTTTTTT
>NC_081558.1:306547-400287 GCF_022355385.1 Mustela nigripes | reverse complement strand
ACGGTGTTCGGTCCAAGGGGTAAGTACGGAACATCTACGATGTTCGGGCTCACAGCCTGTGCCCGCCCCCCAGGGAGCTCTCCAGGTCCGAGAGCACAGAAGCAAGCGTGGGCCCTGGACTGATACAACCTCAGTGGTTGGCTCACGATCCTGGACACAGGCTGTGGCTCCCAGGGTCGCCCTGCTAGGGAGCTGCCAAGCCGGGACTCAGAAGCCCCACGACCCTCGCTCGTTCACTCCCAGAGGGGAGGGGGGCAGTGCCTGAGCTGGGCTGTAAGGGTGTGCGGGAGGCAGCTCAGCGCAGGGGGGAGCTGCATGTGCCAGGGCCCCACGGCAGGTGGGACAGCCCCAGCCAGGGCCTCAGCCTCCCGGCTCTGCCCCCAGGTGTGGCTGCGTCACCATGCTCAGGTCACCCAATAAGACGACAGCCGTCAAGCAGTGGGAGCAGCGTTGGATCAAGAACTGTCTGTGCGGGGGGCTGTGGCGGCGGGTGCCCCTCAGCTGCCCCTGACGGGCCCTCGCCGGGGATGTTCCATGCTCTTCGGACCTTCGTCAGGCGCCCCGAGAAACAGCTGTCCTGGGAGTGTGGTTCTCTGCCCAGTCCAGCGAAGTCTGTGCCCCGTCAGCGGACCTGCAGGGGAGGACGTGGCCTGGGGGCGTACGATGGTCACCCACTGCCCAGTGGGTGCTGCTTTTTTTCTCTTCCTCGAAGCCTAACGGTGGCTCCCAGGCGGAGGGACCCCGGCCACCCGTCCGCCCGTGCCAGGTGTGGATGGAGATGGGCCTGTGGATCCCATGGCCACGGGCAGGACCACAGCACAGGACCTCCCTGGGTGCCCAGACCTCCAGCGGCTCCTGTGGAAGCCCCAAGTCCTGGCTCTGGGGCTCCAGGGCAGCCTGGGCCTCTGTCTAGAATGTGCCATGCGAACCTGAGGGCTGTCGGGCGTTTGTGTGGGTGCCGCCGGCGACACCAGCAGGGGCACCAGCTTCCATCTCTTCCAGCCGCACCCAGTGGTTCTGACCTTAGCAGGCCCAATAAACGTCCCGCCGGCTCACAGGGACGGCTCACAGGTGTCCTGTCCGTGCGGAGCTGCTGTGCCTCCCTGTCCCCGTCCCTGTTCTGGGCTCTTGTGCCCTCGGGTCTCACTGTCTTGCTGTCAGTGTTCCCTGAGCACCTAGTGCTAATCACGAGGTCCTTGCGGGGAGTCCCAGGCCGGGCGCAGTGGGGGGGCGGGGCGTCTGCGGATGCCCGTGTCTACCTCCTCTGGTCCCCCGCGTGCCCCCGCAATCGTCCCGTCCCCCCACTGCACACCGAGGCCTCTGGGTTTCTGGAAGCTCAGGCCTGGTTCCCTTGGGGTTCTGCCTTCTGTTGACAAGCACTTTCCCCAATTATGTCTTGCTCCGTGGACCCCAGACAGCGCCCTGCCTGTGGAGCGCTAATTGGTTCTCTTGTTCTCCTGCAGGAGCGCTGGGGGTGGGGGGTGCAGGCCAGGTGGAGGCCCCCGGGAGGTAAATGCTGCCTATATCTGTGTGCTCAGGGCTCTTTGAGCCCTGTTACCTGGCTGGGCCCTGTGCCCACCAGGGGCCAGCTGTCGGAGCTGATGCTTTCTGTGGGGATTTGGCACTCGTGGGCCCACGCTGGGGGCAGGTGTGAAGGTGGTGCTGCCTGCCTCTCCGCCTGCTCTGCTCATCAGCACTGCGGTCCCCCTTTAGTGACATGGGGACCCCAAGGGCATCCCCCGCTGGTCTAGGCGTGCCTGGATGTGTGGTCCCTGGGGACACACGGAGCCATCCATGAGCCCGGGGTGGGCAGTGTGCCAATCATTGGTCTGCCTCAGACAGAGGGCAGAGGCGGGGACGGTTTTGGGGAGCGGGAAGCGGCCTCTCCTCCCCAGAGAAGGGCTCCACGGGGGCCCCCTCCTGGACGGTGCCCAGCCCCCTCTGCTGTGCAGTGTGTGCCTCAGGTTCGGGGCTCCTGCCCCGTGCCTCCCACTGGGCCCTGTTCTTTGCCATGTGTCCTCAAGTCGTTTTTTAAGCTGGTTACTTGCTTTAGGACAGCGGGCCCGTTTCGCATTCCCTTTTCATGGGTTTAAGGTTAAGTTGTGGTTTTACGACATGAACACGACTCCTGCCGAGAGGTGGGTCCGGGTCCCCTCCTCTCGGGTCTGGCAGGGCTCTCCCGCGCCTGCGTCCGAGTCTGTGCGGAAGCGATGCCCGTGGCCCCTGCGTGGGTGGACGTGGCCTTGCTTGTGGCCCCTCTCCCTGGAGCCCGAGCCGCTGTGAGGAAGCCCCAGCACTAGGGGAGGCCGCTGAGGACGCCTGCGGGCCCCCAGGGCGGGGTGGGGTGGGGCAGGCCTCCCCAGTGTCTGTCCCCTTCCTGACCTGCAGGTGCCAGGGCTGGGCCCCCAGCGTCGGTCGTCAGCCTGCCCCCTGCCCCCTGCCCCTGTGCTGGCTAGATGTGAATTTCAGACAAACAAATGTTTTAGTACAAGCTCGTCCCAAATATTGTGTGATGACTCACGATGCAAGTTGTTTTTCTGAAATCGCCATTTACCTGGACATACTGTGTTTCTATTTGCCAAGTCTGGTAAGCCCCACCCCCAACCTGGACTGTCTCATTCAGGAAATACCCGCTGAATGGATGAGTCTCCTGTGTTGGAATGACCCGCACTTTTTCCCTACAGTTTGTTAAATTTGGCAGGAAGCCATGAGCCTCCCCTTGGCTCTCAGAAGGGCTGTGGGACTCAATTTCTGTGAGCAGGTGTCTGCCCCCAGTGCCCAGCCCAGGACTGAGTACACATTAGGTGCTCACTAAGTGCCTATTTCATACAGAGCGTATGACTCCCAAGGTGGACGCTCTATGGCAGGAAAGTGAAACTTGGCCACAGGTTCCAGCCCCCGTTCCCCAACCCCCAGTGGGGCCCCTGACTTCACCTCTCAGACCCTCCATCTCCTTTTCAACAAAAGGGAAGTCGTGAACCCCTTTGGTGGACCAAGCTTGACACCTGGACCAGCAGGGGCTGGGTCTCCACGGCTCCTCATCCGGGTGGGAGAAAGTGAAGTGCCTCCGGGTGTGGGTTCTGCCCTCTGACCTCCCTGTCGTGGCCCAGAAGGGTAAACTGAGGCCCAGGGTGCCAGTCAGTGTGGCTGCTCTAGGACGCCCATTCACCTAACTCATTCTGTCACCCTGGGAGCCGCTGGAGATGACCCTGAACGCATGTGCAGGGGTTCGGCTGAATCTGGGCTTTGCCTGGAAGCCTCCCGGGACCCCAGGAGAGTCGCGAGAGTCGCGAAGCCTTCGAGCCTCAGTGTCTGCATGTAGGACATGGGTCGTAAGAACACGACTGACTTCAGAGGGTCTGCGAGCCTAAGGCTCAGCCCCGAGCAGGGCGTCGCGCACAGTGGCCCTCCCGCCCGCTTGGGAAGGCCGGACATCCGTGGGAGGGGAAGGGGCACCTGGGACGTGAGCCCCTCCCGATCGCGCGTGGAAGAGTCGGGGCGCCCGGCTGCGGTCGAAGTGTCGAGCGCCGCCCTCGCCGCCCTCGGGCCCCGGGCCCCCTCCCCCCGCAGCCGGCGGCACGTGCTCAGCGCAGGCGGGTGCTTGCAGGACAGGACTTTATTGCTGGCCCCCGGGACCGCCGCCCCCCGGGACCCCTCAGGCGGCCGCACCCTCGGCCAGCACGCGGTCGATCCAGTCCGTGTAGCTCGCCAAGCGCGTGTAGATGCCGGGCTTCTTGCGGTTGCCGCACACGCGCGAGCCCGAAGTGACCACGGCTTCGGCCACGCCGCCGCACACCAGCGGGCCCCCGGAGTCGCCCTGTGGGGGCGGGCCGTGAGCGCTGCGTCCGCGCACCCCCAGGCCCCCGGTCCCCGCCCTTCCTGTCCTCCGCACCTGTCCGGACCTCGGTCCAGCCCCGTCCCCGGGGGCAGAGACCACAAGCCCCGCCCCCGGGCCCACCTCGCCGCACGCCGCGCCCCCTCGTGGCCCCGCCCCGCCCCTCGTGGCCCCGCCCCCGGCGCACCGCGCAGGTGTCGCGGCGGTTGCTCTCCCCACACATCATGCGCTCGGTGATGGTGCCGTCGTGGTACGTGCGCCGGTTGCAGGTGGCGCGGGCCATCACCCGCAGGGGCAGGTACTGCAGGCGGTCCGGCCGGCGGCCCGCGTAGCTGACCACACCCCAGCCGGCCACGTCGCAAAGCGTGCCGGCCTCCACGTCGCGGTCCTCGCGCTGCCAAGGCAGGGGCTGCACGGCGGGGCCCAGCTGGGCCTTCTCTGTCAGCTGCGGGACGGGGCGGAAGCGAGCGTCGGGGCGGGCGCGGGCGCGCGGGCGGGGGCCGTCCCGCAGGAGGGGCTGCGGCTGGCCTGGGGGCACGGGGGACGGGGGTCGGGGGAGGCGGGCCGGGACGGGGGTCGGGGGAGGCGGGCGGTCCCGCAGGAGGGGGTGCGGCTGGCCTGGGGGGACGGGGGTCGGGGGAGGCGGGCCGGGGTGCGTGCGGTTGGACCCGGCTGACCTTCAGCAGCAGGAGGTCGTGGTCGATGGTGTCGGGCCGGCTGCCTGGGTGGGGCACTGCGCGGAGCACGTCGTACCGGCGCTTGGAGGGCTCCGGCTGCGACAGGGAGTGCGCGCCCAGGACCACCTGCACCTTCCCGTCGGCCCTGGGAGTGGGGTCCGCCTCAGAGCCACGTCCCCACCCCGCCCAGACCCCCTCCCGCGCTCTTTGCTCCGCCTCCGGCCACTCACGCCTCCTCCAGGCAGTGTGCCGCGCTCAGGACCCACTGCTCAGACACCAGGAAGCCGCCGCATAAGTGCCTGCCGTTCACCTGCACCGATGCCATGTAGGGCCGCGCGTGGGACGCGGCCTCGCTGCCGCCCAGGATCCGCCCGCGAGGCTGCGCCGCTGGGGGTGGGCAGGTGGGCCTGAGCCCTCCAGGGCTGACCCGCACGGAGCCCGCACACCTCCCTCCAACCCCCCACGCCCCCACCCCCGGCCCCGCTGCAGCCCACGCCTGGGATTCTGCCCACCAGAGCTGCGAACTGCGCTGGGGACCAGGGCCACGGCGGGCGGACATAATGATAGGGAATGGTGGGCTGGGGGCAAATCCCGGGCCTGCGCACTGCGCCTAACAGCCTCAAGGCAGATGTGAGCTGAGGGGGGCTGCGGTCCTGCCGGCCTCAGCTTTGCTGGCCCCCAGTCCTGTCCCCTGCAGCCCCGTGAAGCCATGGATCCTCTCGATGGGGGCGTCTTACAGTCCAAGTTCTGAAAGTTCCTGGACTTGAGAGCCTTCCGTTCACGGGCACTCTGTCCCCTTTCCTGTCCACCTAGTGGAGCCAGTGGGGGGTGGTGCTGGCTGCCTGACTGCCCTCCAGACTGGTGGCTCCTGCTGTCCCCTCATCCAGGTCCACTCACCACAGACAGCGGCTCCCAGAAGGACCAGAGTCACCAGGCACATCCCGTGGCCTGCCATGCTGCTGCTGTGTGGCTGGAGCCTGCAGAGGGGGCACTTGTAGGACTGTGGCTGGGGGCGGTGCTTCCGCCTAGCCGCCTGTTGGGTGGGCAGCCGCCCAGCTGGGGACAGCGGCACCTGCCTGGCCTGCTTCCCACCTGGCCTGCTTCCTGCCTGCCCCGCGGTGGGGATAAGCTCCCTCAGTGCTCCAGCCCAAGAGTACGCAGGCAGGCGGCAGGAGACCCTCTGGACGGGGGAGAGCAGAGCAGGATGGACCCACCCTCCAGCCTCTCCTGCCCCCAGTCCCCCGCCCACTAGCCCCGGCTCTTCAGGGTGCCCTCACAGCCCCAAAGTTTCCCAACAGCAGCTGGACGCCGCAGCTGTGAACAACCAACTTCCTCCTTCTGTCCCTCCCTTCTTTCTCTTCCTCTCCAGCTGGGAGAGGAGGTTGGGTGGGGGCGGAGAGGTCATTTGATGGCTTTGTCCCTGGTGGTTCTGGGCCTGATACCCCAGCAACTCGAGTATTAGAAAGGCGGCGCGTAGGGGCAGCTGGGAAGCCTACTGGATACGAGTGATGGAAAAACCAAGTTAAGGGGCAATGAAGTGGCTGCCTTTGGCTCAGGTCAGGATCCCGGGGTCCTGGGATCGAGCCCCACATTGGGCTCTTGCTCAGCAGGGAGTCTGCTTCTCCCTCTGCCTCTCCCCCTGCTCGTGATCTCTCTCTCTTTCAAATAAATAAATAACAATCTTTTTGAAGAACTAAAAGAACATGGGGCGCCAGGGTGACTCAGTGGGTGAAGCGTCTGCCTTCGGCTCAGCTCATGATCCCGAGGTCCTGGGATCCAGCCCCACACAGAGAGCCTGCTTCTCCGTCTCCCTCCACCCCTTCCCCCAGCTTGTACATTCATTCTCTCTTTCTGACGAATAAATTTTTTTAAAAAATTTAAGAAAAAGAAACAGAACAATCAAATTGAACTCGATGGAGTCTTCAAGGAAATTTAAATGGAAATTTCAGGGTCTACCTTCAGGTTAGGCTTGATCCAGGTACCTGAATAATATCAGGTTTCTATGTTTCTGGTTTCTTCTCACCTCTTTGGTGGCTTTTCTCCTCACCAGGCTCTCCTGTTGTGGGCCCATGGGCCGCAGACTCAGCCCAGTGGCTCAGTGGGCCCTTTCCCAGAATTCCCCTTCATTCCAACCAGCTTCTCAAGGCTGTGTCTGTCTGGTTCACTGAGCTTTGATTGCATGTCCCCTCCCAAACCAATCACTGTGAGCAAGGCACAGCAGGCTCTGATGAGCACAAGGTGGGTTACGTGGCCCTTTATAAGGTGGGGATGACGGATCAATGTCTTGTGAACCTATGGCGGGGCCAGTGCTGGGACCACGAGGGTGGGGTGGACTGCAGTGGACACGGCTGCTGCTTTCCTCTTCCCAGTGGACTGTTTCATACACAGAAGAATAGAAAAAATACAACCAGTGTGATTTGTTAGTTCTTAACATGTTTACTTATTAAAATCAGAAACTCTGAACAAAAGTCCGTTAGGGTATGGAGTCCAGATTATGTAAGAGTTGCGAATTGCGACAAAATTTGGGAATGACTCAGCAGGACAAGACAGTTCAATAAATAACCTTGAATGCCCCCAGATGCTGTGCTGGCGAGCAGAGAGCACTAGTGTGGCGTTGGAAGCTACCCCTGGGTGGTCCAGTCGGTTAAGCATCCGTCTTTGGCTCAGGTCATGAGCCCTGGGTTGGTCCAGGGATCCAGCCTCACATTGGGCTCCCCGCTTCTCCCTCTGCCTGCTGCTCCCCCTCCCCTGCCTGTGCTCGGTCTCTTAAATAAGTAGGTAGGTATGAAAAGGCTCGCTCTGGCTAGGTAGGCCCTTACAGGTAGAGGATAGACACCCCATGCTGTGCTGGCACGGACAGACCGCTAGGCTGTACCCCAGTGTTCCGGTGGAGGAGCAAATTGGAGGACAGACACCGTAGCAGACAGGACTGGGAGGAGGTGTTGTGAGGGGAGCTGCTGGCAACAGCCCCGGGCGGGCGGAGGGAGCACCAAAGCCCAGAAGAAGGAGAGCCCAGGCTGGTGACCCCCAGCAGGAGTGGAGGTCCGAGGGGTGGGAAGGGCTGAGGCCAGTCTGGGGCCTGGACCACTTACCTCCCTCCTTCCTGCAGGGAAACTGAGCCTCAGGGAAAGAGAGCCAGTTGCCCAAAGTCACAGAGCTGGGACTCAAACCTAGGCTCCTGGGCGGCGCAGCCTCGCACCTGTGTGGACCCCCAGCCCTTCATCTGTGAAACGGGGGGCGTGAGTAGGACCTGCTTTAAGGGCCAGAGAGAGGGCATGGGCAGGTCCTGCACCCCGCGACCCTCAGGGAGCTCCCGCCGGGCACCGTCACCCCCCGCAGCACCAATTCCACTGGCTGAGCCTGGGAACCGAAATGGCAACTGGGCTCCTTCTGTGGAGGGTGGGGAAGGGGCTTCCTACCCTGAGGCCCTGGGTTTACCGCTCGTTGGTGACAGCACACTTGTGAGATTTTCCAGATGCTAGACCCAGCTAGACCCAGCGACGCAGCCACCAACACCGGACGTGTTCGTACAAAACAGGGTTTTTATTGTGTGTGGTGCAAAGGGGGCATGCGGGCCAGGCCTGGCCTGGGGCAGCCCTTCTAGATGGTCCTGCCGGCCGGGTCCCGTGGGTGGACGGGCGGCCCGTCGTCCCGGCGGCGGATGATGGAGTTTATCCAGTCTGCAAACTGGGCGACGGGAGCAAAGGCGTCTGGGTAGATCCCGGAGCCGCAGCCCCCGCGGATGAAGGAGTCGATGCCCTGGACGAGCCCGTTGCAAACCAGGGGCCCGCCGGAGTCCCCCTGCGGAGACAGACAGGGCTGGGGGCCGGCGTCTGGGGCTCGGGTCAGCCCGGCCGGAGCCCTCCCACAGAGACGGACAGGAGTGGGGGGTGTTGGGGGGCTGGGTTTCTGGGGGCAGGAGCGGGGTGGGGATGCAGGGGAGGGGCTGGTGGTACGCACAAAGCAGATGCCAGCCTGCCGGCGGGGCACCAGCGTGCACACGTTGGTACGGCGACAGAGTGCGGTCACCACGGTCACATTGAGCTCCTGCAGGACCCTGGCCAGTGGCCGGGCCGTGCCCAGCTGGCCCCAGCCTATGGCCAGGCACGGGACCCCACTGCCCACGCCTTGATTCTGGGCAGGCAGCCTGGCCAACCGCACGTTCCTGTTGATGGTGGCCGACCCGTTGAGCTGCAGGGCCGGATGGCATGTCAGAGCTTCCCCGGAGGGGGGAGGCGTGGCCCTCCCCTCCCCGGGCCTCAGTTTCCCCATCTCTACAGTGGGAGCGACCACAGTGGCTCAGAGCATCTCTGGACGTCTTGAATGCAGTAAACGGTAGGTACTCAATAAAACACAGCATTCCAGAACATTCTCAGACAAGAATCCTAACTTGTAAGGACTAGGGAAAAGAGGGTTTCCTCCTTAAATCTCCCGCCAGCTGAATGTGGGGAATTTTGCCCCATTTCACAGACAGGAGCGGTCCGTGTGCTTGGTCCCATAAAATGAGTTTGTGGATCGGCAACGGCTCAGAGCTCCCCCTAGGATCTCATCTGATTTCTCAACGGCCCTGCCGGGTGGCGTTTGTTTCACCCTGTTACAGAGGTGGGGACTGAGGCACAACGAGGTGACGTACCCACTTAGAGCCGGGGCCCCAGCCGCAGTCTCCAGCCCCCTCCCCAGGAGTCCTGCCCTGGGCGTCCCCCCCCAACCGGCTTCCCACCTGGAGGATCACGATGTCATTCAGCAGCCTCTGCGGGTCGAAGCCGCTTTCGAAGACCCGCCGGATGGCGAAGGATTGCGTCGTGGGCTCTCGCTGCCCCAGGTCATGAGCCCCCAGGACCACCACCACCGACCGGAAGTTCCTCAAGCAAGGGAGAGACAGGAGGTGACTGGAGGTGGCCCCGGTGGTGGGGAGCCCCGAGAGCACAGATGTGCCCCCTCTGAGCCCGGTGGGGGGGAAGGGGCGCTCATGGGGCGCGGGCGGGCGCGGGGCAGGCTCAGGGCAGACCCCTGGGGGGACCGCAGGCGCCCAGTCTCGCTCTCTCCCCGCACACAGATGCGGGAACGGGGCTCCAAGGAGGGAAGGCGGGACGGGGGCACTCACAGACCGTCCACGCAGTGGGCAGCCGACATGACGAAGTTGGGGGCGATGAGGGTAGCCCCGCAGAAGTGGCCTCCACGCCGCTGTAGGGACACCATGAAGGGCCATGCGTGGGGCCGGGCCGCGCGGCCCCCCACGATCTCCGAGGCCAAGGCTGGGCCTGAGGACACCGGGAGGGGGTGGAGCGGTGAGGCCCATGGAGGGGCCCTGCGGAGCGGGTGTCCTCCGACGGGACAGCAGGGCGGGGGCTCCTCACGGGCCTGCGGCCCCCGTGAGGGAACTGAGGCCCAAAGGGCAGAGGGGACCTGCCACCCCCCACACCTCAACCCGGCACAGCTGGACTGAGACCCCACGGCTTCGGAGTCCTCAGGGTGCGACCTCTGGTTCAGCCCGGCTCCGGGCTCCCTGGGCGGCCTCAGCACTCAGAGCCGGCGTCCTCCTGTGCCGACGGGCCCCCTTGTCCCGCTGCTACCTCCCGACAAGGGTGAGGGCCCTGAGGGTCTGGGCAGGTGGGGAGGGATGGACAGACAGACCCGTGGCCCCACTCACCGCCCAGCAGCGCGGCCAGCAGCAGGGGGACAAGGGTAGGGCTGGAGGAGCTGTGGTTTGGGGTCATGGCGGGGCCGGGGCTCTGGCGCATCTGCCCCCCTCCCGTGCCCACCCATGCCTCTTATAGCCCCACGCCTGGAGGCCGTTACAGGGGCCCCACCGTGGGGCCAGGTGTCCCCACTTCCTCTCCCCGACCCTGGGAGGTGAGTGACGGGAAGAGGCGGGTGGGAGAGTGTCGAGGGGCCCAGCGGGGTCTCAGCGAGGGTCGGATAAACATTGTTTTTAGTATAATTAGCTCCCAAATATTGCACAGGACACACTTGTCTGTAGTTAGTCCCTGTTCGCCTGACATTCACGTAGAACTAGGTGTCCTGTGTGTTTCCTAAATCTGGCACCCTGGGCCCAAAAGTCCTTGGCTGGGGCCCCGCATGTGCCTCAGTTTACCCAGGGCACCATGCAAGGTCCTGACATTCCACAGGGGCGGCAAGGCTGCTGGGCCCCCATCGGAGACGAGGCAGAGCGAGGGCCTCCCCCATGAGTTCCCATCCAGTGACCCCCAAGAGATCTGGGGCCGGCCCCAGGCCCCACAGTTCACAGCAGGGTAGGGTCTGCAGCCCCTCCTGATCAGGGCCGGGCCCTCCAGCCTCTACGGCTATAGCTCAGGCAGAGCTCACTCTCAGTGGGGCCAGAAATTCTGGGAAGCAGCCCCTGGTCCCCAACTCCCTGAGCGCCGCAGAACCCCCTCCCCACCCCAGCACGGCCGGCCAGCGGCCCTGGATCCCAGCCCCAGCCTGCAGGCTGGGGTGCTCCTGCCTGGAGCAGCAGAGGAACTCAGAGGAACAACAGAGCCGGGGTCCCCAGGGCCCAGCCCCCACCCCCATGACCCCTGGTCCACTTCCCGCCTCCCCCAGGATGCTCCAGCTCCAACAGCCTGCGGGCCACTGTCGCAAGAAGCAACGTTCTCCCGGCTCAGGCAAGGTTTGGGGGAAGGAGCAACGGATCCTCCCACAGGCTGGGGGGGGCAGGGCTGCCCAGAGCTGGGGCCATGGTCAGGGTCCCCTTTGTCCCACATGGCCGCAGATAGCGAATCCCATACTCTGCAGGGGTGAGGACACCCGCCCTGCTGTCCCCGAGCCCGGCATACAGCAGGTGCTCCATGCCTACTCTTTGTCCCCCCCCTTGGTCTGATGCACAGTGACAAGGCCTGCCCCCTCCCCTCCTGGCAGGGTCCCCCCAACCTGCTTTGTTCAAGTGACCATAGAGCACTTAGTAAGCACCCCTTTCCAGTCTGGGGATGGGGGGGAGGGGAGGCAGCCCTGTCTTTGGAGGAAGTGGCTCTGCAGGGACGGCAGATGTCACCAACGCTGCATCTGTTGAGCACCATCTGTATACCATGTTCATCCGTGTCATGGTGGTCAGGTGTGCTGACTTTGGGTTCATACCCTCATGTGGCCGCTTGCCTACTGACGGGTCCAGGCCACCGGCTCTAGCGCTCTGTGCCTCAGTGTCCCCGTCAGGAGGACGACAGCTTGCACCAGGCTCTGTCTCCTGGCGGGCACAAGGATGAAAGGAACGGAGGTTTCTGAAGTCCTGAGATAAGAAAGTGCTGTCCTTGAGGGTTGTTAACCATTAACCTCCCTTAGGAGGGCAGGTGGGGCCGCCTTGGGGAGGCTCTAATTCCGGACCAGAGTGACCAGTCAGCAGAGTGACTCTGCGGCACATGCCGGGGAACAGGCCTGGCGCCCGCGGGCTACGTGCACATTAGGCGGTCTGAGTTAGGCCACAATAAGAAAGTGATTTGAGTGTGGGGGTGGCCCCCCGGGTGCAGACCCCGGCCGCCGGGGGACCCTCAGTCCCAGAGACCCCCGCTCTGGGGTTTTGTGAGTCGCTGAGTCTCCACAAGCCCAGCCCACCTCTAGCAAATCACCCCGACGCCCGGTCCTCGGCTCCTGGGGTCTGATCCCGGCTGCGAGCCCACGTCCCCGAGCCAGCGTCACAGGCATGAGCCCACGGGAAAGCGGGGTGGCGGGGGCCGCCGGCGCTCTGGGCTCTCCGATCCCATCAGTGGGCTCCATTCCCTCCAGCAAGCCTCCCTGACCCCCTTCTCTGGGCACTAAAGGTCCCTCTGGGCTTTTTAGGGAAACCACTTCCCTGCCTCGCTCCTGGGGGATTCGGGGAATTCCTGACATCCTCGCGCGCTCATCCGCAAACGTTTCCCAGGATCGGGCCACGACGTCGGTGCGGGCAGGCTGCTGTGAGCGTGGGGCTCCTGCCCCGCTGCGGTCAGCCGCGAGGCAAGAGCTGTGAAGAGGGCGGGCGTGGGGGCTGGGGGGCGGGGGGAGGGGGCGCCGAGGTGCACGCTGCCGCCAGGTGGCAGCAGAGTCGATCCAGAGGGGAAGCCCCGCCTCCCCAGTCCTTGAGGCCCCGCCTCCCCAGTCCGTGAGGCCCCGCCTTCCCAGTCCGTGAGGCCCCGCCTTCCCAGTCCGTGTGGCCCCGCCTTCCCAGTCCGTGAGGCCCCGCCTCCCCAGTCCGTGAGGCCCCGCCTTCCCAGTCCGTGAGGCCCCGCCTTCCCAGTCCGTGTGGCCCCGCCTTCCCAGTCCGTGAGGCCCCTCTCTGAGACTTGACGGCCTCCTCGCCGCGACCACCCGCCCCCTCCTGGTCAATGCCCCTGGCCTCTTCCCAGCCTCCGACCTCTCCTGTAGGCCCAGCCCAGTCCATTTCCGGGACCCCGCCGCCCCCTGACCTCTCCTCTCGGCCTCGCCCATCCCATCCACACGCAGGCCTCGCTGGTCCTGAGGCGGAGCCTTCACACCTGCTGTGCCCCTGCCCGCGGCCCCTCCGTTCCTCTCCAAGCAGCGGCAGTCAGCTCAGGCATGGCCACCTCCTCCAGGAAGCCTCCCTAATGATCCCTGTGCTGGGAGCTGGGGGAACAGAGCTGGTCCCTGACGGCCTCCCTGGACAGTTCTGGAAATGGCTGGGTGACTCCATTTTCTAGACAAGGAACCTGAGAGACGGGTAGCGACTTAACCAGGGTCACCCTGCAGGGCTGGGTTAAAACCCGAGTCCGTGTGGGTCCGGGAAGTGAGACCCACCATGACCTGAGCCCTCCAGGCCTCTGCCCCAACCCCCCATCCTGAGTTTGGGGCTCGGGGACAGGTCGTCCTCAGCCACTCTCAGCACTAAGAAAGGACAGGCAGAAGCCTGGGAAGGAGTTTCCACTTTTGCTTTGCTGACGTGGCCGAGGGGTGCGGGCCTCCCGAGAACCCTGCCGCGCGGTAAGGGCCATCCGCGGGCGGGGGAGGGAGGAAGCAGCCTCCTGCTCAAACTCTGCACACAGTTCCCCAACTCAGGGCTGTGGTCGCCCCCTGGCTTGGGGCCCCTGCGGGAAGGGTCGGCGGCCTCACAGGCCGCCCTCCAACCCCGCATGGGCCCCATCCACGGGGCGGGGTGGGGGGGGCGGCCGGAGCGCTGGGGGGTGGTACCGTCCCAGACCACAGAGGGGGCCACAGTCTGAAGGATGTGGCTGCAGACCAAGAGGCTGCTGAGTCCTCCAGGAAGGGTGGGGACAGGTGGGTGGGCCACCTGGGCTGGGCCGAGATGGCCACGGTGTGAGAGGCTGGGGTGCCATCTAGGGGTAAATGTTTAGAGTCCGGATTTCTCTTTGGAGGTGCGGACGAGGAGGGAGATAAGGCCAGCAGAGAGCAGCGCCTACTGCATACGCGGCCCCTGGATTCGGGCTGTGGCTCCCTGAACAACACCGAAATGACCCTAACCCACACTACCCAAGGGGAGAAAGCCCCCAGGCCCACGAAGGCTGCTGCATTCACTCAGCCCACCCTGCCTTGTGGGGGCGAGGCCGGCCCGCACATCACCCCACGGAAGCCCCCCCCCCCCCCGCGTCCAGGTCCAGGTGGGGACACCCACTGCGGCCCGCAGCTGCTCAGTGAGTGCCCGGCCACCGTCCGTCCCCCGGGCCGTCCCTAGGGTCCCTTCTGTTCCGGGGCACCCAGGCCCCCCGGGAGCCCCTCTGGCCACGTGGCCAGGCCGCCAGGTGCTGGGGACACGCACGTTCAGGGCCGATGCCGGAGCTGCAGCGAGCGACAGTGAGGGGCGTCTGGGAAACCTGGGGGCACCAGCCGGGCCTGCTGGGGGCGGGGAAGTCCGGCTGGGGCAGAGCGCGGTCGGCCGGCCCCACAACCTCCCCCCGCATCCATGCACGTCCTGCCTACGCCGAACGGCCTCTTCCAGCACTTGGCCCACACCGTCCCCTCCACCTGGCGCCTCTCACTCACCCTCCGGCTCCACCTGGAAGTTACCTCCTCCGGGGAGCCTGCCCTGCCGATCCTCTAAACCCTGCCAGGGCTGTTTTCTCCGACTCCAGGGGCCTCTGCCTTGTAACATTGGTCACGTTGGTTGATGAGTTCACTCACAAAACACTGGGTGCCAGCTGAATTCTTGGTCCTATACCAGGCCCTGGGGATCCTGCCTCTGCCCCCAGGAGCCCATTTTCAGGGTGGGAGGCCCAGGCCCAGGAGAGGAGGACTGAAGGTAGAGTGGAGGTGAGCGGGAAAGCGGGGAGGGGTTAAGTTACACCAAGAAGGGTAAGGCTGGCTGCAAGGCTGGGGGTGGCCAGGGCCAGGCTGGGAGGCAGGAGCCCCCAAAGGGTGACTGTGGGGCTGCCCGATGACTCTGTTGCTGCCAAGCCAGTTGCACATCCGGCCGTGTCCCAGCATCTGCACGGGGCTTTGTAAACAGTAGGCACTCCATAAATGCATACTGTGGGATGAGTGATGGGGTCCTGCAGGCCTGCTGGCCCCGCCCACCCACCCAACGCTGTGCATCGCCGCTGACTTCAAACAGGTGAGCAAAGCGGACTTCGGCAGGTGGACTCGGGGTCAGCGGGGGTGGGCCCAGGCGCCACACCCACCAGGACGGAGCTGCTGAGGAACCCAGGTGCCTGTCTTCTGGCCCCTCGTTCACTGGTTCCCGTGCCCCGAGACACCCAGAGCACAGCCCCCTCGGTGACTGACTCTCCAAAGCTGCCTGGGAGGGCCTGACCACCTGGTCTGCGCTCTTGCCCCTGAGCTATGACGGGTGCTGGGCCTGGGGTCAGGACACGTGGCTTGAGCTCACCCCTCCTGGGCCTTGTCCTGACACCAGGGGCCCAGCTCAGGCTGCAGAGCAGCGGAAAGGCTTCACCTAGTTTGGCACAAGAGGGTTGGGCAGAGGGAAGGAGGGGGTGGCCTGGGGCAGGGCCAGCTCCCCTCCTGGACCTCAGGGCAGGACTGGCCCCCCCCAAAACCCCAGGGAAGGGCTGCCTCCCCCGCAGACCCCAGGGCAGGGCCAGGCTCACAGGACTGCGGGAGTGGACAGTGGGCAGCACAGAGCTTGAACGGATGCCCGCCACGTAGGGCTGCGAGTGGGGCTCAGCTTCTGGCCCATGCGTGGTCTCTGCCACCACTGGGGCCCAGGGAGCCCCCAGACTGGGAGAGGGCAAAGCCACTGTGTGACCTCATCCAGGCCCAGGACCTCTTGGAGCCTCCATCTCCCCATCTGGAAAATGGGTGTCCCATGGCCTGCCCGCATGCCGCTCCCCCCACCCCGGCCTCTGTGCTATGCGCCCCCCACGTGCCCCCACCTCCCCCGCACCCACGCCCGCACCCACGGCTGTGCCCGCCCCCGCCCCCCGCACCGGCACCTGCGGAAGCGGGAAGCTCACCACTCACCTTTCCTTCCCAGGAACCCCGCGAGGTTCTGCCCGTTTTACAGACGCCCAATCGGCCAAACGGCCCAGAGATGCCCCATTCCCTCCTCGTCCCTCCCCTCGGGGCGTTCATCACAGCAGTAGCTGGAGCCTGCCCTGGTCCTGCGTCGCGTCCCCACTGCTGCCGTGAGGGCCCTAGATGGACTGGCTGGAGGGCACATTCCCCCAGAATCAGCAGGGCCCAGGCAGACAGAGGGTCACGCGGCCCGACCCATGGCCAGCAGGACGGGTGTGAGGGTCATGGCCGTGGTGGGGCTGGGGCGCCGGGGTCCCCCCGCCTGCCCCCCTCACTTCCACCCTGCACCACTGGGACCACGGGGAGCGTGGGAGTTTAGAACTGCACCCCAGGGAGGACGCAGGGGCGTGACTGTGTCCCAGGGGACACAGGGCAGTGTCCGGGGACGTCTGTGACTGCTGCCCTGGAGCTTCTGGTACCGAGGGGCTGGGGTCAGCAATGTGGCTCGGCCCCAGCCCAGCCCCGGAGCCCCCACAGAGAACGACCCTCTGTCCACGTCTGCAAGGAGACGTCCAGGTGGAAAGGAGATATATATTTTTAAGATTTTCTCTCTCTCTCTCTCTCTCTCTTTCTTTGACAGCGAGAGCACAGGCAGGGAGCACAGGCAGAGGGAGAGGGAGACGCAGGATCCCCGCAGAGCAGGGAGCCTGACGCCGGGCTCTATCCCAGGACCCTGAGATCACGACCTGAGCCGCCCAGGTGCCCCTAAGAGGAAATGTTTGTGCATTTATTGCTAAGTGGGAGATTTAAACCCGCAGAAATGTAGAGAGAGGAGCTCACCAAACCTGGGGACAAAGAAAGAAACACTTTTAACTCTTCATCTTGGGAGGACGTCATGCTTGCGGAAGTCAGAAGCTGCCCGAGGTGTGTGCCGCCGACTTCCCCCGGCACAGCCGGGACTGCAGGTTGGTGGCCTCCTGCATCGGCCGGTGTCCCTGTCTCCTCCGCTCCGGGACGGCGCTGTGGCCTCTCCTGTCCCTTGGCGATGTTTGCAGGGAACTCACGGGTCGGCAGGGGCCCGAGTGTGCGGTTGGCGGTGGGCAGCGCTCCTGCGTTCTTGGCGGGAGTCCCACGGGTGACGCTGGGGCTCCTCGGGCACCGCCTCCGAGGCCGCTGCGGATGGTGCTGACCTGGAGCCCTGCCCGGTGGCTCCGAGAGGTCCACTCCCGCATTGGCACACCCTCAGCCAGGGCTGCGTCCCTTCTGTCTGTCCCCCCACAGACATCAACTGGCTTCTGCCCTCTGGACGGGCCATGCCTTCCATCGGGCCAGCCCCTGTGTCCACACACCCCGGGGCGTCCACCTTCGCCTGCGTGGGGGCCCACGTTCACCTGCGGAAACCGGAGGGCTGTGGGGTGCCCAGCGACCCCCCCCCGGCGCCAGCTGGGCAGAGCTGCCCGGGCCTCCACCTCCCCACTGGTGACGTGGGGACAGCGGTAGCACCGTCCTCAGGGCGGTGACGTTTGGAAGGTGCTCGGCCCACAGCGAGGGTGAGGTAAGCGCGGGAAGGCACCCTGTCCCTGTCACCACCCTACCCAGCTCAGCCCCTCCTCATTCCCAGGCTCTTCTGGGAGCAGACACACACCTGCCGCCTGGACTCGGGTTCTGCTGGGCTCTGGGGTCCTGGGGCGGACACATGGCCTCCTGAGCGTCAGTCTCCCCAGCTGCTGAGTGGGGCCATGAGAACGTTCGGCCGGCGTTCTCAGCCCTGCCCCGTGGGGCTTCAGTTTCCAAACACACAGAGGAGCTTGTCAGCCGTTAGCTGACAGACGAACAGACACACGTGTGGTCCCCACGCACGGGAGCGTCCCCCAGCTGTGGACAGGAGCAAGGCCCCCACCTGCCACCCCGAGGACGGACCCCGAGCCCACAGCATGCAGGGAGGGAACCAGACACAGGCGGCCACGTAGGGTGTGAGTCCACGCGTGCGACACCCCAGACCAGGCTCCTCCCCGGACCGGAAGGGGGCTCGTGGGGGCCGGGGGCTGTGGGAGGGGTGTGGGGTGACAGCTGATGGGGACGGGGTTGCCGTTGGGGAGATGGAACGTTCTGGAAGTAGACAGAGGTGATGGCTGACCACTGGGTTGTAACTTTAAAATGGTGAATTTGGGGGCGCCTGGGTGGCTCCGTGGGTTAAGCGTCTGCCTTCGGCTCAGGTCATGGTCCCAGGGTCCTGGGATCGAGCCCCGCATCGGGCTCTCTGCTGAGCCGGGGTCCTGCTTCCCCCGTCTCTGCCTGCCTCTCTGCCTGCTTGTGATCTCTGTCTGTCAAATGAATAAATAAAATCTTACAAAGAATAAAAATAAAATAAAATGAGGAAGTCTTAGGATTACAACAGAAAGACAGATGGTCCCGTTTCGAGACCCGCAAAGCAGCTGAGTGGACACTGCCCACAGCCAGGATGCAAACGGCCAAGGGCGGCGAAAAGATGCTGGAAACCGGCGCCGGGGAGCAGGCGCAGCTGGGCGGAGCCACAACTAGACTCCGCCCTGTCCCCCCCCAGGACGGCCCCAAGGAGAGACCCTGGAACGGGGCTCTGAAGGCCGTGGGGGACCGGGGCCAGACACTGCTGGGGGACAGTCTGGCCGCTCTCAGGAAGATCCGCGGAGGACACACCCCGGAGCAGTTTAGGGCCAGGGACGCGGACAGACCGGTGCGCATGGACGCCGGCGGCCGCCAGAGGGTGGGAACGGCCCCACATGTCCCTACGCGGGTGAGCAGATACACGTGCGGCCACACGCGGGAGCGGCAAGGAGCCAGGCGCCCCGCGTGTGGCCCCGGGGACGGACCCCGAGCCCACGACACGCAGGGAAGGAACGAGACAGAGGCGGCCTCGCGGGGTGTGAGTGCACGTCCAGGCCAGGCTCCTCCGTGCGAGGGGAGGGGCTCGTGCGGGGCCGGGGCTGGGGACTGACAGCTGATGAGATGGGGTCTGTTTGGAGTGATGGAATGTTCTGGAATTCGACTGTGATGATGCTTACACAACTCTGTGAAGATATTAAAAAACCACTGCATGGCAGTTTAAAACAGCTCATTTTTTTAAAGCTTTTATTTATTTATTTGACAGAGAGACACAGCAGGAGAGGGCACACAAACGGGGAGGGTGAGGGAGAAGCAGGCCTCCTGCTGAGCAGGGAGCCCCATGTGGGGCTCGATCCTGGGACCCAGGGATCATGACCTGAGCCCAAGGCTGATGCTTCACTGACTGAGCCACCCAGGTGTCCCTTACAACAACTAATTTTTAATTTATTTTCTTTTTTTTCGAGATTTTATTTATTTATGAGAGCGAGCGAGTGTGCGCAAGCAGGGGGAGTGGCAGGTGGACGGAGGCGGAGGGAGAGGGAGAAGCAGGCTTCCCGCGGAGCAGGGAGCACGATGTGGAACTTGATCCCGGGACCCTGGGATCCTGATCTGAGCCGAAGGCAGAAGCTTAACCGACCTAGACACCCAGGCGCCCCCAAACAGCTCATTTTTTAAAATGGGTTTATTTCCAAGGTGAGACTGAGAGGTTTGAGAAGGGTGGTGGCCCCCATGGCTCCGGGACACCAGAGTGTCTGGAGCTGTGGGGGGCTCTTCCAGGGTGCTTTTCCCCTCCCACGGGCGGCTTGGGGAGTGGGTGTCAGGGTGGAATGCTGTGGTCGTGGGGGCTTCGGCCAGGTCCTCTCCAAGCCTCATGGTGCAGTGTCCCTTTCTGCCCATCAGGCCTCTGCCTCCGTCCAGGGCCCTCAAGTCTGCTTCCTCCTCCCCCTCCTGATCCTGCCCGTCCACCCTTTCCTCTCCCATGGACCAGGCTGGCCAGAGCACAGTGGGAGAAAGCTCCGTCCGTCCCCACCTGGGAGCCCTCAGGGTCCCGGCGCACCAATCCCCCAGGAGCTGCTGTGAGTGAGTTAGTACGGGCGTGTTTCTGAGCAGCACGCCCTGTGCACAACCCTTCTTTCCTGCTAAACCCTCCTGTGGGTCCCTAGTGTCCCAGACATAAGTCCAGGCTCCCCAGCTGGGCGATGTGCCCCCAAGCCAGGCTTTGCCCATCTCCACCACCGGGGATCCGATGGGAAGAAGGACCTCCACCCAGGACCCTTAGATCCCCCCCTCACCCTCTCCCACCCATCCCTGCGATGTCGGGGGGGCCCCAGGACAACCCTTCCTGCTCCTGCCCCCCAGGAAGCACCCAAGAGAGATAGCCCCATTTCCCCTTCTCCTCCTGCCTTTGGAGGGCTGTTTGTGGACACCTTTCGACACTGGGATTCCGAATCGCTGCCCTCGCTCTGCCCCTGGCTGGCAGAGGAAACCAACACCCACCCGAGGTTTTGGGGAGGTGGGCCAGCCAGTCCGATGCAGCCCTCGTCACGCCCACTTACAGGTGAGGAAACTGAGGCCCCGGAGAGGTGGATTTGAACCCTCTGGAGCTCAGTCTTCACCACACAGACCATGGTCTTTGAAAGCCCAAGGAGCTGCCTCTTTCAAAGCCGGAAGGGTCCAAGCCACAACAGGGATGGGGTCTAAATGGCTGAAGAGAAATAGACCACAGGCGACAAACAGTAGGCGCTCAATTAATGCAGCCCCCACCCTCTGTTCCCATGAGGCGCTTAACTTCAGGATTAGTCAGCGTCTGCCCACGTCTCAGTGGCTCCCCAGACACTCTACAGGGTCCAGTATACAGTGGGCGCTCAAGAGTTTGTGAATAAATGAACCGGGTAAAATCCTGCCGTTTGAGGCCTGGCGACCTCGGACAGTGATTTAAGTTCCCTGGGGCCTCGGGTGCCCCATTCGCAAGATGAAGGGTCAGCCAGTCCCTACCCCACACGGTGTGCGTGGGAAGGGGGAAGCGCCCGCCAGCCCCAAGCGCCGCCTTGGTGCGCACCCCGCATTCATCGCGAGACCCGTACCTGCCGCCCCGCATCCCGGGGCGTCGTGCCGTGCGCCTCGGCCCGCTGGGAGCCTGGCGAGGGGCCTGCAGACCCGCAGAGCAAAGGGCAGACCCCGGGCGGGCGCGCGAGGCGGGGTTGGGGGGCACGGTAGGGACCCGGACAAGCTCCCCGGGCCTCTCTAGTCTCCAGACTGCGCCGGCGCCCGGGGCCCTCGCCATGGAAACGCGCCCCGGCGAGCGGCGGGCCCCGGGGAGGGGGCAGAGACCGGGCGTGGGGCGGGCAGAGACAGGCGGAGACCCCGCGAGACACACGGAGAGCCGGGGACCCCGGGACCCAGACACCCCGCCCCGCGCCCAGCGTCCAGGGGGCTCCCGAGGCCGACGCGAGGGGCCCGGCAGGGGAGGGGAGCGCCGACCCCGGCCCTAGTCCGTCCCTACGGGGACCCGAGACCCCAGAGACCCCCGAGGTCCCCAGACGCAGGAAGCGGGGGCCCGGCGCGCGCCCGGGGAACCAGCCCGGCGACGGACGCGCGCGGCGCCCCCGACGCGCCGAGACAAAGAGCCCCCGCCCCTCGCGCCGCACGTAGGCCGTCGCGGGCGCGGGGTCTCGGGCCGGGCGCGGCCCCCTCCGCTCCCAGCCCTCGCGCGCGCCGCGCCCCTCCGCCCCCGCGGGGGAGGGGCCGCGCTTTGTGCTCGCCGCGCCGCAGCCCCCGCCCCGCGCGCCCGCCGGCTCCGCCCTCCGAGCGCCCGCGCGCCAGGTGAGGGGCCTGCGGGCGGAGGGCCCGGGCCGCACCCCTTTTCCGGCCGCCGGGATCCTCCTTGCCCCACCCCGGGGTCCCCCGCCCTGACGCAGCAAGAGGGGCCCCAGCCGGCGGGGGGGGGGGGGCCCCCAAACGCCGGCCCCCCCCCCCCCCCCCGGGGCCCCCCCCCCCCCCCCCGCGCGGGGCCCCGGCGGGGGGGGGGGGGGGGGCTCCTAAATCCGGCCGGCCCCGCCCTCTACTGGGCCCCTGCCCACCCCCCATCTGCGGTGCATGGCGGGGGGGGGGGGGCGCGGCAGCTGGATTGTTTGGCAGCGCCGCACTGCGCGGCGGCGGGGAGGGGGAGGACGCAGGGGCACCCCTCTCCCCCAGCCTCAGTTTCCCCGGGGCGGTTCTTGCGCATCTGGGCCCGCCCCTCCCCCGCAGGCGCTGGGCACCGGGTCCCCCCCAGCCAGGGCTCGGCCTGCGCTTCCCCTCCTCCAGCGCGCCTTTGTCCCCTCCAGCCACGGCCTGTGGAGCCCGCGGCACCATGATCGCGACCAAGGAGAAGAATAAAAGCCCGAAGGACAGCATGACGCTTCTTCCTTGCTTCTACTTCGTGGAGGTGAGGGGGGCGGGGGGCGTCGTACCGGTGGGGGCGGGGCGGAGGCCCTGGTTCCACACGCCCTCGGGGGCCTCTGCGGCTCAAGGACAGGGGTGGGCACAGCCAGGGTGCCCGGGTGTGGCGGGTCAGAGGAGTCGGGCTGTGCAGGCCGAGTAGGAGTTCGGGAGGCACAGCCGCGTGTTCCGGGCTAAGGAAACAGCCTGGGTAAATGCTGAGGAGTGGGACCTGCAGACTCTGGGGTCCCGGTCGGTAGCTCACCTGGCGGGAGTGCGGGGAGGGAGGGCTTGAGCAAGGCCCCGGGGCCACCCGGTGGCTGGGCTGCAGGGTCCTCCTCCCGCGGGTGGGCTGTGAGGCCTCGGGGTCTGAGTTTTCAGCCTTCCTCTGCTAATGCGGGAGGTTGGCGTCGCACAAGCCTCGGGCGGAACAGGCCTGGCACACGGCGAGGGCTTTACGAGTGTTTAGGAGAATAGACTTGCCATGCAGTCAGGTGGCACATACTCAGTGCTGATGACGGCACAGGGGAGGTTGGTCCAGCCTGGGACACATCCTGTGGCCATATCTCCCCTGCTGCATCCACCCGGGGCGTGGGTAGGGGGGAAGCCCCCCCATGGAGGGGTCCAGGCAGGACCCCTGGTCCTGGGCAACACCCCTCCCCCGCAGGGTCACAGAGTCAGTGGCTTAGGGCCAAGCCATTGGGTCCCTCCACAAGGAGCAGAAACTGGTTGTTTTTCACATTTGCGTTCAAATCCCCATCTTCTTGGATCACTGCAGTCGTCCTCGCCACCCCTCCCCCCGCCCCGATCCTCCAAACCCCCCCACTCCGGTCCTCTTGCCCCCCGCCCCCCCGTTTCTCCTCACGCCCCCCCAGGTCCTCCTCACCTGCATCCTTCCAGAGAGTTCCACGCCCACTCAAATCTATCAGATCTGAGCCCTTCCCCACCACCTTTTTATTTATTTTATTTTTTATTTTTTTAAGATTGTATTTATTTACTTCACACGGACAGAGATCGCAAGCAGGCAGAGAGGCAGGCAGAGAGAGAGGGAGAAGCAGGCTCCCCGCCAAGCAGAGATGCGATGCGGGGCTCCATCCCAGGACCCTGGGGTCAGGACCTGCGCGGAAGGCAGAGGCTCAACCCATGGAGCCCCCCAGGCGCCCCCCCCATCTTTTCCGACAAGCTTCTGCTCGTGGCTGTTTCCCGGGGAGCCCTCCCCTTGCAGCTCAGGGCGGCTGCACATTCAGGGCTTGTCCCAGACGCTCCTGGGAGGAAAACCCTTTGGTTTGCCCCACGTGAGTTTTTCTGCAGATCCCACCCCTGGGGACGGGCCCCAGAGGGCCCCCCACCGTGGAGGCCAGGCCGTTTTATGGGGCGCCTGTGCCCGTTACCACCAGGCATCAGCACTGCGTGCTAGTGGCCCTCGGAGGCTGACGAGTCGGGTGCTCGCAAGGCCCCATGTCTGCGCAAAATTTGCTTTTCTCCGATTGTGACTCTTCCCTGAGTGTGTTCACACACACACACGTCCGGCGGCGGGGCATCGTGCTTTGTGGGCCTTATATGCTCCTTGGTCTCCAGGTCTCCAGATGCAAGAAGTGGGTGCACAGAGACCCTCTGGGGGTGGTGGGCTCCGGAGCGGGCCTTGCCAGCAGGTGTTGGTGGCGGGGAGGAGGCTGGGGCAGAGTTCCCCAGCGAGAGCCAGGCAGGTGTCACGGCCGCAGCCACACCGCCTGGGAGCTTGGAAAGCCATGTCCGCAGAGCAGGACAGACCCATGGACGCTCTTCCCAGGCCCTGCCGGAAACCCTGTCCACTGTCCATGGCCGCCCCAGTCCGATGGTGCTCATGGTTGCGGAGGAGAGAATAACTAAACGCCCCGCATGTGCTGGGTTCTGTGTAGGCGCTTCCTGTATACTCAGTTCATCCAGTTCTGTCCTGAAGCCCTGAGAAGTGGTGATTAGCATTCCCGTTTTCAGCCGAAGGAGCCGAGGCAAGGGGATGGCGGAACCAGGATTCAAGCCCCGCAGAAGACTGGGGCCGTCGCTTAACTGCCTTGGGCCTCATTCCTGCACACAGGGAGCACTCAATAAGTGCTCCTTGGACAAGAGCCAACTCCTTAACAAGGCCAGCTTTGGTGCTTTTTCCTCTGGAGACCCCCAGTCAGGGCTGGACGGAGGGCCAGGACCCCCGTGAAAGTGGCATCGAAGGCAGAAGTGAACTCGGAGGCCTCTCTGGGCTTCACCTGCGGCTGCTTCGCCATCCATGAAATGGAGAACGCTACTTCCTGGGGCAGCCAGGCCACCCTTTCCCCTGGCGCCCGCGTACCCGGTCCCCATAGTGCCAGCCCCAGCTTGGCCCCTGTGGGTGCTCTGGTTGGAGACCCGGGGCCCAGAAGGGAGAGCCAGTGTCCTTCAGGAGGTCCTGCTCAAATCTGAGCTCAGTAGCTGCGAGCGGCGGGGGGGCGGGGGGGGGGGGGGAGTGGAGGATGGCTAACAGCCCGCCGGATGGACCACAGGGACAGATGGCTGCATGGGGAGCGATGGGCGGCGGCTTGGTGAGCAAGGGTGGGGTGACCCTGGCTGCTGCCCCCCAGCTCCCCATAGTGGCGTCGTCCATCGTGTCCCTCTACTTCCTGGAGCTGACGGACCTCTTCAAGCCGGCCAAGGTGGGTTTCCAGTGCTACGACCGCGCGCTCTCCATGCCCTACGTGGGCACCAACGAGGAGCTCATCCCGCTGCTCATGCTCCTCAGCTTGGCCTTCGCCGCCCCTGCGGCCTCCGTGAGTGCCCGGCACGGGGCGGGGGGTGGGGCGGGGGCCTGGGCTGGCCTGCGGGCGCCCCGGGGCCCGAGCCCGGCTGAACGCCTTGCTGTCGGGCAGATCATGGTCGGCGAGGGCCTGCTGTACTGTGCGCAGTCCCGGCTGTGGGGCCGCGGCGGGGGCCCGGGCGGGGCCGAGGGCAGCATCAGCGCGGGGGGCTGCAGCTTCAACTCCTTCCTGCGGCGCACCGTGCGCTTCGTGGGTGAGTCGCCCCCCCCCGACCCCCCCTCCCCGTCCCCAGCCCCGGCGCCTGACCGCGCTGCCCCGCAGGCGTCCACGTGTTCGGCCTGTGCGCCACCGCCCTGGTGACCGACGTCATCCAGCTGGCCACGGGCTACCACGCGCCCTTCTTCCTGACCGTGTGCAAGCCCAACTACACGCTGCTGGGCACGTCGTGCGAGGCCAACCCCTACATCACGCAGGACATCTGCGCCGGCCACGACACCCACGCCATCCTGTCTGCGCGGTGAGCCGCCCGGCCCGGCCGTGCGGGGGGAACGGGGGGCGGTCGGAGCGCCCCGGCCCGCGCTCACCCGCCGCCTCTTCCAGGAAGACCTTCCCGTCGCAGCACGCCACGCTGTCCGCCTTCGCGGCGGTCTACGTGTCGGTGAGTCCCGGCCCGCCCCCGGCCCGCTCCCTGCCCGCCCCCGCCCGCGCTCTGACCCGCCCCGCCCCGCCCCCAGATGTACTTCAACTCGGTCATCTCCGACACCACGAAGCTGCTCAAGCCCATCCTGGTGTTCGCCTTCGCCATCGCGGCGGGCGTCTGCGGCCTCACGCAGATCACGCAGTACCGCAGCCACCCGGTGGACGTCTACGCGGGCTTCCTCATCGGGGCTGGCATCGCCGCCTACCTGGTGAGGGGCGGGGGAGGGCGACCCCGTCTGGGGAGCGCCGAGCTGGGGGCGGGGTCCGAGGGCGGAGGCCGGCCCCCAGAGGGAGGTCCGAGGTGGGGGGGCGGCCCGAGGGCGGAGGCCGGCCCCCAGGGGGCGGCCCGAGATGGTTGGGGCGGTCCGAGGGCGGAGGCTGGAGGTGGGGGGCGGTCCGAGGGCGAGGCCGGCCCCCAGAGGGAGGTCCGAGGTGGGGGGGCGGTCCCCAAGGGATGGTGGGATTGGGGAGTCTGTGAGCAGGGTGAGGCGGACCCCCAGCGAGGAGGTGGGAGGGGGTAGGACTGGCCTTGCGCTGGGCGGACTCTGCTGGGTCTCCTTCCTTGGGATGCGGGAGTCCGAGTCTCAGGGGCGACTTGCTGAGTGTTTAGAGCACGAGTGGCCTGACCAGAATTTGTCGCCCTGGGGAAAGGGTGGGACTCCGCCCTCTGAATCTGCATCGAGGGCCAGCCTTCTCCCCTCAGACCGCCTCGGCAGGTTTGTTGCCCGGTGAGAAGTCTGGTCTTCAGCCCCCGCCTCACCCCCAGGCCTGCCACGCTGTGGGCAACTTTCAGGCCCCAACTACAGAGAAGCCGACGGCGCTGGCCCCGGCCAAGGACGCGCTGCGGGCACTGACCCAGCGGGGCCACGACTCCGTGTACCAGCAGAACAAGTCCGTGAGCACGGACGAGCTGGGCCCACCCGGGCGGCTGGAAGGCGGGCCCCGGCCGGTAGCCAGAGAGAAGACCTCCCTGGGCAGCCTGAAGCGGGCCAGTGTGGACGTGGACTTGTTGGCCCCACGCAGCCCCATGGGCAAGGAGAACATGGTCACGTTCAGCCACACCCTGCCCCGTGTCAGCACACCCTCGCTCGATGACCCTGCTCGCCGCCACATGACCATCCACGTGCCCCTCGACGCCTCCCGCTCCAAGCAGCTCATCAGCGAGTGGAAGCAGAAGTCGCTGGAGGGCCGGGGCCTGGCAGGGCTGCCGGACGAGGCCAGCCCTGGCCACCTGCGGGCACCGACGGAGCCCATGGCGGAGGAGGAGGAAGAGGAGGAGGAGGAGGAGGAGGAAGAGGAGGAGGAGGAGGAAGAGGAGGAGGGCGAGGAAGGGGGTCGAGCCCCGCCTTCACTCTACCCCACCGTCCAGGCCCGGCCGGGGCTCGGGCCCCGGGTCATTCTACCCCCGCGCTCCGGGCCGCAGCCGCTGGTGCACATCCCTGAGGAGGGGGCGCAGGCGGCCACGGGCTTGTCTCCCAAGAGCAGCGCGACCGTGCGGGCCAAGTGGCTCATGATGGCGGAGAAGAGTGGGGCGGCGGCGGCCGCAGCCTCCGCACAGCCCCGCGTGGCCAACCCACCGCGGCTGCTACAGGTGATCGCCATGTCCAAGGCGCCGGGGGCACCGGGCGGGCCCGGCCCCAAGCTGGCGGAGACCGCCTCGTCCTCCAGCGCCAGCTCCGACTCCTCGCAGTACCGCTCGCCGTCGGACCGCGACTCGGCCAGCATCGTCACCATCGACGCGCATGCGCCCCACCACCCCGTGGTCCACCTGTCCGCGGGGAACGGGCCCTGGGAGTGGAAGGCGGCGGGCGGCGCAGCCAAGGGCGTGGAGGGCGAGGGCGGCTACGAGCTGGGGGACCTGGCTCGCGGCTTCCGCGTGGGGCCCAAGCCGCCAGGGGTGTCCCCCGGCTCGTCCATCAGTGACGTGGACCAAGAGGAGCCGCGCTTCGGGGCGGTGGCCACGGTGAACCTGGCCACCGGCGAGGGGCTGCCCCCGCTGGGCGCGGCCGATGGCGCGCTGGGCCCCGCCAGCCGCGAGTCCACGCTGAGGCGCAAGGCCGGCGGCCTGGTGCTGGGCGAGCGCGAGACCGCGGGCGAGGCGGAGGCGGAGAGCTACTACCGCAAGATGCAGGCGGCCCGGAGGTTCAAGGACTGATGGGGGGGGTGGCGCATGCGGGCGTAGGGGGAGGCCACAGGGCGGGCGGGGGAGGGGGGAGGAGGCTTCACCGTCAGACAATAAAAGGTCAAAAGCAACCAGAGTCCTGGCTGAGTCACTGGTGTGAGGGCCGTCGTCCCCCGCCCCAACCCCGCACACAAGGGACGAGGTGCCGTCCCCCGCCCCAACCCCGCACACAAGGGACGAGGTGCGGGGAGCCAGGCCCCGACCCGCAGCTGGGGGTGGGGTGGCAGAGGCAGGCGGCCAGACCCTGGGCACCCACGTTTCTGGCTCCCCTGAGCCCGACGGGCCTCAGCAGCGAGAGCAGCAGTTCACGCGGAAGGGGAACAGCAGCAAAGCAGCACAGAGATCGAATGCGGGGTGCAGAGACATTTATTCCAAAGTCCAGCAGACTGGCCAGCTGCCCTCTACAATACGGACAGAAGAAAGAGCCTACAGAAAAGGTAGGAGTTGTAAAATTGCTTTAATTCGGTTCTCTCTGCATTACAAGCCGCTGGGGGGGGCCGTGGGATGCGCCGCGCTCCCCGTCACAATACTGAGCCTGTAACTGTGGGTTACCAAAATATACATCTGTGTCACCTTTATAAAAAACCATGTTTGCTGCCCCTCGTTTTACAACAGGTATAAAAAATTATAAATATGTACACCCTTGTTCCACCCCGACACGGAAACTCGAGGGTCCAGGCCCGAGGGAGGGGCTGGCCAGCATGGGGTCTGCTCACAGGGGAGCCCCTTGGACCCGTGAGTGCAGGACGACGGGCAGGAGACAGTTAAGACTCGGGGGCCGCTGTCCCTCTTCCTGGGGCCCCAGCGTTAAGAGGCAGACAAAAAAACAAACAAAACTTTGGTCCAAAATCTGCAGGAGAGCGGAAACCCTGAAGTTTTAAGAGCGCTTGTCCCCCCCTGGGGTGGGGGTGGGGGGACCGTTAGGTGTAAGGCATCCGGGGGTGTCCTCGGGAAAGACCGGGGCTCCCCTGCACCGGCCCCCAGCCGGCCTGCCCTGGAATCTGGATCCTGCCCCACGACTTCAGCACAAGGAGTAAGGTCAGAGTACAGTATGCAAGGTGAGAACACGAGGAAACGGAGTACACGCACACCACTTTTATCTGGCTATATAAAAAGTTACTTAAAACTATCTCTTTTGCATATAAATGAGATTAGAGTATTTGGTCAAGTTGAAATATTGCTGGGCACAGACTCTGCAGCTGCGTCGAAGCGTAATACAGAGGTTCTGGGGGGCGGAGCTCAGAGCTGGAGGTGGCCGGTGCCCTCGGGGCCTTGCCCCGGGTCAGGGTCCCTGGGGCTGGGGCGAATCACACACTTGATTGAACGGGTTGGGGTGCCGGCTGGACCCTGCAGCTCACAGCCCCCCGCTGCACCAGGCACATGATCCCACGCGGGAGGCCCCCCCCCACCCACAGAGGGGCTCTGCCAGAGCAGTGGGTTGTAAGGCACAGGAAAGCCGAGTCGAGGTCTGGGAACGCCCACCCCGCAGAGGCTGCAGAAGGCACGGGCTGGGGGGGCTGGGGGGGGGAGCAGGGCGCACTGTCCGCTAGTCCCCGAGAGCCTGAGGCCGGCACCCCATCTCCCCAGGGTAAGTAAGGTGAATCGGATTTAATTTTTTTAAAAACAGGTAAACTGATTTCTCTTTTAAAAAAATAAAATCTCTGGTCTTTTAAGGTCACTTCAGCTGCTTTTTAAAGTGGCTTTTCTCTGGAATGATGGAAGTTGTGGCCGGGCACCGGCAGGCTGGTCCACGGCAGCCCTAGATGGTGGACTTGGAGAAGGAGACCCTCAGGTGGTGGTTCTCGCCCAGGTCGTGGTTGTGCAGGTCGATGAGCGCCTGGATGGCTTCCTCCACGGAGCCCATCTGGATCAGCGCCATTTTGCGGTCCTTCCTGGGGGCCGGGGGGTGAGGGCGGTGAGGACGGGCCTGGGGGTGGGCCCGAGGGCAGAACAGGGCTGGGGGGGGGGGGGGGGGGGGGGGCACTCACTGGAAGAACTTGAACCCCTTGACGATCCCGCCGTTGCTGGAGAAAAGGATCTTCAGGTCGTCCTCAGACACCGAGGGCCTGCGGGGAGAAGGGGGCTGGACCCGGCGGCTTCCCAGGACCGCCTGGGGGCGCGGACCGCCTGGGGGGCCCAGGAAGGCCGACCGACAGGCGTGCCCGTGCCCGACAGGCGTGTCCGACAGGCGCGCCCCAGCCCCAGCCCCAGCCCCTCCCCTAGCAGTCGGGCAAGTTCTGAATACAATCGGGAGAGGCCCCCCTCAAACCGCGCCGGCGCCTACGGGATGTTGGAGAGGTGCAGGGTGGCTGAAGGCGGGAAGATGTTCTGGAAGTTCTTGGAGCCCGGCTTCTTGAAGCGGTGCAGGGGGGAGTTGCCGTAGTCCTTGGTGAGGCCCTGGTCCTCCTGGCCCTCACGGGGCAGCTGCACATTCTGGTGCTTGGACAGCGTGATGCGCACCGGCTTTCCGTGCAGCTTGTGCCCGTTGAGGTGGCTCATGGCTGGGGGGGAGGGTGCAGGGGTGGGATGTGTGTGACTGCAGGTGCCCTGGGCACCGGCCCGAGACCCCCCGCCCGAGCGCGGCCCGGCCTCGCCGCCTCACCCAGCTGCGCCTGGCTCCCGTCGGCCATCTGCACCAGCGCGTTCTCCTTCTTATTGAACAAGATCTTCACCCGCTGCACGTCGCCGTACACGCCTTCAAGAGCACAGGAACAGGCACTGAGCCGCCTGCGGCCCCGAGCCGCCTCCCCTGCCAGCACCCCCACCCCCCGCCCCGCGCACCCCGCAGAGGGCCGGCTCTTCCCGAAGGTTGCTTATTCTGCCTTTGGGCCCTGCGTCTAGCGCAGGGAGCGTGACCAGGAGGACTACCTTCAGCAGAGAAGTCCTGAAATCCAGGAAAGGCCGATGGCCAAGAACCATCACTTTAGCATGCTACCAACACGCTTTAACTCTTCGAAAAGCATGCAGGGCAATAAACCATGCGTCTACGCAGTCGGGGAAATACGCAAACCGAAGGCAAGCCACGTAAGGAGGCCCAGGGCCCAACTGCAAACTCATAGTACATCTTAGGGCGTCAAAAATAACCTCCATTAAATGAAAACAAGGTAATAAAAGTGTGAATGATAACATACCGAAAAGAATAAAGAGGCTTTGGGGTGTGACTCTCTTTAGAGGACAGCAGAGCAAGGCAGCGAGGGACAGGGAAAGGGAGAGGTCAGGGGGCGAGACGCCAATCGTCCACCACGAGGAGGCAGCCCCGCAGGCGTGCAGGTTGATGGATGATGAAGTTGTCAAGATGTTAATATTCAAGGGCAGGTTGGTTTCCGGAGAGCAGGGTTTGAGGGGGAATTTTGTTTGTTTATTTATTTATGGTTTTGTTTTGTTTCAAGCAACAACAGGAAGCAGAAGAACCGTGCAGTCAGTTGGCAAAGAAATTCCGGATCAGGGCAAGAAAACAAATTGGGAAAGGGGAAGGGGAGAAAAGAAAAAAAGTAGCAAAAAAACACAGGTCAGTAAATACATAAGAAATACGAGCGCTCCATCAGTCAGATCTACACACATTACAAGTCACAGGTTCACCTCGCAACACAGCAGGAGAGGCCCTTCCCCGAGGCGGGCAGGAGACCGGGGGGGCCGCTGCCTCCTGCGCGCCCGCCGGACGGGCCCCTGCGCCAGGCTCACACAAGCACAAGGCGGAGCGAGTCTGTTAGTGGAGGGCTTCGCTGGCGTCGGGCCCGACGAGCCGCGGGCCGGCCACCCCAGGCCAGGAAGTCACAGGAGGGGCAGACAGATGACAGAACAGTCTGAAGTGCTCATTAAGGCCGGTCCCGACTTCCCAGAGTTAAAGACCGCGAGCCCCCGCCAGCTCACCCGAGCTCTCTAGGAGCCGGACGCAGCCACGGGCACGGGCACGGCATGGCATGGCCATCCCCCAGCCCGAGGCTGCGGGGCGCTCCTGCTCCCACGGGCTGCTTCAGACCCGCCCAATTGGGCTAGAAATTCTAAGGACCACTTTCCCGTATGGAAAACCATTTCGACTGCGTATTACGGAATTGGAAACGTCAACAAGGCGTGAAGAACGAGAGAACTCTGAGCACGGAGGAAGGAGCAGCGAGCGGGCCAGTGCAGAGGGGCTACACCGCGCCCCGCAGGGAGAACCCTGAGACCCTGGCTCCTGGGGCAGACAGGAGCCCAGCCTGTTGGTATTCGCACTAGGACCCTGAGTGTGACTCCCCCGCTTGTGCTTCCGGGACCGACAGCCTGGAAGAAGAGGCACGTACCTCGGGGTTGAGGTTGCTGACCAGCAGGACAGAATTCCCTGCCCCGGCCAGGCCTGGGATGGCGATCCGGCCCGCCGCCGCTGCCGCCGCCGCCGCGGATGGGATGGCCAGGGGGGCCAGCGCCCCGTGCACGTTAGGGACAGAGAGGCCTGGGGAGGGAAGGGCGGCCGGGAGGTCAGCAACAGCGCCCAGGGTTCACCGCCAAGAGGCGAACACGGGTCCTGCCTGTCCTCATGCAAAGGAGTCGCGCAGGAGGTGCCCGCAGCCACTCGGCCCAGTGCCCACTGGGCAGCTTGCCGGCTTCTCCTTCCTCTGTCCACGGCACAGGTTGCACCGGGTCTGGACCCGTCTACATGCGCCCAACAGTACAACAGCTCCGCTCTGCGGACACAGAATCGAGCCCGGGCGGGCCGTGGCCGAGCGTGCATGCAGGCGCCCGTCCCCATGCAGACGACCAGCAGGCGGGCCCCGCAGGCCTGAGCCTGTCTTGAGTGCAGGCCGGCCCCCCGGGGGGACGCTCACGGGTGCCCACGCGGCTCTGCTTACCGGACCACTTAAACGCATCTACGAGGGACACAGCCCTCCAACCACCGTGCGCGCTCGTCCTCGCCCAGAGGTGCTTTAAGGGAACCAGACCAGACACTGTGGGGTTAGCAGGTTCTCTGCATGGCCCTGCCCTATGACTGCCCTGTCCAGGCTCCTCGGGGAACCCAGAGGCCCGCACCCAGGAAGGCGGGCTCCCCCCGAGACTGCGCCCACGTCCGCTGCCCGTGGAAGCAGAGCTACTGAAAGGCGCGTGGGCATGCGCGAGCGACGGTGGGGACCCAGGTCAAGTGTGTGAGTACCTGCGGCTTGAGGAATTGCAAAGGTGGGAGGGAAACCAGCTCCTGCATATGGAGAGGCTGACATTATACCAGGCGCACCTAGGAACAAACGAGACACTAATCATCGCACCCACCGCCTCGGCCGCAAGCGAGGGCTGCGTGTGTCCGTGACCCACACCCAGCAGGCGGCCTGGGCCGAGGGCTGTGTGGCCCTGCAAGGAGCAACGCACAGAGCCAGCGCCGCGGGGCGCCTGGGGCAGAGCCTGAGCTATGCGTCCTCGCCTCCCACGGCACACGGCGGTCCTGGGCACCCAGCCGGGCATCTTACCAAAGGCGGCGGCCATGGTCTGGTCCAGCGAGGGCTGGCTGTCACCGGAAGGCAGGTCAGGGCGCGTGTAGTCCCGGCTCTTGTCGTTGTTGTACTTGACGTTGAGGCTGGTGAGCTTGGAGAAGTCGATTCGGAGCGTGCAGCAGGCGTTGTAGATGTTCTGTCCGTCCAGCGACTGCGGGGAGAGGCCCGTGAGCGGCGCTGGCCGCGTGCTGGCCGGGCGGGGATCCCAGGGCCCCACTCACCAGCTTGGCGTGCTGGGCGCTCACAGGGTCGGCATACTGCAGCAGTGCCTGGAACTGGTTATTCTTGGTGAAAGTGATGATCTTCAGGACCGTACCAAACTTGGAAAAGATCTGCCAGAGGAGCGCGGTCAGCCTCCGCCCGGGGACCCCCGCGGTCCGGACTAGGACCTGAGCAGCCGCGAGCCCCCGGCCATCTCACCTGGTGGAGCACATCCAGAGTCACCGGGTAGAAAAGGTTCTCCACGATGATCCGCAGCACTGGGCTCTGGCCGGCCATGGCCATCCCAGCATCCACCGCGGCAGCCGAGGCCGCCAGGGCCAGGTTTCCTGACTGCACGGAGTTCACCGCCTGCAGCGCGGCCTGGGCCCGCTGTGGGGGCAGAGGGGCAGTTCCGGCCCTGAGTCCCCCACCCCCAGCTCCCGTGCTCCCCCGCCCCGCCCCGTCCCCTGCCCGGGGACGCACTGCCTGGTTGGGCGAGCTGTCCGTCTTGAGCTCCTTGTGGTTGGAGAACTGGATGTAGATGGGCTGGCCGCGCAGCACGGGCGTCACGGACGTGTAGTAGTTGACCATGGTGTTGGCGGCCTCCTCCGTGTTCATCTCGATGAAGGCCTGGCGGGGCAAGGGCATGAGCCGCGCCCAGAGCCCCGGGGCCCTCCTGGGAATGGGGGCTCACACGGCTGAGGCGGGTACCTGATTCTTCCCTTTCAGCATCAGGAGATTGGTGACCTTCCCAAAGGGGAGCCCCAGAGAGATGACCTCGCCCTCCGTCACGTCGCCCGGGAGCTTCCGGATGTGGATCACTCTGGAGGGCACGCCCGCACTTCGGCTGTCCCCCTTGAACTTCTTGCTGTCGTTCCCATTTGCTGTAAAGAGGAGCGGACTGTAGGGCACGGAGCGCCGCGCGGGTCCCATGAAGCCAGCTTGCTGACTGCTGAGCCACAGCCAGGACAGGGCAGCCCCCACGCCTGGCATCCACCCCGCCTGTCTGACCGTCCACAGGAAGTCAGGTGAGAACAAACCGGGCTCCAGGGCGAAACAGCCAGGACCAATTCACCCAAGTGTCCTCCAAAGCAGCAGAGCACGCGCGGATGGACGGGAGGAACGCCCCCCCAAGCCAGAACCAGGGACTGCGCTCGGGGTTACCTGCAGAAGCCGAGTTACTGCTCATGATAAAGGGTCCGTTACTGACGCAGGCAGAGAAAAGCTCGTCGGATCCCCGCTGGAAAGAGAGAGGGGGTGTGTGGAGCAGAGCGAAACAGCAGAGGACCTCCCCCAGACCCCCTGTGCCCGCCTCTCTGCTCCACACTGGCTTTATGACGATACCCGAAGCTGTGACCGTTCCTTCCTCACCATGGCCACATGGTCCTAACCCCAAACACTGCTCCTCTTCCGAGAGCGGGGTAGGGGACCACCGCCCCCAGGGGCTTTGCCCGTACGTCACTGCCATTCCCCGCTCTGCAGACCCTCCGTGTGCGCGGACAGGGCTGCACAAGCACGAGCTCACACCCACTGTCCTGGAGAGCTCAGTGTAGCCCTGCCCGTGTCAAGACTGGGGGACCATCTTCGACAACCACAGGGCCGCTGGCAGGCCCGGGAAACAAAGCCCCCTTGTCCCGTGGCAGCCACTCGGCTTGGCCACAGGAGACTGCCCTATTTTCCAGGCGTCTGAGGGAACCTGAGCCTGCCCTCACGGCTTTTGGACAGAAATACTACCCCTCAATGCAGCAGGAGGTGCCGTCCAGAGACGGGTGGGGGCACCTGGGGGAGCCCATGAGGGCCTGAGGAACCCCAAAGGCCCATTTGTGTACGCCATCTGGGACGTGTGGCCTGCCACTGTCTCTCCACAAACGTGTGCACCTGCTGGTCTCGGTGTGGCGCACGTCAGACATACCCGGGGCCTAGCAAGCAGGCAGCCGTCCCTCCCACGGAGGCCCGAGGACGGAGCCACTCTCGACAAGAGCCACACGGGACGTGGACTTGGCTCCCACCTAACACTTCTGCCCTCTGCAGACCGGACCCCAGGATCGAGATCTGTGTCCTGGGCTCCATGACCAGGAACCAGGAGTAACTCCTCAAGGAATGTCTGGATGCAAAACTGGGAGCCAAAAGTCTCGAGGCCCAGCACCGCGGCAGGGATGGGGAAGACGAGCCCAGTCGGGCCGCCAGCAGCCTCACCCCTTCTCCCCCAAACCGCTTTTCCAGCTGCTTACGTCTCAAGAACACCGCGTCTCCGACACCGCGTCCCCACCCCTGCTCCGAACCGCCCGCTCAGCCTCGCACAGCCACCTAGGGATGCTCGGGCTTCCCCGCTGCTGGTGCCGGCGCCCGACAACCCCTCAGAACCTCCACGCCCAGCAGCCCGCGAGAGCAGCACAGGAATGCCACGACGCTTACAGACTGCCCTCGGGGATAAGGACCAGGAACGGCTGACCCACGTGGCTCAGAGAGCTCCAGCAGGCTTGTCACAACCCAGACCCAGGCCCCAGGATAGGCCGGCACCTGCAGAGGGCCTCCCAGCCCACAGCTCTGGAGGCCAACGGCCCACAGGTCGGCATCACAGCTCAGAAAGAGGAATGAACCGTTAAGACTTGGTCCCGCGCGGAAGTCTGACACCACAGAGCACGTTAAAAACCATCACCCAGCTGCCGCTGGCCTTCAAGACTGCTGAGTCCGGCGACGTCCATGCCCAGGACCTAGAGCATTTAGGACACTCACCAAGGGGAGGCATGTCCAGATCCCACTAACCTGAGCCACAGCAAAGCCCCTTCTGTCTCTGGCCTGAGACCCTGACCTGCCCCCACAGGCTCACAAAGGAATCCCCGTCTGTTAGCCATGCAGCCTTAGAAAGGGCTTCTGGGCGCCTGCCTCTGACCGGGTTGGTGGGGCTGTGACTTCCAGGAGCAGCAGCATTCCTGGCCACCCTGTCCCCCCGCAAGCATGTCCTGAGGACCAAGTGCCCACCTGTCAGCTCCCGCTCCCAGCCCCCACCCCCAGGACACAGGGCCAGGGTGCTCAGCAGCACCTTATGGCACTGGGACAGCACGGGGCTCAAGGGGCGACTGCCCGCAGGACAGACCCCATGCGCAGCTGGACTAGGCCAGGCCCTCTTCTGAAGCCGGCGCTGGGAGGCCCCACTGGCACGTACCCCGGAACCCATCTAGGATCAACAGAATGAGATCCTCAAGTGTGTAGTCGCTCCTGAGCTCGGGGCCGCTCTGCCGGGACAGCAGCGAGTAACCACCTCTCCCATCGAGAGCTAAAAACCTCGACAGCACCCCCTTCCCGCACAGCTGGCCACATCCTCCCCTGCAGGCTGGACACAGGTTTGAGGAGTAGCGCCGGGCAGTGCGCCTCAGCCCCTACCCCAAGCAGAACACCCCCAAGGGCTTCTGTCTGTTCAGCTCTGATTCTGGAAGCAAAGGTCCCCTGGGAAGAGGATGGCCAAAGGGGGACCACTCCAAGGACAGCCGCTGAAGAGCTGTCCCAGCTGGAGAGCGGCTCCCACGGAAGGGGAGGTCGACACGCAGCCCAGTGACAAATGCTCCAGATCAAAGTCCCTCTCCCCTCCTGCCGCCAAACAAACAGGTTTTATCTGCAGGAAAATCAGGACAGCCAGTGGGTGAAGACAAAAACCCACTTGGGAAAGTGAAACCCAGCCCAGGCATCATGGCCGACTGACCAGAAACCATCTGGCTGCCGGCTCAGGTCACCCGAGCCCCCAGCAGGGAGCTCAGGAACCTCGACCGCGGCGGGGGGACTCCCCTGGCTCCCAGCCACCCCCAGAGCAGAGCTGGGAACCGGCAGGACTCCGGGGCTCGGTCAGCCCCAGGATTCCCGGAGGTCACACACGTGGGTGCACCCAGGCCTGGTCCCCCACTGGGGGGCAGGATCACCACAGCCCCACTTCCCCCGCCGAGCCTTCCCACTCAGAGGTGACACAACCGCTGCGCAGAGGCCGCGGGGCTCTCCTTCCCCTCCCTTCAAAGAGGCTACGGAGTCCTTCGCAGCAAAAGCTCTGCGATCCGGACCACCACCAGCAGCAGCCCCGACGGTCCTCCGCCCCCCCCCACCAACCGCCAGGGGCATAACCAGACGTGGACGCGGCCCACGTCCAACCAGACGTCCCCTCAGCCCCAGTGTGCAGCCGCTTCAGCCCGGGTGGGTACAGCAGGCCTGAAGGCCCACAAGGCCCCGAAGGCCGAGCCGGGACCTGTGTGACGCCGCTGGGCGGGGCCACACGGGGGCACTGGAGGCAAGCAGACGGGCCCACGCGGGTCAGCGCAGACTCGGTGCGCGAGCGTGAGGAGGAACCGGAGCCAGAGCGCCTACCTTTGTACCAACTGCTATGTCTGGGACGATGCTGTAGAGAGAAAGAGAGGACAACAGTTAGCCGGGTGTGCCGCCATCTCGGCAGGCCGGAGGCCGTCCCTCTCCCAGCGGCCGCCACCGGGATGTCGGGAGGCCCCCCCACCGCCACCAGCGTGGCCTCTGGCTGCACAACATCCCCTCCGGGGCCCTCTGCTAAGGAGACCGCGGAAGGCAGGAAGCGAGCGTTGCTCTGCGTAGCCTCCACGTGCAGAGGAGCCACCATTGTCCTGCCGCTCGCTCCCTCCCCGCAGGACCAGGCCCCGCCCCCGGGCCTGACCCCTGACACGGTCACGGGAAACGGAAGCGCTTCGGGAACATTTTCTAATGGGGCAGGAGACCAGGTCTGAGGCCCTCAGGCCCTGGGGTCAGACGTCTGAGATCTGGGGGGCAGCTCCGCAGAGCTGTAAATGAACCGGTAAAATGAACGCCGGTTACTCATCAACCTGGTTCCGCGCGCCTGGCCTTTCTCCCCGCCTCAGGCGGGCTGCGCGCAAGGCGGGAAGAAAACATGGCTCCGGAGGGAGGCTCCCACAGCCCTGCCCGCCTCCGTTCTCAGCACATGCGAGGGCACTGCCGTGGCACCTACAAACGGACCAGGTCCTCGCCGACCCACGGGCATCGCTCCAGGAAGGGGTTTACCCAACCGTGTGCCAAGGCCTGGAGGCCCCGGACAAACCCACCCCGTCGTCACGACGGCCCCCAGCCGGGCCAGGGAAAGGCTGTGGCAGACTCAGACCTGGCAGGGGCCCTGGGGCAGCCCCCTGCGCCCCCCGCCTGGACAAAAGCCAGCTTCCTGCACTATTTCCCTCTTTGGTTCGGAGACCTCCTGGTTCCTGCCCTCCTGCCCTCGGGGAACCAAGCTTGCAGGACTCAAAACACCGCTGTGGTCGTGGTCACCTGCCCTTTCTCACCCGTCTGGGGACCCTCACAGCAGGGCCTTCACCTCCCGCTGCCAAAGGGCGACGCGGAAAACGTCCCACGCACCGGTTATCAACTGACTCTTAAAAAGCCTTCCTGAGCCAAAAAGCAGCTTCCCAGAAAACCGCAAAGAATGAAAAGCACGCGGCTCGGCGCGCTGACCCGGAGCGGCTCCGGCTTCCACTCCCCGGCCGGGCCTCGCGCGCAGGTCTGCGGCGGTCGGGGGCCCTCCCTGGGCACGGCCGAGACCGTGCGGCCCGCGCTCCTCCCGCTCGAGGCCCGGATGCGAGTCAGCCCGAGACCGATCATTTCCAACCCCAGGCCCCGGCACACGTGACCCTGCAGGCGTCGCGCGCCCCGCCCGAGGGTCAGCCCAGGGCCGGAAGGAGGGCGCGCTCGACGCTCGGGATCCGGGGAGGCGAGGCCGCGCCGCCCGCGGGACCCTCCGGCTCCGGAAGCCGCGGCCCCCGCCCGCCCCGCCCCGCGGGGCAACCACGAGACGCCCGGTGCACGCGAGCGCCCACCCCTCCCCCCGGCCCAGCAGCGCCCCAACACCCAGTGCCCTCCGACTCCGGCGCGTCGGCCCCGCGTCCCAGGACCTGCGACGAGCCAGCGCCACCACGGCCCCGGCCCGAGCGGCTGCCCCGCCGCCGGGGGCTCCGCCCGCGGGGAACGGCCGGCCCGGAGCGCCCCCCGCGGGCAGGAACAAAGGGGGGGTGGGGGGGCCGGGCGCGCGGCCATCCTTTGTGGGTAGACGGGGAGGGGCCCGGCGGCCGGAGAAGGCGGAGGAGGGCCCGCACCCTTCCGGGCAGGAGGGCGGCGTCTCCCGGCCGCGCCCGGGCCCCCGGCGGGCGGGGGAGGCCCAGGACAGAGTCCGCGCGGCGGGAAAGACCGCGCACGCGCAAAGCCCAACGGGGGGGAGGGGGGACGCGGAGAGCTGCGCACGCAAGCGCGGAGGCTCGACGGGGAGCGGAAAGGGCCACACCGGGCGCGCGAAGGGGGTACGGGGAGCGGGAAGGCCGTCACAGGGCGCGCGTAGGCTGGCGCGTGCGCGCGGGGCACGGACGGGAAGCGGGAAGGGCCGCGCGGCCGCCGCGTGCGTTCGGGCCGAGGTACGCGGGGGCCGGAAACGGGCAGGACTCGGGCCCGGCCCACCCCCTCCCAACCCAGGGGGCGCTGCCCGCCTGGCGGCCCCCGGCAACCTCCCCTGCGGCCGCGCCCCAGGCCCAGGGAGAGGAGGAACCCCGGGGGCGCCCGAGAACCCGGGCGGAGGCGGAGAGACGCGCGGCCCGCGGCCCCGAAGATGCCCGGGCGGCGGCGAGGGGAGGGATGGAGCGCGAGGCGGCCGTCGGGGAGCGCGGAGAGACAATGCTTACCCGTCCATTGCACACGGAGGAGACCCGCAGGGGACGGAGTGGAGGCGCCGGAATAGCAGGAACCGACCCAACGGCTCCGAGTTATAGACTCACAAAATGGCGGAGACGCCCGAACACGTCCCCCGCGCGCTTTGCCCATTGGCTCCCGCCACGGGGAGGGGGCGGGGCGGGCACCGCGGGTCCCTGCCAGCGCCTCCCAATGGCTCGGAGGCTGTCGGGGGGGGTGGAGCCAAGAGGAATGGCAGGCGGCCATTGGGGAAGGCGGCCGTCCGTCAGGGCTCGAAGCGGAAACGACCCGTGGAGACGGGGGAGGGGAGAGAAGGCGGGATCATATCACGGAGGCTGAGCCAGTGAGCGAGCTGCTCTCCTGCGTGGGGCTTGCGAGAGAAGCCATCTTGAGAGTGGGTACGTGGCGAGTCAGGCGGCGGGCAGCGCGCTTTCCACCAGGCTGCCGCCATCTTGCAAATGGGCAGGGGCCGTCCACGGGGAGGGTGGGGTCGCCATCTTGGAGTCGGGCAGGGAACCTGTGAGGCTCCATCTTGCTTTAGGGCACGTGGCTGAAAAGGCTGGTTCGCCCCGAGCCCTTCCTCCTAGGTTGGCACGCGGGGAAGCGGAGGCCGCTTAGCCCGTCGCAGAGTAGCCAGGGCTCGGTCTGCGCGGCTGGTCTCCGATATCGAGAGCGTGATGTGGTGCTGGACGGCCCCCGACGGCCCTCCCGCCCTGCCCACGTCGGGGGGCTGCGCCCCGGGCGCGCAGAGCCCCGTCCCGCCGTCCTGGGCTCTGCAGGACGGGCTGCGTCTCCACTCGGCGGCCCGGGAACGTCCTGAACGTGTTCCCGAGAGCGCTGACGGCAGGGAGGGTCGCGCAGGGCCCTAGGACGGTCGCGCGGGGCGCTGCGCGCGGACCCGGGAGACCGCCCCGAGTGGACGTCGGGCGCGGAGGCCACCGCCCCGATGCCCTTCGCTGTGCGTCCGTGCGGAGGAGGGGGTTCCAGTTGGGGCCTGACCGGAGAGCGGGGAGGAGGGACCTTTGCTGCCCTGGGTGGGCGCCCTGCGTCGGGCCGGCTTCGCAGGAGCACCAGACCCCGCGCCACCGAGCCTCGACACCCCTGCGCGGAGGCCTCCCGGCCTGTGGCCCCTGGACAGGCCATCCAGCCCCAGAACCGCTAATCAGGCCTGTCTCCGTGGCTTTCGGAGGGTCTCTGACACGCTCCCGCGGATTTGCTCCCTCCAGGTCTCCCCCTTGAGCCGCGCGGTGGGTGCCACCAGGAGCCGGCTGCTGGTCTTCCTTCCCTGGGCACTGGACAGCAGCGGGGAGCGAGGGGACATGGCAGTGTCACAGCCCGGGGGGGCGGGGGGAGCGCAGCTGGCACTGGAGAGTGTAGACCGTCCGAATGGTGTTGAAAACCACTTCCCTTCACAGCCCGGGCCAGGGGTCCTGGTGCAGCGGGGCCAGCAGGCTCACACCCCCACACTGCCCGCCTGCCTGGTTCTGACCTCATTTACACAGGCCTCCTGTGTGAGGCTGACCCTTTTGGGGAGACTCTTCCCTAAAATGCTCCTCTTTCGGGCCCTTGCCCACGGCCTTTCTCTGAAGTGCCCCACGAGGTGGCGGAGGCCGTCACCTCTCATTTCCACAATGCGCTGGCACCCACTCAAATCCAGGCCAGGGTTAGGTAGCGAATCTGGCAGGGGCCAGGAGGCCACACGGGGACGGCCTGCGGCTGACATGAGGTCCTCTGTGTCTCAGGGCGCCCCGAATCTTGTTGGTGGCTGGACCCCAAGGTGAAGGGGCCAGGGCCCCTGGTGAGAGTCCATACTGATCTCCAGGCTCAGGAGATCCGCAGGCTGCAGGCCTGTGACACAGACGTACCCTCCTGACTGGACCCCCCAGCGTGTGTGGATCAGATGGACGCCCCTGACTTCAGCAGGAGCCGCCCCGCCTCCCCTCTCTCCCGCCGCAGCCCGCCAGCTGCTTCCCTCATGAATGATTCAGGGATGACTGTGGACCGGCGATAGCCCCGTGTTCGTTAGAGGGTTTGGAAAAGGGTCCTCTCCACGGCAGAAGCAAGGGACAGAGGGGCCAGACGGGGCTGGAGACGGCCAGCATCCCGGGCCCGGGCAGGGAGACCTGCTGGGGCCCCATTCCTCTCTTCAGATCAGAAGGGGGGGTGTGCCTTGGTGCCTCAGTTTACTCCTTTGTCAAAACAAAGAGGCAGGACCAAGCCAGGCCTCCCTGTAGGCTTTCCCCTGTGTTTCAAATGGAAATGGTTAATGTTTTCAGAATATTTATTCATGTGTCGGTTTATTCGTGCCTGGATTATAAAAGCAATCGTTGGGGGGAGGCAGTGCAGGGTCCAGGGAGTGGCTCGGGGACGCCACCACATCTGCCTCCCAGCTTCTCGGAGCCATTCTCCATCCAGACTGTGTTTGAGCAGGGGCTGGGGGGAACCAAGCAGGCTGCCCCCAGCCCCTGCAAGCTGGAGCCCCAGCCCTGCCCCAGCTGGGTGGCCGGGATCCTGGCCTGGACCACAGAGAGCAGGGAGGCAAAACCAAAATGGCTTACTCCGGCCTGATGACACACCAGAGCCTGCCTCCTGCCCTGTCCTGCCCTGGGACGGGGCCAGACTCCCCAGTCCCAAGGCTTCGAGCCCATCCTCCTCTTCCGTGAGGTGGGTGGGGGGAGCCTCTGGCTTCTCCTTCCCTTCCCCGCCCCCGCCAGGTCCTGCCCAGCCCCCAGGCCCTGGGGGAACCCTGGCCCTGCCGTGAATGGTCCTGTCACCTCTCAAGGGCCTTCTCATCCCTGACCCCATTTCAGATGCAACCACTCCCCTCCGCAAACCCAAGAACCCTTCCTCTCTCCAGGGCCTGCCCCCGAGCTGTCTCTTCGCCCCAGACAGCCTGACTCGCACCTCCCTGTGTGCTTTCCTGTTGTAACTGTTTAATCCTCAGCTAGGAAATACTTTCATTTCCTTTTCCCAAATACAGAGAGGTTGGGTGAGCTGCCTGAGCCTCCAGCCCCCGCGAGGCCCCACCCGGCTGGACCCAGGCCACTCCACCTCGGCTGGGGGGCTGCAGGGGTGGGGCGGACAGTCTGGCCAGTGCTCTGGGGGCTCAGCCTAGAGTCACCATGAGACCCAGCAACTCCGCTTCCAGGCATGCACCCAACCCTCGCCCTCCGCTGCAGGACTTGGCCAAAAAGCGGAGGAACCCAGCGTCCACCAGCAGGTAAGTGGTGGACCCCCAAGGTGCCCCCCACACGCGGGAGCGTCCCTCGGCCACGAGCAGGAGCGAGGCCCCCACGCGCTGCCCCAGGGACGGACCCTGAGCCCATGTCGCTCAGGGAGGCAAGCAGACACAGAAGGCCGCACCGCACGGGGTGTGAGTCCCCGCGTGTGACGCCGCCAGACCAGGCCCCTCCACGGAGGGAAGGTGCCCGTGCCGGCGGGGGCTGGGGAGGGGCCGGGGGTGACGGCTGAGGCCAGAATTTCTTTCCTGCGTATTCTCAGGCTGACTGCGGTGAGAGTAGCACAGCTCTGTGTGCCTTAAAAGCCACTGGACTGTGGGCTTGGAAAGGGAAAGGGCAGGAATCGCGTCTAATAAAGGTGCTTTTGAGAACTTCCTGTGACGCCGGGAACGCCCTCCGCTAGGGGGGCGGGGGGGGGCAGAGCTGTAGCTCCGGCAGGGGGCAAGGGTGTCTTACTGAGTCGCCCGTGTGCTTCCCCCAAGCCCAGGCCGTCCATCTCCCGTGTGTTTACCCGAGAGAAACGTGCAGGAACGGGTCACAGAAGCCGGTATGGGAGATGGTACTGGCCGGGGGGGGGGCATCTGGGGGCGAGGCTCGGTGGTGGGGACAACAGGCCACATGTAAGTTAAAGCTTAGTAAAAACTCGGCCCAGGAAATACTGCTGATGGCCCTTCTTCCACGAGGTCCCCACGGCACGGGATGGCCGAGCCTGGAGAAGGGCGCCCCGCGGGAAATGGGGGGAGCCTCCAGCCACGGCATCGCCCCCGCCTGTCCTCGCACGCAGGTCTATCGAAAGACCCCTGACGGGGCGCGCGGTAGTGACTCATTAATGTCGAGGTCACAGGTGACAAGCGCCACAAACACAGCACGTCCAACATACGCATTTCCCCCAGAGGGCACGTGGCAGCCTTCTTGAGCGAGGGACACGTGGGGCCGACCTAAAGCACTTGCCAAAAGCACAAACATGCAAAACACGTGCGCAAACTAGACCGCAGATAGGGGTCCTCTTGGGGCTCCGTCGTGAAGCATCTGCCTGTGGGTCGGGTTGTGATCCGGGGGTCCTGGGATCCAGCCCCGCATCGGGCTCCCTGTTCAGCAGGAGGCTGCTTCTCCCTCTGCCCGCCCTGCTCATGCTCTCCATCTCTCTCAAATAAATAAAATCTAAAGAAGAAAGAAAGGGCCCTTCCTTCCAGCCTGAGCTGACCCCGCAAGGCCTGGTTCTCCCCAGCAAGACGGTACCCACCAGTTACCCCCGGTGGACTCGGGAATGACTGAAAACTCACCCGGAGCATCAAGCCACAATAGATTTGACAAACCTGCAAGAGGTTGTCCAAACACCTTTGCAAATACAAAGCCCCGGGGTCAGTGAATTTGCAGATCGAGTCCCTGCAGAATGAGAACCTACCATCATTTGAGTCTGCGGCACCCAGTAAAGTGGTCCGTGGCCCCACGTGGCTGTTTAAACTACAGTAATCACAACCCAAGTGCGATCAGCCTTGTGGGTCCCTGCCACACCTGCCCTAAACTCCGGGGTCTACACCGGCACAGGCAGGCGTCCCAGCCACAGCCAGACACGGCGGCTTCGTGCCTTTCCTCACGCTTCGCTGCTTTGCGGGACCAGAGGTCCATCTCCCCCATCCGATGCCCCTTCCAGTGTCTCAGGCCCCCACACGTGGGCAGGTGGTAGGGCCGAGGCGCAGGCTTGACGTCGTCCCAAAGAGCCGAGTGGAGGGAACAGCATCGAAGGCAGAGGGAACAGTAACCTTGGGCAGTGGAGGGCCTTGGGGAGCTGGGCTGGGCGGCCCAGAAGCAGAGAGGGAAGTGCACAGACGCTAACCAGCAAGGTGGGAGCGTCCGGTAAGACACTGGGGAGCCCCACGTCTCAGCCGCAGGGCCCCGGCTGGGAGACGTCCCGCCACAGACACCGGAGTGTCCCTGGACGGGACGGGCAGCCGGAGGGGCGAGGCAGCAGCCGCGGGAGGGCGTGTGCGGGCAGGGCGGGCCTGGGGAGACGCGCCACAGGCTGGGAACCGATGGGCTGCGCCTGTTTTCGGGGAAAGTCCAGAGACAGGCCAGGGCTGGCCAACCTGCACTCCGGAAGTGGACTCTTGGGGACGGCAGAGTCGCGGGCAGGCGGTTCCCGGCTCCGGGAGGCCCGTTCGAGCCTGTGCTTGCGGGCGGGTATCCGGAAGACTTACAGCTACCGGCACTACGCGTTCTTCCCGGCAATGGCCTCGGCGAGACGCAGTTGCCACACCACGACCCCCGTGTGTGTTGTACCGTCCACGGTCCCTACGCACTCGCACGGTCCCGTGACACCACCAGCTAATCCAGAACCTTCCATCTCCCCAAAGGAAGCCCCGTCCCCATCAGCCGTCAGCTCCCAGCCCCGCCCCCGTCCCTGGTCCCTGGGAACCCCCTTCCCATCCCGTGGACGTGTCACGCACGGGGACTCACCCCCCACGTGCCCTTCTGTGTCTGGCTCCCTCCCTGCGCATCGTGACTCGGGTCCATCCGGGGGCAGCTCCTGCTTGTGGCCCAGGGATGCTCCCACGGGTGGTGCTTGTCCGTTTGTCCCTTGGCGGCATCCGGGCTGTCCCACGCCACGAGCCGGGCACGTGTGCGGGCGTCCGTGTGGACGCCTGTGTCCTCGCACTTCTGGGTGGATTTGGTTTGCGTTTCCTGTGGCAGCTGCAGCAGGGACCCGCAGGCCCAGCCGCTCTGGGGAGACTAGGGGTTCCGGAGGCCAGTGGTGGAGATGGGGGGTACCGGACGCCTGCTGAGGCCGCTCTCCGTGGCGCGCGGACCCTGTCTTCTGCCCGTGTCCTCGCGGGCGTCCCTGTGTGGCATCTTGTCCTCTTTCGGTAAGGACGCTGGTCACGCGGGCTCAGGGCCACCCTCATGACCTCAGCCTGACTCGGTCCCTTCTGTAAAGACCCTGCGTCCCACATGGCCCTCACCGGAGGGTTGGGACTCCGGCACACCTGTGTTCTGAGGTGACACGACTAGCCCAGGACAAACACCCAGGAGTGGACTGACTTCATCACACGACAGCTCCATGTCCAAACATCTGAGGGACCTGCGGACAGTGCCCCCCCGTGGCTGCCCCGATCTGCCACCCACCAGCCGTGTCGAGGGCTCGTGTCCCTCCAGCTACGCTGGACGTCACTGCTGTGGTCCCCCTGGTGTCCCGGGACCCCGTCCCCTCCTTCAGCAGAGATCCTCGCTCTGTCCCCGGACCCCGTCCCGACCCCACGGGATTTCCGTTGTCCCTCGGCTTCGGCCCCTCCGGGCCGGGACCCTGAGTCCACTGTTCCTCGTGTGGTGCCCTGGGAGGTCGCAGGAGGGCTGGCTGGGGGTCCTACAGGACGTCCCCAGGCTGCGTTCGTCCCATCAGGGGTCCCTGCTGCCCACACGGCTCCTGCCTGCGGACGCTGGCCCTGTCTCCTGGCCTGCTGTGCTGGTCGGTCCACACCATCCTCGTGAGAAGGGGTCTCTCTGCGCCACCCACGCAGGGGGGCCAGGGTCTCTCCATCGAGGTGCTGATGGCAGAGACGCAGGCCCAGAGGCCTGTGGTCATGCCCGGATGTCTGTTGGGCGGTGAGCCGCGGGGAGGTGGACACGCACAGGACCACAGGTAGCAACATGGGCAGCTGTGCCCGCCCCACAGGAAGTGGCCGCTGCAAGAGAGCGAGGCAGGAAGGGGACCGCTGCTCTGAACCCGGGGTGCAAGCCAGTCCCTGGGGAGTCAGGGGCGAGAGCACAGGAGGAGCACAAAGGTCTGTGGTGGGTTTCATCATGGCCCCCAGCTCATGTGTCCACATCCTGACCTCCAGCTCCCTGAACGCGACCTTGCTGGGGAATAGGGTCTTTGGAGATGGAATTAGGTTACGATGAGGTGGCCTGGGAATCGGGCGGGCGGCGGCCCTGAGGCACCGCCCAGTGCCCTCGTGAGAGGGAAATTCGGACACAGACACGGGGAGAAGCTGTATGATGACAGAGGCGGGGACTGGGGGAGGTGGCCCTGACCTGGGGGCACCAAGGTTGCCGGTGATGCCAGGCCACCCTTCCACACAGAGCTGGCCACCCACAGCTTGGTCCCGGCTGCCAGCCTCTGCACTGGAGGACATTTGCGACGTCCTGCGGAAACCCCGACTGCCCGCTCGCGGCCCTGGGTGATGGTGACGGGCCCCAGGAAGCCTGGCTCTCCCGCAAACCTGGGTGGGGGGCTGGGCGGGCGGGACAGAGGCTGTGACGGGCGAGCAGAGCCGCTGGCCTCCTCAGCTCTGCAAAATTCATGACAAGGAAGATGTCTCGATTATGGGGCCGGAACGTGAGCCGAGTAAGCGATCCCGTGGCCACCTGCTCAGCTGCCCCCGCCTGTCCTCGGGGTCACAGGCACAGAGGGGCCGGCCACCCCCACCGCCCCAGCCCCGGCCTGGTGCACTGGGACCCCCCCCCCCCCCAGGGCGCCGTGGCTCCTGTCGCTCAGGACCTGAGGCCCGTTCTCAAAGGGTCCAACGGGTCCAGGCCGGCTCCATGCCCACCAGTTGGGGCGGGGACACCTGTGCTGCCGTGCTCCAGGGGGGCTCCAGGCCTGGGGGCGGGGCGGCCCCCCAGAGCAACCTGCCCCACGTGTCCTCAGGGCTCAGGCACCCCCGCAGTTGGGCCCCCGTGTCAGCGGACGGGGAGTTCTGGTCAGAAGCTACTTCTGGAAGGATCCAGGCACAGAGGAAGGACTGTCCCCCACCCCAGGCAGGCCTGGACTCTGGGCCAAAGGCCGAGCAGCCGCAGGTTCACGGCAGGTGACACGTGAGACCTGCGACACCAAGCCCCTCCCTGGGGCCACATCAATATTTCATAGCAGGACAGACACCTGAGCGCGCGTCGCGGGCAGCTGCTTCTGGGGCTGTAGGGACACCTGCCTGAGCCCAGGGCAGCGCCAGCCCCCCTCCTTGGTCCGAAGGCGCCAGCAGGTGACCGAGCCCAGACCGCTCCTTTCCACAGCAGAGACGCTGTGTCCCCATCTGCCGTTGTCCGGGGCCCCGAGGGACGGGCGCCGGGCTGGGGGGTGAACCCGAAGGGGCTGGTGAGGCCCGTCCTGCACCCGCCGGGGCGTCTGCTCCCAGCTGCCTGGGAGGCCGGGGGAATCGGAGGGACAGGAAAGGCTGAGCCCCGGCTCCAGATTCCAGGGTGGCCCTGGATGGACGTCTCTGCCCAGAGGCTGGCCGGACCACCAGCTGCACCAGGAGAAGGAGCGAGGGCAGGTCACACACGTGGGCTCAGATGTCGGGGCTCAAACCCCCGTCCCTGCCCGGCGGGATGTCCGTTCCTCCGGAGGGTAAACACGGCCACCGTTCGACCCTGACACAGAAGGTCTGTGGTTCCGTGCGTGTGACACGCCCAGAGCAGGCTCCTCCATGGACGGGAAGGGGTTTGCGGACCCCGGGAGCTGGGGGGTGGCCGCTGACGGGGTCGGCACTTCTAGTCATTCCTCTGGCTGTTTGTTCACATATGTCCTCCGGGAACTTAAAATCCGCGTGTCGAACCGCGTGCATCAGGCCACGGCACAGAGGCCGGCTGAAGCGCCCCGAGTCCACGAGACCTGCCTCTGGCACCAGGGTACATCCTGGCAGGACGGGCCTGTAGCTGCTCGTGCCTCCTGGAGGACGAGGGCAGCCGCTCGCCATGGGTCGTGCGCAGACCGCACGCCCGGCCCGGGGCCGCGGGTACCTCCCGAGCTGTGAATGACCCGGTGTCCCGGAGACCCGTCACCCTTGTGCTTTCTGGCCACACAACCCCTTTTCCCCGGGTCCAAAACCGGCCCCAGAGCCTTTCGTGTCCCCTTCACCTCGATACGCCTGAACCCAAGCCTGGGTTCGGCTGGCTGACAGTTCAACCCAGGGCTGCGTGGAGGCTGGCGATGGACATCCCGGAGGTCAGCCTGAGGGGTCAGCCCGAGGGGACCACAGCAGCTGTTTTGAAGGCCTTGAAGGCTGTTGCCCGGAGCGGGTTTTAAACTTTGCATTTTGTAGCTTTAGTCTGTTTTCTCCCTCGTGCCCACTGGTAACCTGAAACTTCGTGGAGGATCCTGAAATTCTTCCCGAAACATGATTTTTTAAAGGAAAATGTGGCAAAACACACGAAACATAGAATGTATCCCTTTAACCGCTCCCTAAGGGCCCGGCCCGCAGGAGCCAAGCACACTCACTTTGGGGCAGCGCCCCTCCCGCCCGTCTCCAGAACCTTCCACCTCCCCAAACCAAGGCTCTGGAAAACATCGTCTTCAACGTGGTTTCTGACAGCGGCATTTCCTCCCTGTCCACCCGCCACGAGGGAGCCCCGGGCCGTGGCGGCCATGGGCCCTCATCTCGCTGGCCCTGCCCCTCCTGCCCCGGGGCTGCGCACGCTCGACACCGACTCGGCTTCTCGATGTGCGCGCACGACTCGCGGGGCCACGGGCCGCGGCCAGCCCTAAGCCCAGGTGCTGGTCAGCACACGCCTGCTTCTGGCTCTCCCGGCCCCATATTCCCCAGCCTCCCCAGCATAGACGGGCCAGGCCCTGCCACCAGTCTGATCCTCTGGCCCGCGGCCCCTCCCTTCAACCAGCCTGTTAGCCAAGAGCCTTCCTATCTGAACAGCAAAGGCCCCAAACAACAAGAAGAAATGCCCAGGAGGGCCGAGGTGACAATCTTTCTTTTCCAAAACCCAATGTCCTTATTTTATTTTATTTTATTTTTAAAGAAGCGACATTTTGCCTCCCACCCCAGGCTTCTCTGTCCAGCCAACAGGGTTTAAATTCCCAGACGTTCTTCTGATGGAAAAGTCTAGAATCAGGAGGGCAGGTGCAGGCCCCCTAAGTCAGCTTCTGTGCCCTGCCTTGTTTTCTCGGCAACTTCCTTTTCGCTGAAGATAAAATAGGTCCCGACAATAAAAACGAACCTACTGAGATGGCGTGTTTATCTCCAAAGGCCTCTGGCCTCCGGAATGTTCTTGTGTCATTTCCAGATATTGTGTGGGGTTCCGGCAGAGCGCATGGACAGAGCTGGGACGTGCCCGCGCCACGGGGCCACGGGGCCAGAGACATGGTGTCTTAAAAAGCCTGTGTTTCTCCAACAATCCGGAAACCTCGTGGTTATTTCTTCTTGTGACACATGTCTCTGGAACCTTCCGTGGGGGTTGAAATACGGGGACCTCCCACCCGGACCCCCAACTGCCCTGACAAGGACACACACTTGCTTACCACGCTCCGCTCTGCGCTCTGCGGGTGATAATTTCTTATCAAGGACTCACACTGGGCGTAGAAGGGCACCAGAAGGAGGGTTGGGGCCCTTTTGATTGCTTTTTTGTTAATGATTCTCTTTGCTTCTCCGCAGGGAGCACAGAGAGGCTGGAGGGAGCCTGGGTGGGCCCTGGAGGGCCCGTGGGAGGGGAAGGCCCACATGCCTGGCATTCCTCCTCTCCTTCCCACATTGTTTGTTTGTTTGTTTTAAATTAGGGCCGCCAGGAATTCCATTTCCTTTCAGATTCTGCTGGGACTTTGTAACCCTCGAAGAACCAACTCCTGGCCAGGGCACAGAACATTCCAGTACCCTCCAGGCTACATCTTCCCCCCCAGACGCCCCCCAGGGAGGCTTATTTTCCTTGGACTGTGTGCAGCTGGCCACAAGCCCCCAGGCCGGCAGGGGCGCCCCCACCCCGGCCCCGAGGTCCCTGAGCCTCCACTATCAGCCTCCCCCGTCAGACCCAGACACCCCTCCATGTCCCCCACAGCTCTGGCTGTAGCCGGGGCTGCTCGCAGGCGGGGCTGGGCTGTGGTGGACCCCAGAGCGTGGGTCCAGGGGCGGGGACACCACTCCGCATCACCACCCGCATCCAGCCTCCCCGGTGAGGAAACTGAGGCAGGTACTAAGCTCAGGCCCCGCTCGTCTGGCGCACACCCCAGTCACGTCTTCCCACAGCGTCCCCCCTACCCTTTTTTTTTTTTTAAAGACTTTATTTATTTGACAGAGATCACAAGCAGGCAGAGAGGCAGGCAGAGGGGGGGGGAGCAGGCTCCCTGCTGAGCAGAGAGCCCGATGCGGGGCTCGATCCCAGGACCCTGAGATCACGACCTGAGCCGAAGGCAGAGACTTAACGCACTGAGCCCCCCAGGCCCCTGCTCTACCCAGTCATAAAGCCAGGTTCCCGTCATTCTTTAAAGATCTTATTTATTTGAGAGAGAGAATGGTTATGAGCAGGGGAGAGGGAGAAGCCAAGCAGGGAGCCCCCACGCGGGACTTGATTCCAGGACCCACGATCATGACCTGTGGGCAGGCAGACGCCTCCGGCCGAGCCACCCGGCGGCCCCAGGTCAGCCTCCCGGTGAAGCAGGCCCCAGTTCCAGACTCACTGCCTTTCGCACAACACCCAGCGCGAGCTGAAGTCGCACGACCAACCAGACAGTACCAGGGCAGGAGGGTGGCCAGCCAGACCCAAGCTCTCCCCACGGCTGCCAGCGAGGGTGGTGGGGTCGGGCGGTGGGCTGGGGCGGCTCGTGGTGTCCCTTCTGCTCCGGGGTCAGAGGGCAAAGTCTTCCCCGACGGCTCGGGTGGCGGCTGTCGTCTGTCGGTTTGCCCCCAGTCCTCCGCTTCTGAAGGGACTGGATCTGTCCGGGCCCTTTAAGAGCCTGCGTGGGTCGCTGCTTATCAGGTTAGCGGGTCTGTGTGTTCTCTTGGCTGCTGGCACCCCCACCGGGCGTGCGTGACCCTGTTGTGCCCTCTACACACGGTCCTGAGTCCCAAGGTCCCCGGTGGGATGCCACCAGGCTCCGCAGCCCTGCTGCTGAGTGTCCCAGAGCCCAGCAGGGGGTGAGGCGGCCACTCTGGGAGACACGGACCGCCCACGGAGGGGTCACCGGGCAGGGGTCCTGCGGAGGGGTCCGGGGAGGCCAGCGGTGGTGGGAGCTGTTTTATTGCCCAGACACTGACGGTTTCTCTAAAATGCGGGCATGAGCGGCCCCTTACAGAGCTCAGGGGCCAGGTCCACGGGGAGCCTTGACCTCAAGGTCTGCCGGTGGGCAGCGCGGTGCGGAAGCCTCTTCCGCGAGCCTCTGACCTCCTCCTGGCAGGTAACATCCGCCAGGCCTCGGCGCAAGCCCGCCGACCTCAGGGACGCTGGTTGAGATTGGGAAGTGGGAGAATCGGGCCAGTTCTGGCCGCAGTAGGGGCCTCGCTCCCGCGCGGGGCCTGCGCCGGTTCCCGCTGCCTTCAGTCAGCCCAGCCCAGAGCCGCACGCCGGCCGGTCCCGGGGAGTGGCTGTCAGCGTGGCCCCGGCACCGGCACCGTTCCTGTGCTTCCCTAACTTGAGGGGAAATTCGCACAATGTGCAATTAACCATTTATTTTTTTAAAGATTTTTTTTTTATTTATCTGACAGAGATCACAAGTAAGCAGAGAGGCAGGCAGAGAGAGAGCAGGAAGCAGGCTCCCCGCTGAGCAGAGAGCCCGATGCGGGGCTCGATCCCAGGACCCTGAGATCATGACCTGAGCCGAAGGCAGAGGGTTAACCCACTGAGCCACCCAGGCGCTCCACAATTAACCATTTTAAGTGAACGATCCCCGTGGCACTTGGTGCATTGACTATATGGTGCGACCTTGCCCTGCCTAGTTCCGGACACGCCGTCTCCCCAACAGCAGCCCCCGGCCCGTCCCCGCCGGCCGTCACACCTCCCCTTCCCCAGCTCCCCCTTTCCTGGCCCCCGCGAGCCCCCTTCCCATCCGTGGAGGGGCCTGGACTGGGGTGTGGCACGCGTGGACTCACACCCCGTGGGGCCTCCTGTGTCTGGTTCCCTCCCTGAGTGTCGTGGGCTCGGGGTCTGTCCCCGGGGCGGCGCGTGGGGGCCTCACTCCTGCTGGGGCTGGGGACGTTCCGCGTAGTGGAGCCAGTTGGCCGTCGACAGACCGACAGACAGACAGACAGACATTGGGTCTGTCTGCCTCTTCCGCTGCTGTGAACAGTCAGCTAGGCTTTTCCTGAGCAACTGCTTTGAGTCCTTGGGGGAGCACACCTGGAGGCAGGGCCAAGAGACCCACGGGTTGACGCCCAGACAGGCTGGGCCGTGATGTCCCCGGGGCAAGAGCGGGAGCACCCAGCTCAGGCCGTGATGTCCCCGGGGCAAGAGCGGGAGCACCCAGCTCAGGCGCCGTGTCACACACCCACCCTCTGGGGCCCCGAGGGCGGCCACACTCGCATTCCACACAACGTGATTACACCAACGCCGACCGGCCGGAGCGGACGAGACGTAAACAGTGGCCTCCGCGTCCCTGGCCTTTTCCACTGCCTTGGCAGAAAATGAGGTTTTGTAACTTCAAATGGGGAGTCTCGTGCCCAACCTGCAGACCCGCTGAGAAACACCGAGGAGCCAGGGCTGGGCTGGCAGACGGCTGCCCGCCGCAGGGCAGGAGCGCTGAGCTGCCTCTCTGTCCCCCGCGGCCCGGACAGTTCGGGGACCGGGCTTCGGGCAGCCCTGGTCACCGTCTGCGGACGGAGCAGAGCCCTTTCCCTCTGCCCTCTGTGTGGAAAACCTGAAGCCGCGGTTGGCAGACTAGCTTCCCAGTGACTCATACGTGAGCTTCCTCGCCTGTAAAATTTATTTCTAATTAAAACATGCAATATTTTACTTTAAACAACTTGGTCTGTCCAAATAATCCATTAGGAAAGTCAGAAGGCAAAGCCCAGACTAGGAGAAAATACTTGCAGTGCATAATCCAACAAAGGACTAGGGTCTAGAATATGTAAAGAACACCCCAAAATCAATGACAAAACTCAAACAAGCTAATTTAAGAAAATGGGCCAAAAGCTCAAAGGGCCACGTGGTGTGTGACCCCATTTATCTGAGATCCCTAAAACAGGAAAGTTCATAGAGACAGAGAGCAAATATGTGTTACCTGGGGCTGAGGAGGAGGGTGGAGGGGGTGACTGCTAATGGGAACCGTGTTGTTTTCCAGAATGTTCTGGAAGTTGATGGAGGTGATGTCTGCATAGCCTTGTGAATGTCTGATCAGCCCCCAGACTGTACACTTCACAGTGGTTACTGGGTGGTTTTATGTCACACCAATCTTCCCACAACTTGTAAAAACAGGGTCAACAGAGGTGGCTGCCACCGCGTCAGACCATGGGGCTGGGTGCCGGCCACAGCCACTCAGGGGGCTGGCCGGTGTCTGCTGTTGTCACTGCTGGGATCGCCTGGAAAGCTCTACTGCCGCATGACGGGCCCCGCCGCCCAGATGAGGGACACAGCGAGGTCCAGCAGCTTCTCCCACGTCAGGGTAATTCCAGGCTCTGGCCAGGTGGCCCTGGATGCCTGCAGGGTTGGGGGGTCAGGGAGCTGCCCCGCAGCCCTGGAAACAGCACCAGGATCTCATCCCGTCTTGTGTGCGGAGCCCAACGACGGGGCTGCTGGAGGGACCCCTTTCCATTGCTTCACCCGGCAAAAACGTATCAGCACCGACTGTGTGGCGGGCCCGGGCTGGGGCCCCGTTCGGGGGCTTCATTTTACCTCCTGAGGTCAGGGCAAAGGGAGCGCTGCAGAGCTGCTCCCCAGACCCCACGCAGGAAGCTCGGCTCACGGGGGCAGGACTGGGAACAAAATGATACGTTCTGCTGGGAGTTTAAATGACAAGGAAGTTGCAGATATATACTAAAATAATGCTGTTTTAACACACCTACTTTCTTTTTTTTTTTTTTAAAGATTTATTTATTTATTGGACAGACAGAGATCCCAAGCAGGCAGCGAGGCAGGCAGAGAGAGAGAGAGACGGGGAAGCAGGGTCCCCGCCGAGCAGAGAGCCCGATGCGGGGCTCGATCCCAGGACCCTGAGATCATGACCTGAAGGCAGAGGCTTTAACCCCCTGAGCTATGCAGGCGCCCCTCCATTTTTTTTTAAACTACTTCAGTGTTCGAAAGGTTTTTAGATACAGGTTTTAGATACATGTACAAAGGGCATGTTTTCCTCTAAAACAGCTTGGTCAGGCTCTGTCCGCCCCCACTCCTCTCTTTGATGTCTCTACCAGCCTGGGGCACTTTGTGGGACTGGGACGCCTTTACCCCTATCTGCAGGTCAGGGGGCTCTGGGGAAGTGTCTGTCCCTTATCGTGCTCCAAAGCAGCCGCAGACCGCCTCCTCTGGCTCCTCGAGGGAGAGGGCGAGGGGGTGAGCGCAGCGGCGGCACCGATTAGGTCTTGCCGCCCTCTGGTGGCAGCGTGCGTGTGCCCTGTCGGCCTCCGACCAGGAAGTTTGTAGGTAGGTCTCTGGTTGTCTGGTGAGGATTCATTTATCCACTTGGTCAGTGTAAGAGCCGAGAGCCAACATTGTTCAGCACTGACTGTATGACCCACTGCCTGGTAACCCTCAAAATGTGCCACCTCGGGCTGAGAGAAGAGATATGCCTTGCCTAGGAACATTCAGGGGTTCCAGGCAGACCTGGGCCTTGAACCTCATGCTCTCAATGGTGAAGGGAAACCCAAATAGCAGGTCTGGGTCCTAGAAGCAGCTGAGCCTGAAGTCCTATTTGACTCTGACTGTAAATCCTTGTGTCAAAGCCCGTGAGTTGAGTTTGCTTTGGATCAAAGACCCTTCGGCTGTGGCTGAATCCAGCATCGGTATTAACCCCAAGTCCTGCGGACCATATCTGTGACCCTCTGTGAGTCATCTAATGCTTCAGGCAGCCTCGATGGCATTAAATGAGATACTGACCTTCACCAAAGCTCAGAGGTCCCTGATGAAAAGACCCACCCCTATTTCAGGCTCTAGAGATGCAGGCTTTCTCACCGCTGGGGACGCTCATCCTGTGGGTGTGGAAGCAGCTTCCCGAGCTGATCCGGACGCCGCGTGTTCTCACACAGCTTGGTCGGGAAGCCATTCGCATGCAGTCACGGGCTGACGACCGGCCCCCAGAGATGTCAGACCCCAGAAAATGGCAAACGTTACTTGATTTAGCAAGTGTCTTTGTGGATGTGCCTAAGGGCCTCGAGGCAGGGCGGCTTTTCCGGGTTGTCCTGGAGGGCCCTGTGCGCCCCCATGAATCCTGACTGGCAGGAAGGGGGGGTTTGGGGCACAGCCCTGGGGCCTCCGGAGCCACGGGCGGACAGCTCTCTGGTGTTGTGAGCCAGCCCGGGAAACACAGCAGTGCCCCCAACAGCAGAGTGGCGCACAGAGCAGCCCGCGCCATACGCACGTTCAGCATCCGGCCGCGCCATGGCCACCAGCCACCCGGGCCACGGGCCACGCTTCTTCCGTGTTGGGACATCCTGCGGGCACTGCAAACCCCGGGGACTGGCCCGTGTCACAAATCAGCAGGCCGAGGAGCAGAGACCCCTGCCGTGGCCGCCCAGTCAGAAAAGCTTCCGTGGAAAATCACGTGCTGAGGTTCAGGGTGCATGTGAATTTGGGGGGCCCTACGTAAGCCACGGCAGCAGCCACCTTTGCAGAGTGGGGAGCAGGCACCCTGCCAGCGGCTTCAGGTGAAAGACCGGGTGTTCCTGTGACTCGGGTCCTGCTGGACAGACGCCGGGTCCCCCACGGCCCTCTTTTCTGGCTCCGGGTGCCGGGCGCCCCTGGGGCCTTTAGCAAGCTCCTCGCCACGAGACAGGGGCCCGGGTCCAGCGTGGCTCCCTAAAACCCGGTCCGCCGTGGCCCAAGAACAGGGAATTCTGTAAACAAGGGAGAACTCCGAGCGTTAAGAAAAAATGTCCTGATTTTTAAATTTGGCAAATCCTCTGAAAGCACCTTCTAATGTAAGCCGCTGATGGGGGGTAATAGGAGTCGGAGTTTCAACCGCAGCCCTCCAGCCGCCACACCGAGAACCCGAGGACGAGGAAGTCTTCCCCACTGCACTGCATCTGACCATGAGCCACGGGCTGCCCCATTTCTCAGAGGGAGACTGAGTCCTGGAGAGGGGAAGCGAGTGGGTGACTTATGCTAACCTGGTGAGTAGGACCCGGGGCTGAGGTCTGAGCCCAGTTTTTGCCAGCAGAGCCCACCTCGGGTTGTCCCAAGATGACCAGGATTCCGAGGTGGCCCCAGATTCCTGTCCCCCTCCCCCTCCCAGTGTAGCTCCTTGAGCGTGGGTGGATCTGGTCAAGGTGGAGGGCTTTTCTGATGTGACCGGGGTCTCCAAATCAGTCAGCTTGGAGTCCCTCGGGAGGGAGATCCTGCTGGTGGGCCGGCCCTAATCCAGAGGACCTTTAAACAGGCCAGAGAGGAGGGGACAGCCGGGCCCCCGACAGCTCACCGCGCGTGGCCAGCACTTGGGGTGACCGGCCAGGAAATGGAGACCCTGTGCCCCCCAGAGAAAGAACAAAATTCTACCAACGCCTGAAAGGGCTTGGAAGCCCGTCCTTCCCCAGCTGAGCCTTTGGCTGTGCAGGCCGCCAGGGGACACCTGTCCACAGCCTCATGGGACCCGGAGCCCGGGGCACTGACCCGCTGGGCCAGACCACTGCCGATCCCCAGATGCCCTGAGAAAACACACGGGTGTCGTGGCAAGCCACTAAGTGCAAATGTAGCTGACGCCAGCCGTTTGCCAAAAGGCCCTTCTCTGTAACAGTTCGCGTCTGGTTTTTAAGTTCGGCCTAACACATCCTAACTCCATTTCCAGAGGAGCCTCTTTCTGCCTTCCAACCGGCCTGCCCCCCCCCCCCGGCTCCCTGCTGCTCCCGGGACGACCCAGGGGAAAGAGGATGTGGCCAGATTTCGCAAATAAAAGTACACGGCACACGGTACACGTGAACTTCGGGGAAATGATGAGCGGATGTTTTCACAGCGATAGGAGGCCCCGAATATTGCACGGCACGTGAGAAGTCATTCGTTGTTGGCCTGAAATCAAATTTGGCTGAGGAGCCTGAATTTTGGCTTACCTCTGCCAACAGCAGCCCCGCCTCCACACGTGTGAGGGGGCGCGCACCCCTGGGCCTGGCCTCGGCTGGCTGCGGGGACCCAGGGCAGGACCCATGGCCTCAGTGCAGGCTTCCAAGCGGGCGGGTTGGGGGGGCACCGCGTGTGCCGGTCTGACTGCGCAGGGGAGTGGGGAGCGCAGCCTGGCTCCTGGGCCTTCCTCCCCCACGCAGGCCTACGAGAGTGCGCGCTCCGCGCTCCACGAGAGCACAGCCGCCTGGCGGTGGACTGGGTCAAGGAGCCCAGCACAGAGCCTGGCCCGCATCTCAGCCTCTCCAAGGGCCCGGAGAGAACGCTCCTCCCCTGGATCGTGAGCCTCGGGAAAGCACGTCTGTCCCTTGCACAGAAGAACGTGGGGCGCCAGGGTCACGTGACGGGCGCACGCCTGGGTCAGCCCCACTCCCGCCTCCCTCACCCCAGGGCCTGCTCTGAGGTCGCTCCTCCTCCCGGATCCTCCTAAGACCACAGCGCCCTCAGTGCAGACCTTTTGGGGACCGGAGGCCTGGCAGGAGGGCAGGGTTCCCTCGGCGTCCGCGTCCGGTCCGGAGGGCACGGCGGAGTTTAAGGACATCCCACCCATCAGGCTGTTGGCCTTGGGTCCCTCCCCATCGTGGCAGGGTCAGGGGCCCCCCTCCGCGGCTGGACTGTGTTCCTGCCTGGGGACGACAGCGCCGTGTGTGTCCACCTGTGGGCGGACGCTGGGTCTTCTCCCTTTAGGCTGCCGTGACCCGTGCTAGTGCGAGCACCGGGGAGGGGGGACGTTTCTCTCCCGGTCCCTGATTCCTGCTCTCTTGGGAACACACCCAGTACTGGAATCTCTGGGTCACACAGTTGTTCTAGGTTTCATTTTTTGAGGAACTTGGTTGTGTAAAGGGCACTCGTCAGACTGAACACAAAAAGGACTGCCTTGTGCTCCTGTGACTGATCTGTCTGCTCCCCTGTCCACACCCAGGGACCCTTACAGGTGCGAGGGGACGGGGCCCTCATGTGCCCACGGGACATGCAAGTCTTCCCTCCACCTGGTGGCCCGGCGGGGGTGGGGGTCGTGCAGGAAACACTGTTCCTTGTTCTTGGCAGCAGCCGGCAGGCACCCCAGCGGCCAAAACAGACCCAGCACCTCGAACGGCACAGGCCCCGGGGCTCCAGATCCGGTGCCCCCAACTGAGCCCCTCTGGGGACAGACTGGCACACGACAGAGCTGCGTGGGTTGCAGAGCCCAGAACTGGGGGGCCTGGGGGTGGATGTCACGTGGCCCCTGTGCCTCAGAGCCCGGTCTGGGTGACAGGCGGGTGGCCCTGTGGATGTGACCTGCCGGCCCCTTCTCCCCCAGACAGTAGGGCCAGACCACAAGGGCCCCTTTCAGACTCAGGCTGGGGAAGCTGCTTCCTGTTTCTGAGGGCTGCTGCGGTGCCCACCGGACAAAGCGGGGACCAAGGGCAGAGAGGAGCGTGCGGGGGACAGAGGAAGACGGAGTTGCGGGAGTCGTTCCTGCGCTGCAGTCGCTCTGTGTTTTGGGGGAACCTTCACAGGCCACAGGGCTGGAGACATTCTGGGCCCCGAGGACAGTCTACTGAGACCACAAGAGCTGATCCCATCATGGGACGGTCCCAATCCTGGGACAATGGCGGGGGAGGGTGTCTTCGAACCCAGATGACTCATGAATATGCCCCTCGGGACACGACCCATATGCAAAGAGGTGTGGCAGGATTGGGAGGGGTGACAGAAGGGGTCACAGGGGAGCCCAGTCCTTCTGCACCTCAGCTGGGTGCCTTGTACACGACCTGTGCAACAGTCCCGGGCAGCCCTGAGCAGAGGCAAAGGAAGGTTAGCTGAAGAGGGGGACCAGGAGACTGTGTGGTGTGCAGAGTAACAGTCCCATAGACGTCCCCATCCTGGTCCTGGGATATGCCACCTCCTGCGGCAGAGGGTGCCCTGAGGTGGGAGTGACCTTGCGTTCCCGGGGCACCCGGCGTCCTCACCAGATTCTCACGAGAGGGAGGCAGAATACGGGGGTCCTGGAGACGGGCAGACCCCGTGCTGCTTGCGGGGAGGATGGGGGGGTGTGGGCCAGGAAAGGGCGGGAGCCGGGTCTCCCTGGGACCCCAGGGGGCACTAGCCCTGCCCGCACTGGGGTTTTAGGACTCCCAAGCCCAGAACTGTGAGAGAATCGGTGTGAGAGGTTGGGGAAGGAGGGACAGGCCTTACTGGCACTGGTGCGCTGATAGGACAGGAAATGGCGGGGAGTCCCAGAGGAAGCTCTGGTCAGTGAGGCGCACCCTGCACGGCTCAGGCAATTCCTGCGGACACAGACCCTGCCTCTCCCTCAGACAGCCCTGCCCTGGGGGAGCCACCACAGTCCTGCTCCTGCCCGGCTACCCCAGGCCCTCACCCTCCCGCGTGAGCCGTCTGAGGCTGGATCTTGTCAAACAGCTGCCTCGGTTCCCCAGCAGCAGCGCAGAGCAGTGGTGGGAGAGGCCTGGAGGCTGAGGCGGGGAGCGGGCTGGGAGCCGGGTCCCCTCGCTCTCCCGGGGTGTGGAGGGGCAGCCGGGGAGCCCCGAGGCCACGCAGAGGGCCGCAGCAGAGCTGGGACTGGGGCCTGGCATCCACAGCCTCGCCCAGAATGACCATGTCCCAGGAGTGAGCCCCGCACCACAGAGCCAGAGCCGCACCCCTGCACCATCCCCTGGTGCTGGGCGGCTCACACCTGCCGTGCATGCGGCTGGCATCGTGGCTGATGCTGGGGGGGCCAGCCAGGCAAGGGACCGGCTCGCACTGAGGCTGGGGGGCTCGGGACAGGCCGGCTGGCCCGCCCGGGCATCCGTCCACAGTGGGCTGGCTCCGGCATTTGGGGTACGTGGCAGACAGCCCTTCTCTCCACCAGGTGCGGGGCCCTCCCCTCGGGGCCCCATGACGTCCACATCTTGCTGGGCAAGTGGCGGGTCTGGGGCTCAGGGTGGGTGGCACAAAGACCCTCAGACTGGGTGCTCCCCCCTCAGACCCGCAGCTCCCGAGGGGCCAGGACCCAGGTCTCCCTCCTCACCAGCCCCACTGCCATGGACGAGCAGGGACACTCACATCGGCACCAGGGGCTGCTGTCCTCCCCTTCTGGACCCGGGGGTTCGGTCTGAGAAGCACCATGGACACAGGTCCCACTTCATCCCCAGCTTTAGATACAGAAAGCAGAGCAACTGCTCCAGGACGATAAAAACAGGAAGGAAAACCCTCCATCTGAAAACACAGCCACCCTTGGACTGGCAGCTCGGGACCCGTGGTCGACCAGTGGTGGGTTCCCACAGGGACCTATGTCCTGAGGGGCAGGGGCTCCGGGGACGGTCCCAGCAGCGCCCACGGGCAGGGTGCGGGCAAGGGCGTCTTGTCCCCTGCTCAGTCCTGGCTCTCGCTGGCATAGATGCCCGCTTCCCAGCGCCTCGCCATGGTACTCTTGTGGTGGGTCACCCGCGTGGCTTCTAGGACCTGTACGAGGAGACAGGGAGTCTCCATTGGGATCCCGAACCCCCAGAAGTCTTTCCCCACTCCAGCTTGGAGGAGGGATCTAGAGCAGAGCAACGCAGGCCCACTCCCCTCCTCCGTGTCAGACCCTCTACCTCTGGGAACAGAGCCAAGGAATGTGCTAACCCACGCTGAGACCCACAGCAGCTCAGCTGCTGGGCTCTGCCATTCTGGACCCGGTGCAAACACCGATCCCACAAATCCACAGACGGGCCGTCTCCGAGGAGTCCCTCTCTCAGAGAACATGCCTTTGTCTCCGGCCCGACCCACGGTGGGGTAAAGGGGTGGCACGTAGAGCTCGCTCACGCTCTGTGCCCACGGCCCCCAAAGCAGGTCCCAGTAAAGCCCACCCCAGGCAGCCACGGAGGACCCGCGTGCAGAAGAAAGGCTGCACGCCCCAGGCAGGGGCCCTGACCCCAGAGGCACACTCACCTCCGAGTCGATGCGGTCTGAGGCGCTGATGCCGGCATACTGCAGGAAGGGGACACGCATCAGCCTTGGCCCCACGCCCCCCCCAGAGCCCGCGGATGGCACGGTCCCGCGAGTGCCCGCCACCACCCCAAACTCAGTGCGGTGTGCCATGCACTCCCCTCAGGGATGGCCTGAAGCCTCATTCCCAACCCTTTTCTCTCTGCAAACGTGGCCATCGTGATGAAGACGGTCACGGTCAGCTGAGCCGTCATGCTCAGGCCCCGTGCCCAGGCTCACAGGGGGACCTTCTGACCGTCCTGTGCACTTTACAGCAGGGAGCCCGCGGTTCCGAGAGGGGTGAGGGTTGGCCCAGGGTCTGGCGCCAGCAAGGGGCAGGACCGGGACTGGAGCCCGGACTGTGGGACCAGGCTGTGAGCCTCGGTGGGGGCTAGAGCTGGTGGTGTTCTCCGCAGGCCAGAGATCCCGCCCAGGGAGGCCATGGCCTCAGCCCTCGGAGGGCGATGCCTTGAGACCACTGCGGCGGACACAGGGCCTACCTCTCATCCCCCCTCCTGTAAACGGACCTGGGGCCCGTGCGTAGGCGGCCCCTGGCGGGGGAAGCCTGGGTGTGTGGAGACACCCTCTGTACCCAGTCTGCTGCACTTCCAGGCGGGGGAGACTGAGGCACAGCCTCCCACAGGGCAGTGAGGGAGGCCGGCTTCAACCCAGGTCACACCGGAGGCTCCCTCAAGCAACCTGTGGTCCTAAGGGGGGGCCAGACTTCCGCCAGGCCTGGGGGGCCGGCCAGGGCTCGACACTCACCCGCTGCTCCTTCCTTCTCTGCTCCGGAGCCGTGTTGGCGGGGGCCTCCGCTGTCCACACCAGGCCCGAGTGCAGGTGGACCGGGCTGAAGAAGTGGGTCTCCGACACTGTGTAGCTGCCCGTGATGCCTGCGGGGAAAGAAGAGCCATCAGGGAGGGTCCCTAGGCCATGAAGGCCCAAGGCCTGGGAGACTCAGAGTCTCTGGCCAAGGACCCCGGTGAGGAGACAGGCGAGCCGACAGACAGACAAAGCGACAGCGAGCTGGGGAAAGGAACAGACTGACCAGAATAAGCGGCCAGGAGACACTGGGTGGACAGACAGGCCCCCTGCCCCGCGAACACAGACCGCGACCCAGAGGCACGGCGTCCGCAGACCGTCCGCACCGAGAGACCCGCATCCACGCTGACAAGCCCAGACCCCCGGCAAAGCTGGGGTCTCCGTGCGGAGTCCAGGGCGTCGGCGCCCACCAGCACGCAGAGTGGGCTGGGGGAGGGGACGGGACCCCGCCCCCGGGACTCCCCACGCCGCGCCCCTCCTGACGCGCCCACGCGCGCCCTCCAGCCTCCCAGGCCGGAGCAGAGCCGCCGCTGCCCGCGCCGCCGTCCTCACCCGAGGCCGCGGAGGAGCTCCCGGAGTCCTGGTCGTCGTCGTGGACGGGGGGCGGGGAGAACACCTCGGGGAACAGGGCAGTGCGCCGCTCCGCCGCCGCCTCCCGCTCGCGCCGCAGGACGCTCTCCACCTCCCGCTCCAGCAGCTCAGACGACGGGGGCCTTGGCCGCCCCGGCGCTGGGGTGTCCCCCGCCTCCCAGCCTCGGCCACCGGGACCCTCGGCCCGCGGGGGCACATCCGGGACCCGGAACCGCAGCGGGCTCAGGTGGAAATACTCCCAGCGGACGACACCCCCGGGCGCTAGCCCGCGCCCCTGGGGGGCCCGTGGGTACTCGCGCTGCGTGCCGAGGGCGGTTCCAGGGGCCTCCAAGGGCCGCCTCGGAGACCCCGCGGCCCCGACGGAGCCCGCAGCCCCGGCCTCGTCCGCAGAGAAACCGCGGGGCTGGGCGCGCGCCTGGACGGCGGGGACGCCCCGGCTGCCAGCGCGCAGGAACGGCTCGTAGGCGTCCGCCGGGATGCGGTTCACCTTCCTCACCCGGGGGCCGGGGTCAGCCGCGCCGCCGGCCGAGGCCAGGTCCAGGATGGAGTCCGAGCTGAAGGCTCGCCGGAGCCCAGACTGCATGGGCGCCGACACCTCCCGCCGCCGGTGGTCCTCCTCCCGCCGCGTCCGCTGCGCCAAGTCCCGCTGCACGTAGAGGGACGGGCGCCCTCGCTCCCGCCGTGGCGCCGCGGTCAGGTTCACCGAGGTCAGCAGCAGCGGCCGCGTGGGGATCTCCACCAGCTCCTGCTGGCTGCTTGCCCGCTGCAGCCCCCTCTGCTCTCGCAGGTCCGCTTCCCGCTCCTGGGCTAGCCGGATCTCCCGCTCGATGGGGGTCTCCTTGGGGAGCTGCGGGGACCCCGCCTGGGCCAGGGAGGCTGCGTCATGCGCAGGCTGGACGCCAGATGCAGCCGGAAGGCCCCCGACCCTCTTCTCTGGCGGGAGCACCTCCCTCTCCTGGGGGTGCGGCGGGACAGCACACAAGCTGCCCCGGAGCGGCCCAGTTGAGGCCCTGGGGGCCTGACCGCCGCCAGGTGGAGCACGAGCGGGAGCCACGGGAGCCACAGGGTGCAGAGGGCCCCCGGTGCAGGCCTGCTCTAGGCTCAGAAACTGCCGCCTCGCCGCCAGGAAGTCAATCTGCTCCCTGTCCACGGCGCTCTCCTCCGGGGGCCCAGGCTGTGCCTGGGGGCTGCTGGGGTCCGGGGGGCCAGGGGCTCCATGGAGCGTGGCCACCGTGCTGCTCTTCCTGAGGGCCTGGCCCTGGATGACCACCCAGCGTTCCTGCTCCAGGTCCCCTGGCCGCCGAGGCTGGGCGTCCCTGGCGTCCAGGTGGCAGGCCTTCGCTTCCTCATCCTTGTGACCCTCCTGCCAGAGCGTCCACGGGGATGACCGGCCAGCGAAGGCGCGTGGGCTAGAGGACGCCCCCGTCCTGGCTGCATTCAGGCGAGCCTCTGTGGGCCACGCCTGTGGCTTGTCCTGGCTCCAGCCGCTGGCCTCTGGCCCCACATCCACCACCTCAGACGTATAGCTGGTGTCCCCACCGGGGTCCAAGCCAGCCAGGCGAGGTGAGCGAGCGATGCTGAAGATGGGGTATCTGGTCACTCGGTCCATGTCCTGGGGGTCTCAGCTCCCTGAGGCTCCCAGGGGCGGAGGTGCTCCCGGCTCACTGAGGAAGGAGAAGGGAACAGGGCCAACAGGTCAGGCGACAGAACTTCTCTTGGGGAGAGGCTCGATTTCCAGTCTCTTCAAGGGCAAAGTCCTGGTCAAGGGGCTCTGTGATTGGTTCCGGGATGGGTGAATGGGCCGGCCTCGCCAATCAGAGCGCTCTACCCTCTGGCCTCTGTGATTGGCTCAGGGATGGACATATGACCCAAACTGCCCTAGACCTGAAATCCTGATCTGAGCCTTGGCAATTACCTTGGAAAATAGGACCCTGACCCACCCTGGCTTGGGGCACTGGGAATGTTTGAGCTCCTGGATCCAGCCACACCTGGATCCCACTCCTGTACTGACTCGCCCGTCTGCCCCCGAGTGTCTGATATTTGTGGGTGCTCCACTCCCGCTACTGCCCTCCCCTCCCAGCTCGCCATGGCCAGACCCAAAGCCTGTCCCCCGGGCCCCTGCGGGCACACGCTCCGCCTCTCTTCCAGACGCACACCATGAGGCTTCTTCTTGATGTGATGTTTTCATCAGCAGGCCTGCCCCTCACTAAGAGATGTCAGGGGAAACTGAGACTCAGAGAGGTGTGGTGGGTAGCAGGGACTCCCGCTCCCGGTTCCTCTCCCTGCGTAGACGGACACTTTGTCCAGTCCCACTCAGTCCCCCACCTCCGTGCCATAAAGCTGGGACAGGCTAGGGAACACCTTGGACCTTGTCCTGTTGAACCGGAAGGCCTGGAGCCTCTGGGCCACACCCCAATCCAGTGCCCCAGGGGGACTGCACCCCTTCTAGCATTGGAGCTCTGCTGAGCACAGCTCCAGGAGCCCTGTCTGCCAAGGTCACGCACCTGCTCTCAAAGCTCCGGGGCCCCCGGCCTCTCCTGCAATGCTCGAGGCCTTTGTCTGGCCCCCACACGAACCCCCAAACTTCACAGGCATCCCTACCCCACATCCGACCCACCTCCTCCCACAACTCCCTCTGCCTGGAAGGCTTCAATTCTACTCCTCTACAGCCTTCTTACCGGCAGCCTGCAGGACACCTCCTCCAGGGAGCACCCCTCCCCCGAATTGCCCCAGCAGAGGGGCAGAGGCAGAGCGTGTGCTGCCCTTGCAGCCCGTTGTCTGAGCAGCATCTGCAGCCCGGCTCAGCAGCGAGTTGGGCGTCCCCTTCCGCAGCCGAGGAGAAAAGACTGGCCGTTCCCAGCTCTCCAAGCAGCCCGGTCCTTGCGTCCACCCTCGGTTCCGTCAGAGCTGCACTGTCATCGGCTGTCTCTTGGCCAACTTGCTTGTAAAGGCTGTGGTTCTAAAACAGAAAACGCAGCCCCTCCCTGAGCTGGAGAAGTGGCATTAAAGCACCCGGAAATCCATCCTGGGAACGATATTGGAACTGGCACGCATCACATCGGCTTTTGTGTGTATCAAATACTGAAGCTATACTTGGAAAACCAGTCGTTAGAGACAAGCAGGCCTGGGTCATAAGCCCCAGCCCAGGGACGGAGCCCCGCCCCCACAAGCACAGAGCCCCCATGGAGTGTTCTCCCTGAAACTCACAGGGGTGGGGACATCTCTGAAAGGGGGTAAGCTTCTTCGAGTTTTGTCTTCTCCCACTGGAGGCCATCAGCCCAGGTCCCTCCCGCCAGCAGCCGAGACGAGCCTTTCCCTGCAGCCCAGAGTCTGGCACACCGCATGGATTTCATCCGGACTGCTGCGTAAGGCGTGGTCTCTGCACACACAGCTCCTCCCGGGTGCCCAGGACGTGGGAGTCGGGCTCGTTTCTGCCACAGACCTGGCTGCCCCCCAGGGTCTCCCCTCCAGCCCCGAGCCCCATGCTGACCCTGAGGGCTGGGCAGGAGTATGCCCAGGCCCCGGATATCCTCAGGGAGGGCAGGCGTGGGGGGGCGGGTGACGCAGGAGTGTTTGCTGAGCTAGCAAGTGGACGTTCACCCGGCAGGACCTACACGCCACACAGGACATCGGCTCCGGGAAGAAGAACCACCTGTCGGGAGGGCGTCGGGCTCCTGGTGGAGTCGGGTGGAGCACGGGTGGGGACGCCGCTTGTTCCTGGTCCGCTCCTGCCGGGTGATTCACCGAGGCCACTGGGGTGGGGCTCGGGCGGGAGCTCGGGCTCAAGGCCCCAGGGCCCCACGGGCTTGCGTCCTTGGGAAGCCCTCTGCTCCCCGTGGGCCTCAGTGTCCACACCTGGACTGTAGGTAGAGCCCACGGCACTTGGCTCCGTGCTGAGACCTGCCATGCACGGTCAGTACCCTGAACCCAGTATACAGTAGGTGCCGCCTAAATGCTTTCATGGTGGTTGTTAATATCATTATTATTCAAACCCTAACCCACCAGGGGCTCAGGCAGGCTCCCCCTCCTACAACACCTCAGTCTCCCTGTGTGTGCGTGGGGAGGACACTGCACCCACACGGGGCCAGAGGAGCAGGTGGCCTGGGTGGATGGGCCCCAGGGAGGCCCCCAGAGGCTCCTCACAGGTGAGTGGTAACAACAGTCCCAGAGCCCCCCTCGCGGCCTTCCCGGAGCCGCCCCTGCGCAGAGCACCACACGCCAGCCTCCAGGCAGCTCCTCTTGGGGCCCTGGGACTGGAGCAGAGGGAACTGAGGCCCAGAGAAGGAAGGTGCACACCCGAGGTCACGTAGTTACAGAGGGCAGGTCCTGAAGCCCGAGGCTCTGTTCCAGTCGGTCACCTCCCCTTCCAGGAAGCTCCCCAGCCCCACCCCGCCGCACACCGATACCAGACCCAAGTGGGGTTTATGGCCCCTAGAGCCACGCACCTGCCTCCCGCTCTGGAGCAAACTCCCTTTGGAGGCGCGGAGGCTCCCACAGGGCAAGGTCTCACGGCAAAGTGGTGGGCAGGCACTGGGGCCTGGGCAGAGCCTCCAACACCTGGAGACCCCGGGACTCTAAACAGAGTGTCTGCCTCACCCACCACCCCTGTGTCCGGACCTGGACCTCATGGGGGTGTCGCCCATCAGGCAAGGTCTCTGCCCCCAAGTTTCTGGTTGGTGCTGATGGCTGTTCCCACAGGATTCTCAGGACCAGGGCGGGTGCAATCAGATCCCTTCATTGGAGGCTCGGGGCTCAAGGTCCTTGGGTTTGGGGGCCGGAAGCCCAGGGCAGACGCTGAGGCCCCAGCAAGGTTCTGGGACTGAGTCTCTGCTCCCCGGTGGGGGTGAGACAGGAGGGACAGAGACCCCTCACGACTTCACAGGCACCAGGGGTGCAGAGCAAGGGAAGCCCCCAGCCCGTGAGAGCATAACTGGAGGGGTGGGGGGGGGTGGGGGATGGGTCCCTGAGGGCCCTACAGGGTACCAGCTGGCAATGCCCCCCTATGCCGGAAACAAACCCCGCCCCCCACGGGACCCCCCGCCCCAGCCCCCACGGGACCCCCGCCCCGTCCCTGCGCGGCGGGATCCCTGCCCCGCCCCCGCCCCACGCAGGACCCCCGCCCCGGCCTGCCACATCCCGGGCCTCACCTGCGGGCTCCTGGCCCCCAGCAGCCCCTGAGCCTGGCTCCGACCTGCCGACAGGCGCAGAGACGCCGGGTGCCGCCCCGCCCACAGGTTGCCAGGGGACAGGGCCCTGCCAGGGGAAAGCAGGTGCACCCCTCCTCCCGGGCTCCACCTGGGCTCGGGAAACAAAGTCCAGAGGAGGAAGGAGAAAGACGATACCCAGGCAGGGCGGAGGGCAGGCAGCATGCCCATGGCCCGCCGTCCCTCAGCCCCCAGGGCCTCCAGCCCCACGGAGCCAGAGCTCACAGAGGCCTCTTTCTTGCCGCTGCCAGGCTCTCCAGGACCCCAGAGAGGGGGTGTCCCTGCCCAGAGTCCCACAGTGGGGCCCGCCCAGACCCCTGCCCCCCTGCCGCCTGGCTCAGCCCATCCTGTGGGGCTACTACCCCGGAGATCCCTTTCGGGTGCAGGCCCGGCCTGCTGGTCGGGGTGGGGGGCTGGTCGGGGTGGGCGGCACCTCTGCCGAGCCTGGATTCAAACCCCACTAAGCCTCCCGGAGCCTGTCCCCTCCTCTGAGATGGGGACATTACAGGGCTGGGAAGGTCCCCCCGGCCACCTCGACATAAAAGACCAAAGGAGGACATCGAAAGTGCCAGAAAACACGCGCAGGGTGTGCAAAGCCCAGGACCCCTGATGGACGGGGCACCAAGGCTTGGCGTGGGCAGGGGTCCTGCCTGATTCTCCGTCAAGGACTGCAGAAGCCCAGTCTCTCTGGGGAGTAGACCCAGCGGCCCGGCGGTCAGTCCACAGTGAGGACAGGAGAGGGACACACACTGTGAACGGGACCTTCATCCCCTGCTCTCGGGCTCTGTCCTGACTGCCCCGTGGCTGGCTCTGGGGACCCTTGGACCCTCCGTCTCCTCTTTCATCAAATGGGAGGACTGGGATTTGAACTGGAGCCCCTCATCCTATCCACTCCCCCAGCTTGCTTATACAGGGAAAGTGCGGCCCCAAAGGGCAGAGACTGGGTCACCCCGCTTACTGGGACAGTGGCGGAGACGAGGACACCATCCTGCCCCCGGAGAGGCAAACTGAGGCACAGAGAGGGCGGAGAACGTCCGAGCTCAGCTGGGGAGACAGAATCGGGACGGCAGCCACTGTAGACCGCCCCCCCCCGTGCCCCCCACCCGGTTTCCCAGGGACTGGTTCCTCTGCAGAGCTGGGGGAAAGCTGGGAATCCAGCAAGGGGCAGCCGTGGGCGGGGCGGGTTGGGGAAGTTACAGAGCCGGTGCTGTCCCCGCCGGGTCCCCTTACCTCCAGGCCTCCCCCGCCCAGGTGCTGCTCAGACGGGCAGCCGGGACAGGCGGGCACCCACTGACACCCCCCACCCCCGCCCCCGGCACTAGGCTGAGCCCGAGGGGGCCCGGAGACTGCGGATGGAGGGAAAAGCCAGCTCCCGGGGGGGGCCCCTTTCCTGGCCGCCCCCTGGCCTGGCCACACCCTCCCACCCAGGTGAAAGCCAAGGACTGCGGGGCCGGGGGCTGTTCACACGGTTTATTTGCTTCTCTGGGAAAGTCAGGAACATCAGGGCCTTGTCGCACATCAAAGCAGAGGGGCGCTCCCGCGGACGCTCACAGCTCAAGGACTCAAGGAGGAGGGGGTCCCACGGCCACTGCCCAGGGTCACCTCAGAGACGCCCCCCCCCCCCGCCACCGAGGGGCAGAGCTGAGTCGGGATCCAGGCTGCAGCCCGAGGTGGGCCCTGCACCTGCCCTTGGCACCAGGCCGGAGGCCCCGGGGGCGGGCCGAGATGGGGCCTCACGGGCCACAGCCCACAGGTGTGGGTCTGTGAGCGTGCGCACAGATGTGCCTCTGGGGGCGAGTGTGGCTGCATCCGGGGGGAACCCCTCACCCCTCCTGGCCAGAGGGGGACAGGCTCACGTCGGGCGGGGCAGCGCAGGGGACTCTGCTGAGGAAGCCCCCTGCCCCGGGCTGCGTGCGCCCGCCGCTGCCCGAAATGTGCCAAGCCCAGTGGAGCTGGCAGTGGCCTGATCTCTGGGGTACGGCTGGAGGGACCCAGCGCCCTGGTCCAAGCAGGTCCTGGGCCGCCCCCCAGGGTCCCCAAATTAGCACCAGGAGGAAGGAGGGCCCAATGGGAGTCAGAGCTAGGACAGGAAGTGGCTCATAGGGGCCTGCCTTATGCAAGGGGCGGCTCGAAGGGCCCGGCCTGCAGGACACAGTGCAGGGGTCACGGACCCCTCCTGCGTGGGGGGGATTTTGGGGGGGGCTCTCCCTTCCCAGGCTCCATCACCCACTGGCCATGCCCCAAGAGGGCATGGGGGGAGGAGCGCGTCAGGCTGGGGATGCCTAGAGGGGCCTTGCTCCTCTCCACGACCTTGAACCTGACCTCTGACCAAGACTCCCCAGAGAGGCACGGCCTTACCCCAACTGTCCAAGCTATGGACACCAGAGCTTTGGCCAGGAAGCCCCACTCCCAGGGGCTAAGCGGGGACAGAGCGCGCTCCCAGGAGCCCTCGGCTCTCCGGGTCCCTCTCTGGCAGGATGTCCCCTCAGGGACCTCATTGGAGGTGGCAGGAAGGCACAGGCAGGAGGCCCAGAGGGCGGCTGGCTGGCCCGGGGCTGCGTCGAGGCCCCCGGTCACCCCGGCCAGGACCGCTGGGGCTGGGGGCTGTTTTGTGGAGCTGCCGTGACGTGGGGGGGGGGGCCCTTCATTTCGGGGAAAGCGGGTCTGTCCATGTCTCTCTCCTACCAGACGTAGGTGCATGGCTCAGTGGTTTGGGGGTGTCGGGTGGTGATGGGGTGGGGGACCCCTGTCCCTCTCTCTCCAACAGAAGAAACCTCGGAAGGAACATGTGACAACCGCACATCCTGGGGCCCGTGACTGCAGGTGGCGGGGGCAGACGCCGGGGCCGGGCTGGTGGGGGGCTGTGGTGTGGAGGGCGGGGCTGGGGGGCCGGGGGGGCCGGGGGGCTCACATGACGGAGCAGCATTTACAGCGCTGCTTCTTCGCGTCGAGGTCCTGGGGGTCGCTGGCGGGGGCCTCGGGCCCCACCTGGTTCTCTTCCCTGGAGCCCGCGGCGGTGGGGGGCTCCGCGGCGCTGCCGTTGGGCGGGGCGGGCTCCTTGGGCTCCGCCGCGTCCTCAATGACCACCAGCTCCGCCGTGATGGTGTCCTGAAGACCCAGCACCTTCTGGCTCTCGGCCTCGTCCTCCACGTTCTGGTAACCCGTGAAGATCAAGGTGACCGGGGGCTCCTGGCCGGGCTGGACGCCTGGCGGGCCGGACGTGGCCTCTCCCGGCTGCGCCTGCACTCCGGGGATCTCCCGCCTGGACGGTGTGGTCTGCACGGGCTCCTTGGACGCCCCCCGGGTCTCCGCCGTCCCAGCTGTGGACCCGGCCTCGCTCAGCGCGACCTCGTCTGCCTTGTGAAGGAGGTCGTCTACCTCGGAGGAGCTCAACGGGCAGACCCCGTTCTCCGCGGTCCCGTCCACGGCGTGGACCACTGGCGGGGGCGGGGAGAGAGAGAGAGAGAGTGAGCGGGCTTTCGAGGCGGAGGCCTGGCAAGGCTGCGGGCCGCCCTCCAGGCTGGGAGGAATGAGAAACTGAGTCACACCTTTAGAACCAGCTGCCTCCCCAAGCTCCAGAGAGGGCAGTGTCCAGGCCCGGGCGCCGGTCAGAGACCGGGGGACTGGAATCTGGATTGCGGACTGTGCGCCCGCCTCTTGCGGCCTTTCCACATTGCCTGCAACTGGGTCCCGCACGGCCCCCCAGCAAACCCAGTCTGCTTCTCCCACTGCGAAAATGGTCCGGCTCGGGAAAAGGCTGCATCCAGCCTACGGTCCCACAGCTGGCCGGGCCGAGCCGCTGCTCTGTCTCCGGAGCTAAGTGCATCTCCCTCCATGAGGGATTTCAGGGACTGTGACAGCTTCCGTCTTTGGGTCCCTGTGGTTTAGCTTGGTCACTCAGGGTCCTGTTCCCTAGGAAACACGCTGCAGGCCAGGTCTGCTTTACTCTGTCCCTGAAACCAGTGATGGCCTTCTCTATTTTACTTTTGTAAAAGATTTTATTTATTTATCTGACACAGAGAAAGAGAGATCACAAGTCGGCAGAGAGGCAGGCAGAGAGAGAGGGGGAAGCAGGCTCCCCGCCAAGCAGAGAGCCCAAGCGGGCCTCGATCCCAGGACTCTGGAATCATGACCTTCGCCCAAGACAGAGGCTTTAACCCACTGAGCCACCCAGGCGCCCTGGCCTTCTCTGTCACATGTAAGCACTTTATAATTCCCACGTTGATGGCCTGTCTCTTGAAACCAAGGGTCATGGAGAAGGGTACTTTTAAATTTGGGGAGGAAGGGGACTCTGGTCCAGGAACACAGGGCATGAGATAGAAACTTCCTAACGTTCCTTACGGCCACCTCTGCAACCTCGGGCACAATCACTTTCTGAAACGGTGCTCCCTGCGTCTGAAAGGAAGCCACGGTGTCCCCTAGGCAGCTCCAGGGAATCTGGCTCAGTATCTTTTCCAAACCTCTCCAACTGCCCCATGGGGTCTGATCTGCCGTGTCCTGAGGGCCGGTTTGAACGCCGGCAGGAGTACCGACCACACTCTGACACCAGCCCAGCAAACTCCGAGAAACACAGCCGCCCGCCTGTGGGAGGGAGGGACACACCGGCCCTCGGACTTGCCTCCTCCTGGACCAAGGGTCAGGGCGCCGGTTCCTGGCTGCTGGCCACGAGGAAAGTGTTTTCTGCTTTCAGTTTCCAAACCCCTGGGGAGGAGTGTCCATACCTCAAGGCTTTGCAGCAACTCTGGGCTGGAGGCCCACAGAATCAGGCTGAGTATTTCCCCCGGCCACTGCCCCCAAATAGGAACCCGAGCCCTCAGTTGCCATGGAAATGGCTCACCTTCCCATTGCTAAGCAACCAGACTCCAGTCTGGCAGATGTCCAGAGTCCCCCAGGGCTGGGCCAGGCTGCACTGAGTGGCCGAGTCCTCTGCCTCTAGCCCCATGAGCTCATTCTTGCACAGGAGATGAGGCAGCTGAGACTTGACCAGGGTCACACAGCTAGTGAGAGCTGGAACCGGGTACCACTCAGGTCTATGTCCCCAAACCTATGGCTGATACTAGGCCCCCTTCAAAACATCCTGGATGCTGCAGAGACCCACCAGCCTCTAAGAACATGAGGCCTTGGGAACCAAAACCACGGTGAGCTATCATTCCACAGCCACCACGGTGCCCACGAGATCATGATAACTTAAACACAGTAACAAGTGTTACTGAGGATGTGGGAGAGGGGCCCGTCACACACAGCGGTGGGAAGGGGCGTGGGGCCACCGCTGCCGAAGACAACCCTACCCTGGCAGTTCCTCAAAAGGTTAAACACAGAATCCCACACGACCCAGAAATCCCATGCCTAGATATCACCCAAGAGAAATGAAAACATACGTCCACATAAAAACCTGTACAGCGTTCTAAAACCAAAAGGTGGAAATACCCCAGACATCCATCAGCTGATGACTGGATAAAATGTGACCCAGCCAAACAACAGAATGTTATTTCGTCCTAAAATATGAACGTGGACAGACGCTGACCCACGACGCTTGGGGAGGGACCCAGACACAGGAGGCCACAGGGGGTGTGAGTCCACGCGTGTGACCCGCCCAGACTGGGCGAATCCACAGGCAGGAAGGGGCCCGTGGACGCTCTGGTGGGGATAGGAGGTGATGGCGTTTCGGTTTGGGGAGGAAAAATGTTCCGGAATTAGTGAGAGTGCGTGACCTTGTGAATAAGCGAAAGCCACTGAACTGGACTCGGAGCTGCGCGGCCCGGGCGCTCCCACCCAGGACGCCGTTTTCGTGTAAAGACGGCGTTTGCGGACTTGCTAACGGACTCCGCAGCCGGGTGCTGGGATCTCACACTTGGCTTAGGTGATCACCTCCCCGAGCGCCACTGCGGGCGGAAAGATGTTTGCCTTCATGTTCAATGTACCTTTTTAACGTCTTCTTAAAACATATTTTAACTAAAGTGGGCTCGTCTCCTTCTCTGCCATCAGAGTCAGTACTGCCCTCCCTAGGTTCGCTTGTAAACTACCCTTACAGGCCAGGCCAAAAATGACCAACGCTGAAATGCCGAACCACTTATAAAATCGCCGTCCAAATACTGATGGATAACACCGTTTAAATGAAAGTCTTACTTACCTAAAAACAGAGAGTGAATTTTGTATGTGTGAATTATCTATAGGCAGAGAGACAGAGACAGACAGACACGCTGGGGCTTTGGACTAAGGTCGCCCTGCTCCTCCCAGTCAGGTTTCCTTGTGGGTATCTCTCGTTCCCTGTCCCCCCCCAGCTGCCACAGGGAACCCCAAAACGAAACCGGATCTCAGCACCAAGTCCCCTGCTCACCCCTCCCTCCAGGGCTTCATCGGACCCCATCCCTCCACCCCACGTCAGCCCCACAGGCTCCCTCCAGTTCCTCTAGTCCAGCAAACTCATCCCACCACAGGGCCTTTGCACATGCTGTGGCCTCTGTGAGACACACCGTTTCTTTGCACACTGCTGCGCATTCAGGGAGCTTCTGTGCACTTCCTCTGAGGAGCCACCCCCTGGCCCCCTCCCTGTCCTGCTAGAACCTCCCAAGCCCCCTGTGCATCTCTGGGGGTTTTGTCACCTTCGTCAAAACAATACTTATTCAAATTATTTGTGAACCTCAGGCTGCAAGGCTCTCCCAGGACAGAGCTAATTTCCACTCTGCTTCGAGTCCCAGAGCCCAGCCCAGGACCTGGCGCTCAGCCAAGCTTGAGGACAGGTTCCTGGAGTGAACGAAAGACGGGGCTGCAGGTCCAGCCGGGAACAGCCTCTGCGCCAACAGCGGGCTACAGCCGTGGGACCCTGCCCTGAACCGTGTCTGTGCCAGATCGGGGTGGAGGTCACGCGCTGGCTCAGGCTGTGGGAAGGGGGCGGGGTGGGTTGGGGGGTGGGGGCTGCATACCTTTGGTCTCGTCTTCGTAGACCTTGATGCCCTGAGGGAACGGCTCCCGAGGGAGCAAGGTGGTGCTGGACAGCACCCGGGTCTCCCCAGTCACCTTGTCCTTCTCCACCGTGATCTCAACCGAGTACATGGCTGGCACGAGAGGCACGGGTTACCCGAGGCCACCCGCCCACGTGCCCCCCGCCGGCGGCAGGCAAGCCAGGGAAGGGGAGCTGGCAGCGCGGAGCCAAGCAGTGGGGACGCCCTCTCCGCGGCACCCCCACCTCCACACCCGCCACAGCTTTCCTGCGCCACGGGCGGCCGCCTGAGCTCCTCTGCTTGGCATTCGAGGCCCGTGCTCGCTGCCCCCCCCCCCCCCCCCCCGCGCCCCCCCCCCCCCCCCCCCCCCCCCCCCCCGTCGGGAAAGCCTCAGACTCTTGCCGTTTCCTCGGAGCCGCACAGTAAGTCGGAGGGAGGCAGGCCCTGACCCCAGGCACAGCCCAGGGTGAGCTGGGGTTAGCCCGCGCTCCCAGCTGGGTCTCGGCCCCACCCCGGACCCCCGGCTCAGCCTGTGTCTGCTTCGCACCTTCCTTCCGTCAGCGCGGGACCCGGTCCCCAGCACTTGCGCTACGAAGGGTGCACGAGACCCTGCGGGCGTCAGGACAGTCGGGACCGTGGCTCAGGAGCCACTGCACTCCGCAGAGATCATCACCGCCAAGCTTACGTGAGGAGACGGTCCCACAGCACACCCGCCCCCGGGCGCTGACCGCAGCCTCAGGACCTCGCCCTGGGCCCCAGGATCGCCCCTCTCCTCCACGCCTGCCCCTGGGGTCCCCTGGGAGCCTCGGAGTCCCACGTCCCAGCCTCGCTCCCAGGGGGCCCTGTAAGCTGCCCCTGCGGGGTCTTCGCAGCCTGGTCGAGGCAGTACCCTCCTCCTCCTCTTGCTCACCCCCCACGTCCTCTGCAGTCCTGTGGGTTCTGCCTTGGGAACACCTGGAACCCGCCCACATCTTGCGCCCCCAGGGCCCCCTGTCCAGGCCTCCTTACCCGGCCCCTCGGGAATCCGGGCCGGCCGCCCCCTCGCTTCCCGCTACACCCACGGCCTGTTCCCCCCGCTGCCGCCAGAGGGCGCCGCGCGCACCGAGTGGGGCCGGTCCCGGCTCTGCCTGAAGCCCTCCGGGGCTCCCGGTGCCTCGCGGTAGAGGCCCCAGTCCTCCCTCTCCCCCTCACTCCTTCCACGGCCTCCGCTTCCTCCTCCGACAAGGCAGGTAGGGGTCAGCCCAGGGCCTCTGCATGTGCTGTGCCCTCCCCCGACACACCTCTGCCCCCCACCCCCCACCCCCGACTCCCTCACTTCTTTTGGAGCCTCGCTCAAAGGTCACCTGCTAAGTTTGACCCCCGAGCCCTCTGACTGACCCGCACCCCCCCCAGCTCTGCGCGTTGCTGTGTTTGCTCCAGCAGCTCATGGTGGACAGCTTCCTGGAGTGAACAAAAGCCGGGGCAGGGCAGGGTCTTTATCAGGACGTTAGCTCCCTCAGGCTGGGGCCCTCACACCTTGCATACAGCAGGTGCTCAGTAAGTGCTTCTTGAATGACTGATCAAATGAATGTTATTTAATTCCACATCCCTACACAGCCTAATACCCTCACCTCCATACAGTTGGGTGGGTTGTGCACCACACAAGGCCGTTGGCTAAGGGTCAGCGCAGGGTTGGTCTAAATGGCCGAAGACACTCCCTTCTCTGGCAGATGCTACCCTCTGCCTCCTGCCTCCTGGGGCAAAGTGGCCTGACCCTGCACGAGACCCTGGGCCACCGCTGCCACCCTCTTCTTCCTGGGTGTCCTGGTGGCCCGGCCACCGCGTCCCCAAGAGGGTCTTCACCACCCTCAGGATTGGGCCTGCACAGCTCACACCAGTACCCCGGTACAGCAGTCAGGTTCTGCCCGCTGTGCTCACTGGTCCCTTCTCTGGGCTAGTGCCAGCAGACAGGGACTGGAGGGGCGCTTGTCTTGGGGCAGAGCCCGATCCCAACGGCAGCTCTGGCAGGCTTAGCACTACCCCGTCTCCCTCGGCTTCCCAGAAGCACAGAAAAGTCGGAGTCCCCGCCTGGTCCCCTCCAGGAACAGGATGCTCCCTCCCTATCCTGAGGCAGCCTGGGGACAGTGGAGGAGGGAAGATCCGCCGTGGGCGTGTGCGGGCGTGTGAGAGCTGCTGTGCGAGTGTGTGCGGGCGTGTGCAAGCGTGTGCGGGCGTGTGCAAGCGTGTGTGGGCAGGTGTGCGGCCCCTGCCAGGCCCCGGGAGTGAGCAGCAAGGTTGGGGGATGCCACGAGGGATGCTGGGTTAGAGCGCTGCCATGCGAGGGGCCCATCTTCTCAGGGAAGCTGGGCCAGCATGTGACCATGGAGCCAAAGCAGAGGGGGCCTGGGGCCAGCCACCACCCCCAGGACCACAGCTCCTGCTGAGGGCATGTCTGCGTCGGACCTCGCGCCCGTCTCTCCAGGCTCCCCAGGACCAGAGCTTAGCCCAGGACAGCAGCGGGTCCGGAGATGACCTACCTGCCTTCATCAGGGTGGAGCCTTCGACCGGCCTCACCGGCGTGTTGGAGACTCGCTTCTCTGCTCAGTAAGCAAAGGGTGGAGAGAGATGGGGTCGGAAGGGAGAAGACCCCCCAGACCCCCCCACGACCCCCCAGACCCCCGACACCTACACACCTGCAGACCCCCCCACGACCCCCCAGACCCCCGACACGTACACACCTGCAGACACCCCCACGACCCCCTAGACCCCCAGACACTGTCCCAGACGCCTGGGCCTCCCCTGATGCACACATGCACCCAGACCCCCCACCGCATGCGTACCCAGAACCCCAAACACAACCAGCCCCTGGTCCATTTCCATCTCTCAGCCCAGATGATTTTCATAAAATCCCTGAGAGGCCTCTGTGAATTTCTTTTTAATGATTAAACTTTAATTCCACAGTGAGACACTCCCCTGAATAATTAACACACAACAAATCAGGCCGAAGACACTCTGACCACCACACCCAACCCTGGCTGGCGGCTTTCCCTCCGTGCCTTAGATGGGAAAATAGATGAGTTTGAAATACATTTTAAAAATATAACTTAATACTTTCATTATGTTCCATAAGCTCTTACATTTAAATTAAATATATTTAAACGTCCTACAAATTTGCGAGATACCTGCAAATGCACATTATCTACCTGTAATAATTGCTGAGGAAGGGGAAAAACAGATCCCAGACTCCAAACTTTGGCTCTTTTTTTGGTCTGTTTCCTGCATAACCACCTTCCACATCTGTGCGGGGGGGGGGACCCTTCTGTTTTAATAGTGCCCCCTTCCCAGAACGGCTGAGACCTTGATTTCCTAACCCCGCAGAGCCCATTTTGCAGAGGTGAAAACCAAGGCCTGCCCACCTGTGCCGCTGCCCAGAGCGGCCGGACGTGAGGCAGAGGCGGGGCTGGGCGAGGGCACCTGCTGCAGGCGGGGGGGACACCCCGGGCCTCGGGCCTCTCGGGCTGAGCCCTCAGGTCCCTCACCTGCACCAGCTCCACCCAGGGTCACTGCCCTAAGGGAGGTGATGGCGTGGGACGGGCTTGGGGTCTGGGCTCGGGGGAAGCACCGGCACCCGGTCCCTGTTGCTGCTGGTTTTATCAGCGACAGAAGCCGTCAGGCCGCAGGTGCCGGCTTCATGCCCACCACCCCACTCGGGCCACAGGACGGAGGCCCCCCCGGAAGCCTACCTTTGGGCGTGCCCACCGGGTCCTGCAAGAAAGAAGGGAGAGAGGTCAGGGTGCCAGCGCTCCCTTCCCGCTGATGGAGGTCCCCACCCGTGCGCGGAGGGCTTGACTCTGCCCCTGGAGGCCCCATTGCGGGGGCCGTCTCCTGAAGGGGTTCCCCAGCCCTGCCCTAGCCTGACGGCCACCTCACATCCCTGCCCTGGGCAGAAGCCTCCCATGGCTCCCGAGTGCTCCCCGAACAAAGCCGAAACCCTTCTAGATGACCCCCAGGGCCCTGTGTCCATAGACCCCGGCCTATAAGCTCCCCCCCCCCCATCGCTGGCCAACCTCACTGTTCCTGGGACACATTCCCGCCCTGGGGCCTTTGTGTGTGGCATCCCCTGCACCGTGGCTTCTGCCTGGCCAGCTCTCCACTCAGCCCCCCGACCACAATCAAAGTCCCCCCAGTCATGTCTCTGTCCCTTGAGGTACTGTCTCTGGCTCCTTCCGGATGTGGGCATCTCAAGGACAGGGACCCCACAGTCTGCGCTCCATCAACCTCAGGGGAAGCCCCCTCTCATCTTGAGTCCATGCCTAGAGAACTCCTATTCAGTTTTCAAAACCCACCTTCTCCAGGAAGTCTGCCTAGAGCTCCCATGCGTCAGCTTCCTCCCCAGGAACTGCACGGTGCCCCTGGGCTTACCCATCCCGGGCCCACCATCCTCGCTGCATTTCTGGTCGCTGATACCACGTTCCCTCTGCTCAACGGACGTGAGTCAGGGAGGCTGGGCCCAGCCCGCATCTCCCCAGTGTGCCCCACACCAGGCCTTGGCAGACAGCGAGAGGGGGACCAGTGCTGCCAGGGGAACAGCTGGACAGGGCTCCGACACACAGCTGCGATGTCGGTCGTCACGATGCCCCAGGGGCCCCTGCCCCAGCTCTGGGGCTGGGGAGGGCTGGGGAGGGTCGGGGAGGGCCGGGGAGGGCCGGGGCCCCGGGAACATCACCGCCCCCTCACCTGCTGAGACTCCAACACCACGTCTGCCTCCTGGTCCTTGGCTGGGCTCCGGGCGGCGGGCCTCTCCCCGGAGGCGGCAGCGGGCAGGCCTGCGCCCTCCAGCACCTCAATCTCCTTCTGCAGCCTGGGGGTGGGGCACGGGAGCCACGGTCCTCACTGGGCACTTGTGGGCACCCGCACTGCTCCGGGTTCCTGGCCGCGAGGTCTCCCCACAAGCCGTGAGGTGGTCTCACCCTCCCCCTTGCAACTGGGGAAACTGAGACGCAGCGCGGCGGCCGCACAGGCCGGCCAGCAGCAGGGCTAGTGTGACCCCAGGCCGGCCCGTCCACGGGCACCTCACTGCCACAGTTCTCTTCTCTGTTGGTTTCCAACCCGCGCTCCTGCTTTCCGCTCAGAGGCGTGTATTTTTACGGGAAGCTTTATTTCTCCGGGGACACTGGAAAAACCATGTCACCTTCCAAGTACGAGACGACAACGGCGCATGTGACCCGGCGGGAACAGAACAAAGATCTCCAGTCCCCTGGCAGCCAGTGCCCACCGGAGGCTTGGGGCCACGGGCCTGTTGGGCCCTGGGGGTGAGTCTGAGGCCCCTACGGAAGGGAGCGACAGCGGCCACCATTAGGGTCGGCCTGCAGGGCTTCCTGGAGGAGATGTCCAGGCAGGGCACCAACCGGGCAAAATGCCAGTGGCGGGGCACCTGAGGAGTGGGCTTCCCTGGGAGGAAGAAAGCCAAGCCCCAAAGCCCTCCGTGTATGCCAGACACAGGGTAGGGCTCGCAGCAGGGCCCCTCTGGCATCAAGGCACCCGAGTTTAGGTGGGTGCCCCCACCCAGGGCTAGACCCAGCAGGGCGGATCGAGAAGCAGCCGCCCTGTCCAGCCCCCATGGGCAGAGATCTCCACCAGCTCTCTGTCCCGCTGGCCCACAGTCCTCTGCCCGGTCCGTCCTGGCTATGGGCGTGCAGGCCCGTCTGACCCCCTCACCCCTGCTCTGGCCCAGGAGGATGCAGGGAAACAGGCCTGGGGAGGAAAGTCCCAGCTGACCCCTGTCCCCTCTTCTTCCAAACCCGACCCCCCAGGATCCCCAGGTCTTCCCGGCGGGTGTGCCTCGTACCCAGCCAGGCGGTGAGCCAGCGTGCCGCGGGGCCCGGGCCTCTCGCGCCTTCCTTGGCCGCCACATCCCTCCACCCGACCCTGCTGCCCTTGGGCTGAGCCTGGGCCTCTGCCTGCCTGGAAACTCCAGTCCTTCTGTCCAGCTCTGGGGCCGGCGGGCGGTGGGGGGTGGGGGCCGGCCCCTCTCCCCCGGCCTGCTGCAGGCCCGGCTGCCCGGCTGTGGGGCATCAGGACCAAGCGGGGGGAGACTCACCCGATGGGCTGGCGCCAGGAAGGCCCCAGGGAGAAGGCGGCGGCCACTCCCGTCCTCCCCGGCTCCGGCACCCGCTCTGCTGCGTGGTTAGAAGAAGGGGTCCCACCAGGCAGCCCCCAGCCCCGTCTAGCCCAGCCTGGACGCCCGCAGCCCCGTCGAAGCGAACAGGGCCCTTCCCTGCTCCCACCTGCACAGGAGCCTCCCCGGGCCCAACCCCATCCCGGCCCGAGGGTGGGCCCCCCCCCCGCCCCCCCGCGCTCCGTAGCCACCGCACGTGCCGCGCCGCACCTGCCGATGGACTCCTCCAGGAGCCGCGCCCTCTGCTCGTCCTCCTGCATCTGCCTCCTCAGGCCCTCGTCGCCCTCCGAGACCGCGGACGGCGTCCCCTCCAGCAGCCAGCGCTCCCGCAGCGCCTTGGACTGGGGGCACGGGGCTGGAGGTCAGAATCGGGCTCAGGTGCGGCCCTGCCCGCCCTCGCCCGAGGCCCGGTGCCTGGTCCCCAGGGAACGGCCGCCCCCCGCCCCCGCAACCCCCACCAGGCCGGGTCCACGGGGTGGGGGGGGGGGACCTTCAGGTGCTGCAGCTGCCGACGGTCATCCTCCAGCTGCCGGCGCTTTGCCTCCGCCTCGGCCTGCCGCTTCCGCTTCTCCTGGCGACGGGGATGGGCACGGAGGTCAGGACGAGGCCAGGGGCGCGCCGACCCCCCCAAAGTACCGGAGGCTCTGCCCACGCGCACCCTGCTTTTCTGTGGAGTGGCCCGTTGGACCCTCCCCAGCCCCCTGTCCCCCGCTAACCCCCAGGTCCCCCCACCCCCAGCTCCAGCATAAGGGCAAGGTTCTAGAAATCTACCCCAGCCCGCACCCTGCCACGCACAGAGGCTCCCTCCCTTCCTCTTCCTTTCAAGGGGAGGCACTGGTTCCCCGGGGACCCTGCCACACCCTGGCTCGGAGTCCCCAAGGCCCCGGACTGGGTGAGGGCCGCCGACCCCCGTCCACATGGCTGGGGGGCAGGAAACTCACTGCAATGGCCTGGAGCCGCTCCTGCTGAGATGTGGTCTCCGCCGCCAGGACCCTGAGGGCGGGATGCAAGGTCACGGTGGGGACCACCCCTTCCTGCCCTCCACAGATCTGGTTCGGATCCCAACCCCAGCCCGCCGTCCAGCCGCGCCGTCCAGCCGCGCGGCCTGGCCTCGCAGGCTCCCTGCTGCGAAGTGGGGTCCCTCCCCCGCCTCAGAGGCAGCGTCCTTCTCTCCACCTGGCCTAACGACATCACGAAGTCCCCCCAACTCCCCCCACAGCCCCCTGGGGCTCCCTGGGAACAGGGCCCAAGGACGGGAGGGTGAGGCTCTACCCAGAGACCTGGGAAGGGTTTGGGGAGGCGAGAGGCTGAGCTGAGCCAAGAAAGAGGCGGCGGGACTCCCAGCGGTCAGGGGTTGATCAGGAAGAGGGAGACGACCGGGACAGCCCCCGCTTCACGCTCCCGCCCACCAAGCACCTCCAGCCCTGGGAGGGACACGCGCAGGACCCGGCCGCACCAGACCCACCGCCCTGCCCCTGGGACGTCCTCTCTCGAGAAGCTGCTTCCCTGGCGTCTGCCCGGAGCCCCAAGACACAGAAAGGGCTCCGAGCATCCCGAGAACAAGCAGGAAGAAGAGGCAAACCCGAATTCGGCCCCAGACTCCCTCTTCTGTCCACTGGATGCTTTCCGAAAGGCACGCGGTGTGGTTTTTGCCTTAAAGCCGTGTGGACCAGGAGCTTGATAATGTCAGAGGCAAGGAAGGGACAGGCCCTGTGGGGGCAGGCCGCAGGCCCAGGGCCAGGAGGGCGGGTGAATCCTTCCTGCCCTTCCCCTCCCCTTGGCTCCCCTGAACCCCACTACCCACGTGGCAGGCCAGGGAGGAGACTGCAAACCTGGCCGCTCCCTTCCACGGTCTCTCCCGGGGTCCCTGGGAATGGCACACAGTAGGCGCTCAGTGAAACCTGTGCAGCCCTGAGCGACTGCATACAAGGCACCTGATAGTAACCTCGGCCTCCAGGGCTGGGGGACCAGATGCGGCCTGAAGAGGAGGCGGGGTCCAGAAGTCTGTTCTCAGCCCAAATCCTGAATGACCCCAGGGCCACTCACGCAGGCCTCAACGGTCTCCCGGGGGCAGGGCCTTGTGCCCACAAGGAGGGGCTCTGAGCACTGGGAACCAGACCTCTCACGTCCCCCTACCCACTCCAAGCCCCGTATCTGCACAGGGACTGAAATTATAGACCCCCCCCCCCTTGGTTCTGCTACGCACACACACCCCCAGCCTTTGGCCCCGGATCGGGATTGGGAGCCATTCTGTGGCCTCCAAAGACCCCCCACCCCTTTTAGGCCTTGGTTCTCCTTCTGCACAAACAGCAGGAACAGACGCCCCAGCTCCTGTTCTATGCCCCCTCCCCCTGTGCTTCAGAAAGGAAACGGAGGCCCAAAGTCACACGTTGTGCTGGGCCCACTCTTGAGCCTCAGCCCTCCCCCAGCCCAGGTGGCTGCTCCCGGTGGACATCCATCATGAACTGCAGTGACCTTCCCCCCACTCCACTCAGGTTCGGTTTCCTGGCCTAGCTGAGACACACAAAATCATCTGGCTCTCACGCCCCAGACAGGTGACCCCACCCAGCTCTTCCCTTCCTGGCGGGTGGCACCTGCCCCCTTTGTGCTTCCCAGGGACCCCAGCACTGGTCACACCCTCTGTGGCTTCCGTCTCTCCTTCCTCAGGGAGGCTGGGTTCAGTTGGGTGGAGCTCAGGAAAGGCTTGATCCAGCAATCCAGCTTGGAGGCCCTTCCTAAAGGGCCAGGTCAGCTACATTTCTGAGCCACACCGTCCTGTGTAACCCAGGCAAGGTGACACCTCCACTGTTCCCTATAGAGACCCACCCTTCACTTTTTGCAAACCTCACATTTTCCATCCCATGCCTCTACTGTAGCCTGCTACCTCCCTGGCCCCTGACAGCCCCTACCCACGTCCCAACCAGAACCAGATTCTCAAAACAAGATCAGAACGACTCATTCTCCTGCTCTTAAGTCTCCCTGGCTCCCATCACCCCTTGAAAGAAATGCTAGTGCAGCCCAGCCCTACCCACTTCTCTGTCCTCACCTCCTCTGTTCTCCTGCTTGCTTACGCTGCTCCAGCCTCCAGGACCTTCTGGCCACACCTGAACTGCACCAATCTCAGTCCTTACTTAGAATCATTCCATTACTGTTCCTCCTGCCTGATACGCTCTTTCCTTGGCTGGCAAGTGAAGCCCAGAGAGGGCAAGTCAGTTGCCCACAGTCACGCAGCTGGGAAGGGGCAGAGCTGGAACTAGAACCACAACAGCCCAGCTCTGGGCCACACCACATGTGGACCCTTTCCCAGCTGTCACGGGGCCTCTGGGGACCCAGTGGGGACAGAGGCAGAGCTGGGGGAGGAGCACGGAGCGGCCGAGACCCCAGTGCACACAGGGCCCTGAAGGGCAGAGGCCCAGCGGCCCAGCAGGCAGGTGGTCACTGAGGCAGGACACGGACACAGGGACAGCTCTGGCCAGCCTGCCGGGCTGCAGACAACAAGGCCGGCAGTGTCCTCGCCTGGGTGGTGTGTCCCTGCCGGCTGAGCCAGGTCAGGGGAAGGTCAGGCGGGCAGTGAGAAGCGAGCACCGGCCCAGGAAGAGAATTCCATCCCTCCCGGAAACGACCCTGGCCCAGCCTGGAGGGCACAGGCAGTGAGCCCCACTCCCCAGGCCTGAGGGCGCCAAAGTGGCCCCGCCCCAGGCGCCACCCCCCCTGGTGGGGCCCACGGGAGGCGGTCGCCCTGGTAACTGCGCCGTCCCCATGGCAACGCGGAGGCCGGCACGCAGGGGGGTTGGGCCGGCGCAGAGCAAGCATCTCCCGCCCCCAGCCAGGCGCTGGGGGCTAAGGGTTTCCTGCCCTGGGCCTCAGGGGCTGCCGGCGAGGGTAGGATGCAGAGAGGAACTGGGGCCTACCCGCCCCCCACGCCTAGGGCTGCTTCCCGCCCTAGTGTCAGGGGACAGGACTCTCCCCAGGGCAGTTCTGGACCTGCCCCCGGGGCCAAGTAGCTCAGGTCAAGCCAAGAAAATGCTCAAAGTAAAACAGAGTACAACCACAGAACCCTAATTAAACATCAGCAAAGTAAGAGCATGCGGCCCCGCACTCGCCGCCTTCCACGGACAGTCCCAGCCCGGTCTCCAGGAGGGGAGCTGGACGGCAGAAGGGGGTGCGTGTGTCAAGGACCCCTGCGGAGCCCATCAGGAGGGGTGTGCGGGGCAGGTGGGACCATCGTCCCTGTCCTGTCAATGCAGGACCTGAAGCTGCTCCATGGGGAAGCGGGGACCCGGGTCCAGCCAGATTCGTGTGTGTGCGCAGTGTACACGCGGCCCTCAGAGCCCCTGCCAGGCGCCCAAGGGTGGGGGGACACCCCCATTAGTGGGTGGCTGAGACGCTCGCCGGGGCTCAGGAAGAGCATCAGAGCCCAGATCACAAGACACGCTGGGCAGAGACACTGAGGTGTGGCAGCTGTCCTCACGGGCTGTGTGACCCAGGGCAAACCAGCCTGTCTCTGAGCCTCCACAGGCTCCGCTGGGCAAGAGGCCACCTCGCGGCTGCTGAAGGAGGGACACGCCCTCCAGGAGGCCCACCCTCCGCACACACACTCCTGTCCTTGCCTGATTATTTTTACAGAGCTTGGAGCAAATTCCGGGCTCGAGCCCCAGTGTGGGCGGCTCAGGACTGGGGAGGCTGTGGGCTGAGCGCGTCTGAGATAATCCTGGCTTCAGGAGATGAGTTAATGAGGCCCAAACCCAACGGCCCTGCAGAGGCCTCAGCCTTGGGACCCATGTAGTTTTTAAAGGCACCAGAGAGGTCACCAACCCGCCCAAGGTCACCCAGGAGGCAGGATGAGGTGGGTCTGAGGCGGGTCGCGGGTGCTGGTGCCAGAGCCCACGCCAGGCAGCCCCAGCAGCAGCATGAGGGGTCCGGGCCGCACTGGCACTGAGCCCAACCCCAGCAACATGCCTGGGCTAACTCAAAGGAAACAGCTGACTGTGCCCTTGGCCATGGGGCAGGGAAGGGGAGCAGAGCCTCACCGAGGTGGGGGGGAAGGGAGGGAGCCCCGTGGCCCTTGCTCCACTGGGGTGGCTGGAATGGGGGGGCCTGAAGGTCACAGCTGGCTCCCAGCTCCCTGTGGGGGCCTTCATGTGCCCTTAGCCCCAGAACCTTCCTTCCTCCAAACCATCCTGCATAAACCTCACCTCTCGTCCGTTTGCCCCTCTTCCTCTACCGGCCCCTGCCTTCCGCGGCCCTTCCTCCACTCCAAGCTCAGGTCAAGGGCCACTGCCTCCTCCAGGAAGCCTTCCGGATGATCTCCCCCCCCCCCCCCTCACTGGGGAGGAATTCTCTTCCTCCGAGACCCTGAGCGCTCGGCACAGGTGACGGCCGCCGTCGCTGGCTCAGGAGGCATGCACAGGCTTTCCAGAACGCTCAATGCTCTCCACCATCCTCTCCATGGTGGAGACTGAGATCAGAGCAGGCCACAGACCCAGAAGAGCAAACCTGTTGCCTATTAACCAGGAGGGCGGGTGGACCCTGCCCTGGGCCCTCACGAGGGAAGGGCAGCGGGGCACGAATGGGAATGAGGGATCCAGCGGCTTTCTCCAGCTTCAAGTAAGCTGGGCCTCCATCAGCTGCAGAGACCAGCCCCAGAGCGCCAAGGTCCCCACCGGCCCCTCTCCCCTCCAACATTCCAGGCATGCTCCCACCGCAGGACCTTTGCACTGGCTGTGTCCTCTGCCTGGTATGCTCTCTCCCGGGCCTCACTCACCCCCTCAGGACTTCCCTCAGAGTCTCCTCCTCACGGAGGCCTCCTCTGTGCCACCAGTCCCTTCCTGGGCTCACCACCAACCAACACCCTACAGCCATTTCACTTATTTTGTCTCTTATTTCGCTACAAGGACAGTGTCTCCTTCTGTCCCCACCATGTCCCCAGCACCCAGGGCACAGCAGGATGCTGTGAATGCGTGAACAATACACATTCAGTAAATGGTCACTGGACCGGGGAGTCAGCTAGGGTCCCCACCCAAGAACTCCCTCCCCGTCACGTTCCCGACCCCACGCCTGTGGACCACCTGTCCTGTGATCACTTCCTTTTTTTTGAAGAAACCTACTGTGACCTCTTACATTCATCGAAAACAGGACATGGCCCCCACATCCAGCAGAGGACAAGGGACAAGTCCCGACCACTTCAGAAGGGACTACACAATTAACGTATAAAACAGCCCCGATATCCACTGACAGATAAACAGATAAACACAGGTCCCCACACATGGGAGCGTCCCCGGCCACCAGCAGGAGCGAGGCCCCCACGCGCAGCCCCAGGGACGGACCCCAAGCCCATGGCGCTTAGGGAGGGAACCAGAAACAGAAGGGCACACAGGGTGTGAGTCCACGCGTGTGACGCGCCCAGACCAGCCTCCTCCACGGACGGGAAGGGGACTCGTGGGGGGGGGGGGCTGGGGAGGGGGTGACGGCTGACGGCATGGCTGATGGGGGGTGACGGCTGGGTGTGACAGAATGTTCTGGACCTAGACAGAACCGAGGGTTGTACGACTGTGTAAACACCCTGGATTATATACTGCCGGCAGGGGGACCGTGTGGTGTGTGCATCTCAGTTAAAGTGAGAACACACACGTGCATCCGTACAGCAGGAACGCGGACCCTCTCACGCTGGGCTGGGCTGCGGCTAAAGCTGGGGTCCAGCCCACCCCGTGGGGCGTTGTGAGATCACGCCAGCCCTGCCCTGAACTCCGCCTGGTTTGAGCGCAAACCAGCCGGGCAGGGCCTTCTTACTCTGCAACAGACGTCACCAGAAGTGCCCCCGCCAAGCCCCTGCCCCTCACTTGGCCTTCACAGCCCCATGGACCCTCTGCTCCCCCAGGCCGGGCTCCATCCCACCACTACCCTTCTGTTCACGCAGCAACTGCCACCCACTCTGATTCCTACCTCTCTTTCCCACCACCAGGCCCGGCCTGGGCTCCCCTCCGGATTCCCAGCCTGATCCAGACTGTCCCGTGATGGGCTCAGATGGTCCCTGAGTTCCTGCCTTGAGCCTCTGGGCAGAAGACAAACACCTCAGCCTGACGTCCCACTCTCCGGACACCGAGACCTACACTCCACCATCCCATGCCATGTGGGGTCCCTCTGTAGCCTGGCCAAAGGGTCCCTGTCCCTGTGTGTCCAGGGACTGCGCCATCTCTCCCTGACCTGGGGGCAGCTCTGATTTCAGGTCTCTGCTGCCCAGACACGGGGTCTACCCCCACAACCCCAGCACTTTTCTCCAAGCTGCCCCCATGGTAAGTGTCCACACTGAGCCCGACTTGCTCCTCAGACCCCAGAGGTCAGAGGTGAGGTCAGAACCTCACCCCTCCCCTCCCGAGGGCACCATCCATGGCTGCCCATGGCTCCCCTACTGGGCCCTCGGGCCTTTGCACAGGCCAGTCCCTCCGCCAGGCACGCCCTTCTGCCCACCGATGTACACCTTTCCTTATTCACTAGAGAGGGAGTCCGTATGTGCAAGCGGCAGGAGGGGCCGAGGGAGCGGGAGAGTCTCAGGCAGCCCCGCGCTGAGCTCCAGGCGGATCCCGGGCTCGCACCGCGACCCTGAGATCAGGACTGAAACCAAGGGTCCGATGTCTAACCGGCTGAGCCCCACAGGCGCCCCCAGGTACACCCTTAATACTTTTCGCAGAAACAGTCCGTGAAGGGAGGGACCAGGAAACCCTCCCAGACCACAGAGAAGGCCGTCCACGGGCTCCGCAGGGCCTGCTCCGCACATGGCTGGCGGCTCAGCGGGTGCCGCGGGACGACCCGACAGCTCTCCGCGCAGAAGCCAGAGAGAAATAGGGTCCCGGACTTGGAAAATGATACGAATTTTTTAAAAGAACATCAACTCATTCCCCAGCATGAGCATCTTGAAGACGGACCTCAGCACCGGGCTGGGGAAGAGCCCCTGCCGGGCACTCAGCGCCAGCCCGCGTCTCTCCGCACATCCTGCCCGGGAGGGGACGCGGCGCACTCATGTCCCCACGCACCAGCTTCACCAAGGAAAGTGAGTGACATGCTCAAAGGCTCATGGAGGGGTCAGGACTCCACCTGTCCATGCACCGCTCCCACTCAGCAGACACAGAAGGGGTCCCTGGGGGGCCACAGGTACAAGGCAGATGCTTTTAGGGGCGAAAGCCACCTTCCATGTGGCCGAAGAAACAAACCAGGGTGAAAAGCCAATGTCAGGATACCTAGGAACGCCCAGACTACAGCCCGGCGGGACACAGGAAGGTGCAAAGACCCCTCCACGCCCCCAACTCTGGCAGCTGGAAGAACCCAGAAGCACGTATGTCCCGTGTGGCTCCAGGAGTGTCACGGTCACCTCTCTGCACCCTCACTTCCCCTACCTTGTAGGGCTGCCGTGAAGATCCCGCAAGTTCACATAGACAAAGCACTCAGAACAGGGCCCAGTACACAGCAGGTGCTTACTAAATGTTAACCACCTTCTTGAGTTCTTGCCACCATCTCCACTGCCACCGGAATGTTCTCTGCCTTCAAATCCACTCGCTGTTCCCGCGCATTCCCCTTGTTTCAGAAGGAAATGCTACACTGTTACCAAGACTGAGAAGCAGAAGGGGCTCCCACAAGCAACGGAGTAAAAACATTACAAAACAGATACAACGAGAATAGAATCTTCTTATTAGGTTCAGGTTCAGGTACCAGGGGACGGTGCTGCCTTTTTAACCGGCTCCATCTCTCGTGAAATGACCGAGTGGGAGAGAGGCGCGAAGGACCCATTTGCACCCCGCCGAGACCACCTCCTGGAGGATGTCCAGGCCTGGGCAGGGAAGGGACGGGGTCCGGGAAGGGTTGTGCTCTCCGGCTCTGGCCCTGGGGTCTGAGACTTGCGGGGAGGAGGAGGGGCGTTTGAGGCTCTGAGCTAACTTAGCCTTCATTACCAGCCAGCCCCTGAGGCTCCTAGGGTAGCAGCCCCTCACCCCGGGGCCCACAGCAAATCCTTCCCAGAGCAGGATTTCCACCCGGCAGCGCCTGAGATGCTCTCAGGAGCGTCTGTCCTTCTGTCCCACCTCAGCAGCCTGCTCTCTGCCTCCCTGGAGTTACTCAAGAATTACTGTTAAGGGGCGCCTGGGTGGCTGGGTCGGCAAAGCATCCGACTCCGGATTTCCGCTCAGGCCACGATGCCGGGTCCTGGGATCGAGCCCTGAGCCGGGCTCCTGGCTCAGCGTGCCGTCTGCTCGTCCTTCTCCCTGGGTCCCCCTCCCAACCTGCATTCACAAGCTCGCTCTCTCAGATAAATAAACTCTTTGAAAAAAAAATTGTTGGGGCGCCTGGGTGGCTCAGTGGGTTGGGGCCTCTTCCTTCGGCTCGGTGTGGTCCCCGGGTGCTGGGATCAGGCCTGCGTCGGGCTCTCTGCTCAGCGGGGAGCCTGCTTCACCCCCCCTCTCTGCCTGCCTCACTGCCTGCTTGGGATCTCTGTCGAATAAATAAAATCTTAAAAATAAAAGAACTGTTAAATCCTCAAATTGTTAAATTAACAAAAACTAATTTAATCTTTAATTTAATGCTTATATTAACAAAATTTTGTGAAATTCTTAAGTTTATTTTTAAAACAAACTCGTCAGCATCACCATAAGCCACAACCACCTCTCGCAACTCTGATGGCAAAAACCCATGGGAAGGGAATGAGGGGTTCGGTCCCCGCAGCTGCTGCCTCCAGGCCGAAGCCCGATCTGTCCCCCGGAAAAGGAGTGCGGGCGCGAGTGAGGGGTAGGCGCTCCATCGGGCCGGCACCAGACGGAACCAGTCCCCACCCATCATCCGCCCAAGCACCCCAGACAGAGGCCTTCTCTCCCGGCTCCTCAGTCCCTGCCCAGGTCTGCACCCAGAAAATCCAGCGATCCATGCGGCGCAGAGCCTGTGGCATTATGTGCCAAGGGGCACAGGGGCAGGGCAGCAAGCACGCAGGGGTCTCAGCGTGTGCTGAGTGACTCTGGGCAGTGTCTGCCCCACTCTGGGCCTCGGCACCGCCACGGAGAGCAAAAGCGACGGCAGGAAAGGAAACGGCGGAGCCCGACGGCGGAGCCCGACGCAGAGTCCCAGGTGGAGTCCGACAAGACTACCCCTTCATTCTTTGGCTCTGCGTGGACATTTCCCTAGTTCTTCACCCCTTGTCCCCTCAGCAGCCCCCTCCCCACTCCCCCACTCCACTCAGGGTCTGCTGTCAGGAGGCCTGGAGGCTCCCTTGTGGGCCTGGGGAGCAGAGCAGATAAACAAGTCGGGGAACCTAGCGCAGACACATCCGGGCCCTGGCTCCCCTGAGCCCTGGCTGGGCTCCCAGGGCCGGGTGGGGGAGCAAACTGGGCTTTTGTCTGAGTTTTCAAAAGCAGAGGACATCGGGTGTCGCCTTCCTGGGTTGGGCGGGAGGCAGCAGCTCCCACCGGCCGAGGGTGTGGCGGGTGGCGGGTCACGGGCGAATCCCTGGAGAGGAGTCATTGGCTCACACCCAGTGAGAAGGGCAGGAGGAGACAGTCCGGTGGGCTGGCTGGACCTCCGTGTCCAGGCCTCTGGCCAGGGTGGGGACCTGGTCCACAGCAAGGTGCCTGCCAGGCCTCGGCACACAGTAGGGGGCCTCCAGGATCCCAGATCCCGCTTCCCATCCCCTGGCGTCGTAAACACACCCGGCAACCTTCCAGCGCCCACCTGTGGGAGTGGGGCCTGGGGGTCACCCTGATGCCAGGAAGAGAGTGGACTCTGCCTGGAATGCCCAGGCACCCTCATGGATGGAACCTGTGTGAGAGCTCTCTGCCCCCCAGCAGCTCTACCCTGAACCCCGCAAGGACCCAGGCCCACCCCACCTGCACCACAGGCCAGCCAGGCTCTTGGCTACACCATTTGGGGCCCCATCTCGGGAACACTTTCCTTGGGAAAAGACCAGACCCAGGCTCCCGGGCTGGAAAGCACCTGGACCTCCAGGGCCACACACATCGCGGACAAGGAAAGCTAGAACAGCCCCCTCTCTCTGGCAGTTCTCAGGACAGTGTCTAGCGGCTGGACCCAGGCAGGAGCAGAGGCCCCTGACAGCGCCGTGGCCCTGAGGGAGAGCCGCCAGCCAGAGCCCGGACTGGCCCGTCCAGGGTACAGGGAGCGCCAGCTCAGGCTTGGAGATGGGGGGCGGCGGTGAGCTCCAGGCCGGCGCGAGGCGGTGGGGAGGGGTCGGTCCATCACCCCGGGACTCCCGCTCTGGAGCCCACAGGTGGCCCAGGGTCCAGGCTAGCCCGGGGGCGCGGGCGGGGCGCGGGCGGACACCCGGCCTCCCTCTCCCCTGGGCAGCTCCCAGCCGCTGCGGCCCGAGTCCCCGTTAGCCCGTGGGCCGCCGGGGTCGGGGGTGGGGGAGGCCTCAGGACGGGCGCGGCCCAACCCGGGCGCTTCCCCAGCCGAGCTGGGGTCCCGGAGGCCCCTCGCCGCCTCCCTCCCCGCGCGGGGGCCGCGACGAGCCCTACGCGGGGCTGGAGTGGAGGAGGGCCTCGCCCCTCCCTCGCCCCCTCCTCCCCGCCCCGGCCCCCCAGCCCTCCGCCTCCGGCCCGAGCGCGCCTACTCACTCCATTTCCTCGCGGAGGTCCGGGTGGGTCGGCGATGCTGGGCGGGGGCGGGCGCGGGGCGGGCGCGGGGGCCGGGCGGCGGCGGGGTGCAGGGGGCTGGCGGACTAAGGCCTG
>NC_081558.1:259880-306147 GCF_022355385.1 Mustela nigripes | reverse complement strand
GGGGGAGGGGGGGCGGGGCCCAGCCGCGCACCCCCGCCGTGCAGCCCCGGTCCCAGGGCGGCCGCCGCTCGGGGCCTGCGGAGCCCAGGTGCCCCCCGCCCCCTCCCAGCTCGTGGCCCGGAGGGGGCGCGGCGGGGGGCACACAGCCCCAGCGAGCCCGGGACGGCTGGGGCCGGGGAGGGGGTGTCCAGGCCGCTGCTGCGACCTGAAGGTCCGGGAGAAGAGCGTCCAGGTGGAGGGCGCCGGCCGGAGCCGAGCTGCGCCGGTGGGGCTGAGCCGCACCTGCCGGGGGAGGAATGAAAACACCGCCATTGCCGAGCGCTGGGCAATCAAAATTGATCCATTTAATGCGCCCCCCAGCTCCCGTGGCCACACTGCAGGTCCCTGCGGCCAGAGGGAGGGAAGGGGCAGTGGGGAGAGCCCACCGAGCGCAGGCCTTGTTCCAAGAGCACTGGGGAGCCAGAGCAGACTTCAGAGCAGGAGAGGGCTCAGCCTGTTTTATGTTTGTGAAGGCCCTTCCCGCGGCCAGGTGGGGAGTGGACTAAGGACAGCAAAGAGGGGAGGCTTGGAGGCCGAGAAGGGGACCCCCAGGGACAGGATGGAGGCCGGACCGGGCTGAGGCAGGAGAATTCTGGACAGATCTTGAAAGGGGATCCGGCAGGACTGCCGCCAGATGGGATGTGGGATCACAGGTATGAGAGTCCCCCTGTCTCCTGGGGAGCCCCCGGAAGGACACAATGACATGGACAGGGTCGGAGGGATGACAAGGGTGACATTGGGTGGACATCTGGACACCAACATTGGGGTTCAGTGTGAGGCCCAGGGGTAGCAATGGGGTTCCCCAGCCTGGGGAGGCCTGGGCAAGGTGATGCCACCCTGGTTCCTTGTAGTCCGTCCTGAGTTCGTCACGTTGCAAGTGTCACCAAGTAGACCCCACAGGCCGGGAGTGAGGCAGGACCTGTCCCCACCAACATGCAGACAGTGGCCCCAACGTCCCGGGTAGGAACCCAGGACACGAGAACACTAGTCCCTGGCCCTGAACACATATGGGGTCTGAAGTGGGGGAAAGTAGAGTCTTCAGTAAAAGGAGGGGTGTGCGTAGAGGGAAGTAACCTCAAACGAGCCTTGAGTGGGGAGGGTCTTTGCTTCTTCCTCTTTGCTGCGAATGCGTGCCCCTCCGCACGAGCACCGTGAGGTGAGATCACACACCAAGAGCACACAGAAAAGCCCCGAGAAGTCTCAGGGGTCTCTCTCTCAGAGAGCCTGTGTGCCCCTGGGTCTGTTTCTTAACCTCTCTGGGCTTCCTTCCCCCACCTCCCAGGGCTGCTAGAGGGTGCGAGCGAGCCGGGCACACAAGCTCAGGTTCAGCACTTCTGTAGAAGACCGGATAGTTGATGTGCTCAGCATTGCAGGCCAGACGGTCTCTGTCGTGAGGAGTCAGCTCTGCCCTTGCGGCGTCCAGGCCACCAGAGCAAGACACAAATGCTTCCGTGTTGCCGTGTGCCGGTAAAGCTTTATTTACAGAGCAGGTGCCCGGCCAGGTTTGACACCACACCAGGTGCTCAGCAAGAGTGGGGGGAGTGGTTTCATCACTGCCCCTCTGCCTCCAAGTCCATGGAGAGAGCCCACGTAGATTTCTCTGGCACCTGCTGTACCCCTGACCCGTTAGGTGCCTGGACACAGAAGCCTCGCCCCGGGACATGGGTGTTTGGGGTCTGGAGGTTTGAAAGATTGATGGGTGTGTTTTTCACAAGAACAGGAGGGAAAGGAGGAGAGTGTACTCCTGGGGAGGCTGATGGGAGCAATGGTCCCTTCCCTGCCCTAACCTTCCCAGGGTGCCCACCTCCCTCAGATCAAAAGCAAGGTCCTCGCAGGGTCCCCCGAACACGGGCTCCAATACCCACGGTCTCGGGCATGTTCCAGGGGACCAGCCTGGAGGCGATGCCCCAGGAGACGGGGACACGGGCGGGGCAGAGACAGTGAGCAGGCAGCCTGGGCAGCAGGGGAGGCAGGCCTTGGCCAGGAGGTGGGCCAGGGCGGGGCGACCTGGGGGCCAGAGCCGAGCTTTCTCCCGGAGAGGCCGGAGAGGCCATGTCAGCCACACCCCGTCCTCTCCCTTCAGTGCCCGGCAGCCCCCATCCCAGTCTGGTTCACTGCACTCTCGGCTGGCCCCTCGCTGGGCCATGTGCCCCCACGGTTTCCATGACAACACCCCCCAACCCACACACCACTGCCTTGGCCACCTCTGCTCATCCTGGGCGTGGCCACCCCCAGGGCTTGGCCCAGCACCCCTGTCCTGCCCTGAGCTCCAGCCTGCGCCAGATATCCCCTGGGACCCTGGGACTTCAGAGGGCGTTCTCACTCTCCAAAGCCCCCTCTTCCCCTGTCCCTGAGTCAGGGACGCCCTTACCTCCCCGGGCTCTGATCCCAGCTCAGGCCTTGTGTCCACGCCACCCCCTGTCACCAGCCCCACAGTTTCCCGAGTCTCCCTGCCTCTTCTGTGCACGGGACAGCTCTGTCCTAACCTGTCCCCGTTAGACACCTGCTGTGGCTCTCCAGGGCCCCGTGGCCTACCTCCCAGGTCCAGCGGAGCCCTGCCAAGCCTTGCCCTCTCTTCATGCCCCCACCCCACACCCAGACACCCCACGTCAGCACCCGCTGCACCCGCCTCCAGGAGCATCTCCCACTCTTGCCCACGGTTACTGGGTCTCTCCAGTTCCCGGCCTTAGAGCCCGAACCCTGCCCTGTCCTTCTCTGGCCACCCCTGTGCCACTTGACCCTTCTGGCAGATGGTGTCATCCACCCGGTCCCCCCGGGCACAGACCTGTCTTCCCAGCACACACAGCAGGTGCTCAGCAAACACCCACGGGATGACCGGTTTCCTGTCTCCCATGGTCCACTCTGAAGTCCCCCGTAAGGCAGAGGGCGCCAGTGCCACGTGCAGAGGGGCACATGGGGACTCTGCAAGGGGAACCTCGGGCACCCAGGCCCTTGCTGAGCCCCCTCTGACACTCGGAGCTGCCCCAGTCCCCTGCCCCCAGAGGTGGGGTGGCTCTAGGGACCCCAGTAATGGCCAAGCTTCTTCCCTCAAAGCCCTCCCAGGGAGGAAAGCAGGAGCCGTGAGGGCGGACAAGGTGGGCAGAGCTGGTGGGGCTCTGACCCCTAGCCTCAGTTTACCCACTGGTTCCCCAAGTGCAAGGCACTCACCCCTGCACACCTCTTCAGCTCTCTGCCAGGCCTCTGGGTCTAAGAGAGGTAGACGGGTGCATGCAGCCCCTTGCTCGCGAGGGCCCGGAGTCCAGAGGGGCGCTCGTGGGACACAGGACGTCACTGGGGGCTGTGTTTACTCCTGAGGCAGCCCGGCATCTGCCACAAGAAAAACGGAGCGATGTCCTTGGAGCGCTCCTTACAATAACGGAGAGAAGTAAAGTGTGTGCGTTAAACAAGTGGCCGCCGAGGGACCAGCACCGCTACGAGGCTCTCGAGGGCACCCCCACCTGGGCCGGCTGCTCACGAGCTCTCAGTCCCATAACTTCCACTCTCATACGCCCCCTGAAGGGGCTGTGAAGGGATGAGCCAGACAGAAGGGGCTCCGGGGCACCCCCTCCCCAGCCTCATGGCCCGAACCCCAGGCCCAGCTCGGATCAGGCCCTGCACAGAGCCGCATGTCAGGAGCCACGGCCGCCACCGTCTTCCCGGCCTGTGCCATGGCCCTGGGAGCCCCAGCCTTCGCAGGTGAGGGGTGCGGGACTGTTCTCGGTCTCACAAAGCGAGCTGCTCTGGCTGAGTCAGCTTTGGGTCCCATCTGCCATTGGGCAGAATCGAAATGTGCTCCTGGGGAGGCTGTGTCCTCTGCACCTGACAGGTGCTCAGAAAAAGAAATTCATCTGAGGGGCACCTGGGCGGCTCAATGGGTTGAATGAAGCCTCTGCCTTCGGCTCAGGTCATGATCCCAGGGTCCTGGGATGGAGCCCCACATCGGGCTCTCTGCTCAGCGGGGACCCTGCTTCCTCCTCTCTCTCTGCCTAGTTCTCTGCCTCCTTGTGATCTCTGTCTGTCGAATAAATAAATAAATGAAATCTTAAAAAAAAGAAATTAATCTGACCCTGAGTTAAACTCCTCCACATATAAAGAGCACCAGCAAATCAATAACAAAAGTAAGTGTTCAGTAAAGGGAGCTATGAGCATCACTGCTGCTATCACCACTGTTACTGCGGCAGAGTCCAGTCCTACTGGGAGAGCCACCCAAATCCTCCGTGGGAAGACCCTTCAAGGACTCAGGTCCACAGCTCTGGGTTTCAGACCCTCTGCTGTGCCACCCAGACAAGTCAGGCTCTCCTCTCTGGGCCTCCGCTTAGGAAATGGAAATGCTGAGCCCCAGGCTGCCTGCTCCTCGGGGCTTTGGGGAGCTTGGTTGTTTGAGACCAGGAAGGACGGTTAAGTTTCACAAGCGTTCCCCAGATGGGAAGGAAATGAGCCGGGGCGGGGGGCGGAATCAGCCTTTGTCAGAGGCAGCAGCCCCGCCTCGTAGTTCCCTCGCTGTGCAACCGTGGCCAAGCCACTTACCCTCTCTGTGCATCGGTTTCTCCACTGATCATGGGAATAGAAACAACATCAACGTCCCCGGGTGGCTGTAGGACCCCTGCAGCATGACGTGATGCATGTGCCAGTCCCCAAGGGAGTGTGGCCTGGGATGACAGCCCCAGTGACCCAGAGCAGAGTCCCCCATGGCCCTTGGAGACACATCCCCTGCCAGCGGCAGCTGGGCTCTGGGCTGCCACGCAGGGTCTGACCCGAGCAGAGACTGCTGTCACAGGGAACTTCCCGCAGGGTCTTGGGTTCGTGGTGGCTCCTCCCACTGCTCTGACCTGTCCCCACAGACACAGCGGCTTAGAATGATTTTCCCTTATTACCGAGCAGTGGGCCTCACCAGGCTGACCTCTGGGGGCCAGGCTGCTGGCTGGGCCGCTCCCTCCAAGCGGAGCTGGGCTGCTGCACCCCTGCCCCACTGTCTTTGAGGCTCTGGGCCTCATCTGTAAAATGAGATCAGGAACTGGGGCGGGTCAGATATGGCCCCAAAGATGTCCCCATCCTGGTCCTGGGACCCAGGATGTCTCCCCTCCTGCAGTGGAGGGAGCCTCGTCAGGGCCGCGAGCCAGGGGTGACCCTGGGTTCTCAGGGTGCCTGGCGTCCTCACCAGGTCTTCATGAGAGGGAGGCAGAGGGCGGGGGTCCCAGAGACGGGCAGACCCCGCGCTGCTGGCGGGGAGGATGGAGGGGGCCGCGGACCAGGAAAGGGCAGGAGCCGGGTCTCCCTGGGCCCCGGGGGGACCAGCCCTGCCCGCCGGGGTTTTAGGATTTCCGAGCCCAGAACCATCAGAGAATTGGTGTGTGCCGGCGCGATCCACTGGGTGAGTGGGAGGCCGGGCAGCCTCTGGGGGCCGCGGCTCCTCACTCCTGTGGCTCTGCCCCACGGGACCAGGGAGGTGGGGTCACGGGGGGCCCGCGAGGTGGTGGCCCCCCCAGGAGCCCCTTCATGGCGTCCCTGTAGCTGGTGAAGTCATCTTCCCGTGGCGCCCTGGCCACGTGCTTGCTGGGCCAGAGAGGGGCTGGGGCGGGCTCCAGCCGAGCACCCGGTCCTCTTACCGCCCCGAAGGGAAGGTCAGTGTCCCCTGTGCTGTTGGGAGGGTGGACCGCTCACCAGGCTCCCCACACCAGCCAGCTGGACAGTCACCACCTCCAGCACCCAAAGGGGGCCAGGCCAGCAAGCGACAGAAGGGCACTGTGGAGGGAGGGTGCGTGAGCCTTCCCTCGGCGAGGGGCTCAGGACGAAGCCCGAGTGCACAGCCACACGCCTGTGGCTCAGGCCACTGTTCCTGCTGTCACCCCCGTCTCTCTCGGTCTCTGCCCTCCCAGGGTCTCCCCACGTCTCCTCTCCATCTGCCCCACACACTTGCCAGGCTAGACACCCCCACCCCCACGCCCAGGGTGCCTCAGGCCACGACAACCCCCCAGCACTGGTCGAGGCCAGCGCACACATCCATGGTCATCGGGGCCCGGACGCCCGTGGAGCGTCTGGTGGGGGGCCATCCTGAGGGACGTGCTCTGCACCTTTGCTGGCCCTGGGGACTTGGAGGCATGGACGGGGTGAGCCTGAAACTCCCTCCAGGTGGAAACACTGGCCCCCGTGCCTCAGTTTCCCCACCTCTGACCCGCAGCCACCCTCTTCTGCTGGGTCCTCCACACCATGCAGGCTGATCAGTACCAGTGGGGGCCACGGGGCCAGTGCCCTGGTCTCAGCACAGCCTCTGCCCGGGGACGTGTGTCCCGAGGCTTCCCCAGGCCCTGCTGCTAGCGCCCGGCTCCCAAGCCCTCAGAAGCCTCTGCCTTGTGGGCCGGGGACCCCTGTCCGTGTCCATGTCCTCCAGTCAGCTCAAGTGTGCATTAGCCGTGACCCCAGATCACCAGCCCACACCCCGTGTCCCTGCAGAACATCAGCACCGTGGGGCAGGGGGCTGTGTCCCTGTCACAGTTCCACTGCAGGCTCCTGCCCCAGGCTGGTATACCGTCAGCACTTGATAAATGCTACCCGACAGCAACAGTCACAGGCCCCGAGGTCTCTGTGGGGCTGCCGACGGGGGGCCACGCAGCGTGGAGGCCAGACCCCGTTCACTGACACCCCGGGAGGCAGCCATGGGCACGGCTCTGCTGGGCGAAGTGAGGCACAGAGGGTGAGCGACCGCTGGCGTCACAGGACCCCACAGAGGCGGGTTTGTCCCCGGCAGGCAGCCTCTCGAGCCACCTGCTCTTCCCCTGGCTGCCCTGTTTCCTGACCTCCTGTGGCTTCTCGGAAGCAGCAGGGCAGAACTGGGCGTTGCTGGCAGGGCCTGGCAGACCTCTGACCACAGGCCACAGCCAGGTTTCCCCTTCCCGGGCCGTTGGTGAGGGTGGGGGCCGTGTCTTGCTGAGCTCTGGAAGGAGCCGCGGGCCTGCGACTACCATGAGCCCCAGGGCAGGGGAGCGGGGTCGCCTGCTGCTGACCGTGGCCGTGGTCCTCACGCTGCCTCCGAGGCCCGCAGGTGAGAGCCCCTGACCGGCTGGGTCGTGGCCCCGCTTGTCTTCGGGGCCGCGGGCGGGGGTGGAGGCCCAGGCCCGGGCTTTCTGGGGTCCAGGCCCTCCCAGCATGCTTGGGGACCTTCCCCGGCTCCCTGCCCCTGCCTATCTCGACCCGCTGGCCCCCACCGCCCCCCACTCCAGCAGGGCCCCAGCTGTCCATTCCCACCACCCCTACCCCTGCCCCATCCTGACGCAGTCCTGCCCCGCCTGCAGGCTCCTGGGGCGCCCGGATCATTGGGGGTCACGAAGTGATGCCCCACTCCCGGCCTTACATGGTATCTGTGCAATTTGAGGGCCAGCACCACTGTGGGGGCTTCCTGCTGCGAGCCCGCTGGGTGGTCTCCGCAGCCCACTGCTTCAGCCACAGGTGAGCCCGCAAGGGGGGGCCCTGCCCCCACCTCCGCTGCGGGGGGGGGGGGCTGCTCACCTGATGGCGGGGGTGTGGCGGGGGGGCTCGGGGTGTGAGGACCACAGCCCGGTGTCCACCCCAGCACCTCGTTCTGATGCCAACGCATGTCACTGTCCCACGATTTGTGAGCGCCGTGACTGCAGGGGGCATGGAGACGTGCAGGGTGGCGATCGCCGGGCTCTGGTCAGAGTCCCAGGGGCCACCGAGGCCCCGGTCTCGCTCTCAAGCCTCCTGCCCCCGCAGGGACCCCCGCACGGGCCTGGTGGTGCTGGGGGCTCATGTCCTGCGTGCCCCGGAGCCTACACAGCAAGTGTTTGGCATCTCCGCCGTCATCAGGCACCCGGACTACCAGCCCGACATCCACGCCAATGACATCTGTCTGCTGCTGGTGAGCTGGGGGGTGGGGGCTGGACTCTGGTCTGGCCTGTCCCAGGCCTCCCCCATGATGGCCCAATGGCTACGTTCGAAAACCAGCCGGAGGGATCCCATGAGCACCCAAGTCAGGTCACATCGCTCCTCTGCCCTCCGTGCCTCCCGCATCCTCCCCACAGAGCCCCACCCGGGCGGGCTGAGCAGTCAGCATCTCCGCATGCTCAAACCCCCGGGGCTTTGCACAGGCTGTGGCTCCCTCCAGGTCACTGCTCCCACAGACACCGCCTGGCTCTCTCCTCCCCTCAACTCTCTCAAGTCTGCTCGAGTGCCCCCTTCTCAGGAGGGCCCCTCTGCAAGCTGCCCCTGCCCCCACCGTCTCCCCACCCCTTCCCGCTGGCCCACCGCTCTTGGGTCACCGCCTCCACCTCCAGACTTGGAGGACAGGGGTTTTTATCTCCCTCGTGGCCATTTGCGGCCCACAGGAGGCCTGGACATTCAGAAGAGATGAGACTCTGAGGCAACAGATACTCCGACCCCTTCCCCCCCAGGCCCCTTGTGGGTTTTCTGGGCAGGAAGAAGCTCCTCCCATAAATGTGGGCTTCCCTCCCTGCCAACACAGCCTGCATCCCTATGGTGTCCCCATGGCCCCCTCCTGCTTGGGGGCCACCCCCGTATCTCCCACTCAGGTGCCCAAATTCAATTCCAGGCACCCCAGGAATCTTAAAGGGAAAACACTTCAAACCTGCTCTCCAATGTGGAGAAAAGTCAAAACCAAGGGACACTCAGCACCACAGAAACAGGCCCCTGGGAACACCAGGTCTTGGGGTGCCGGGTTCTCTTGGCAAAAGGAGAAGGGGCGGCATGTGTCAGCGGCAAACCTCGCATGTGGATTTGCTCATCTGTGAAACCCCAAACCTGGAATCCACAGCTCACCCATCCTATTATGCAGCGGGGGAAACTGAAGCTGGCGTACGGTCAGCGGCACGGCTAAGGCTAGGGAGTGAGGACCAAAACTGGGGGCCCAAGTCATTCATTCCATAAACACTGATTGAGCGCCCCAACGTGTGCTGGGCACCGGGGTTAAAGCTGTGAACAAACAGCCCCAGGGCTGCTCCCCTTAGAGCCTCTGGTCCAACAGGGTGGCAGCTGAGTCAAAGGGCCCTGACGGGGCAGAGGGGAGACCAGAGGAGGCTCCGTCCTATCCTGGGAGTCTAGGAAGTCTCCCTTGAGGAGGTAACATCTAAGATGAGACCTGAAAGCTGGAGAGGAAAGGTGTTCCCCACCCAGGGGTGGGGCGGGGGGGGCGGGACCAGGGACCTGCAGGAAATTCATTCTGCCTGGAGAGGAGGGCCCAATGGTGAGCCAAGAGGTATTGTCCCAAGAACAACAGGGAGCCACAGGAGGCCTTCCAAGCTGGGGAGATGCTGGTTAGCAGAGCACTTCAGCTGTGGGGGAGGCCAGTGTCCTGGTCCGGGAGGGTGAGGCCTGATGGGAAGGGCCTCCTGACGGCCTGGTGATGGTTGCTACTCATTTCCGTCCTTGAGGCCAAGAAGAGACCAGGTGTCATGATGTAAACTGAGGCAGGGACACTGATGGGTGGTTGGGGGTAACCCTTAACTCAGAGGTTTCTCTGCAGCTGAACGGCTCTGCTGTCCTGGGTCCCGCAGTGGGGCTGCTGAAGCTGCCGCGGAGAGACGCCAGGCCACTCAAGGCTGGGGCACAGTGCCAGGTGGCGGGCTGGGGCTCCGTATCAGACTTTGAGGACCTGCCGCCCGGGCTGATGGAGGCTGAGGTCCGCGTGCTGAGCCTGGACGTCTGCAACAGCTCTTGGAGGGGCCAGCTGAGCCCTGCCATGCTCTGCACCCAAAGTGGGGACCGCCGGCGGCGTGGCTTCTGCTCAGTAAGATACTGTCTCCACCCTGCCTGCCTAGGGTATGGGGAAAAGGATGAGGCCTACAGAGAGGGCTAGAGGTGGGCAGAGGCTTGGGAACTAAGTCCCAGCTCACCTTTGAGACCAGTTGAGACCTCACCTGACACCCTGGAAGGACAAATAATTTTCCAAGGTCACAGGGCTGTCATGTACAGCCGTGCAGGTTGTACACTGCACAGAGAGCCACAGATTTGTGTATCCATAAGCAGTGTTCAGTAGCGGGGCAGTACACATTGCAACCAAGCAGTCCCTGCTCCTGAGACCCTGTGTAGACTAATGACAGCCCTGGCCCTGAAGCTGAGGGAGAAACTCAACCTGGAGGATTTTTTATTCCAGGCGAAGAGTATAATGATTCAAAACACAGACTCTGGAGTCCAGCTGCCTGGATCCAAATCCAGACTGTGCCACTTCCCAGGTGTGTGGCCTTGGAAAAGTCACCTCACTTCTCTGGACCTTTTTCCATCTGTAAAACTGCCACACTAGTAGTACCTCCTTCAGAGCATCAGAGCTGGTTCTAGATTACAGTTAGGGTGACGGGACTGGAGAGGGGACGGAGGGCAGAAAGCGGGAATTTTAGGGTGAGTGTTCAGGGAGGCTTCTCTGAGGGGAGCACCCTTTGAGCTGAGATTTGAAAGAGTCTTAAGGAGATCTGAGGGAAGGTATGCCAGACAGAGAGACCCATCTCAGGGCTGCCATGTACAGCAGTGCTGGTCACCTACTGCACAAAGTTCCACAGACTTGTATCGTTACACCAGCAGCGTCGGGTGGGGACAGTAACGAGTCTCAAGGGTATGGAAACAGCCCAGAGACCGAAGCAAGCTTGGTTTACTCTAGGAACAGCCTGCGAGGCTGGTGGGGCCAAACCCAGGGACAGGAGGGTAGACAGGTGGGTGAGAGCGGGACACCCACGGCCCCTGAAGGCCGCAAGTGTGGTTCCTGCTGGAAGAACACGAGGCGGCCATGGAAGATCTCGAGGCAGGGAGGGTCCTGGTCAGATTTGCGCATAGAAGCCCCTTCAGGGAAAGAGGCCTAGAGATGGACCTGACCTTGCCTTTCCTCCAACCCCTCAGGCCGACTCTGGGGGGCCCCTGGTGTGCAGGAACCGGGCCCATGGCCTTGTCTCTTTCTCCGGACTCTGGTGTGGCGACCACAAGACCCCCGATGTGTACACACAGGTGTCTGCCTTTGTGAGCTGGATATGGGATGTGGTTCGAAGGCCCCGGCCCAGCCCCCTGCCCAGGACCACCGGGTCCCTGCGCAGCCACCAGAACCACAACAGCACTGGGGATAGAGACGGGATGGCGAATGACTCAGACAGCTCCTTCCCCAGAAATCCCATGGCCTGGCAGGTCATCCACAGGCCCCCACAGGCCCCGGGGAAGCCTGGTGGGTACGGGGTTGGGGTGGGGCAGGAGACGGCATCCGTGCCAAACCCAAATGACCAAATAAAACGTTAACCGAATAACCAGACGGGACGACTCATCTCCAGGGTGCGTCCACTCCTTCGAGCTTCTCTCGTGCCTCACCGTGGCTGAGGGTCTGGCTTTGCCACGGCCTCCCTGAGTGACCTGGGGCCACTCGCTTCAGGACCCAGGCCCCTCACCAGCCTCCTGGCCTCTGCCCACGCAGTGCCCCCAACGTGGACCTCCCCAGCTAACCGCAGCCACCTTGATCCCTCTTGCATCTCCTGCCCTAGAGAGGCTTCCTCCCCCGCCCTCCAGGTCCACACATCATTGTCCTCAGCTGTCTCCCTGGCGGCTGTCCGTGGCCCAGACGTACACACTGAGGCCCAGAGACAGGAGGGGTCTCCCCCACTCACCACCCTAACAGCACCCCAGGTGCCTGGGTGGTAACCCATTACACAGAGGCGGAGGGAGCAAACCAAGGCTTGGACTCTCTGGAGTGGAGTCTTTATTTCTTTGGTGAGGCAGAACCCCAGGCTGGTGGACGCACCCTGGCCTTGTTGGGAGCCCAGGGCACTTCTCAGGGTCACAGGTAAGGCACTTCTGAGGGGCTAGGGGAGGGTGAGCACAGCTGGTCCTGTGTGTCTCCCCGCCAAACTTGGAGCTGTGCTCTTGCCTGCTGGGGGCTCCTGATGTGTGGCCTGAGCCTCTGGCCCCCATACAGACACGGGGTGGGATTACCCAGCAACAGCCCAGACAGAAGGCAGAGACTCTACCCAAGGCCAGCACCTGGTTGGTGTCAAGACTCCCGAGCCGACTGCAGGGTGAGGAGGGTCCAGCTGGGCACTGGGCGGAGGCTCCGCCGGGACCAGTCTCATGGGACCAGGGGTTCTGATCCAGACGTCATCTGCGGATGGGACTGCCAAAACTAGTGTGCCGCTCAGACACGCAGCTCCAGGAGGCAGGGCACGGAGTGGGTGCTGGCACACACACCCCACCCCAGGGACTGTGGGTGAGCAGGGGGTGTGCCCACGGGGTCCTGCCCTAAGTGCACTGGGCACCACTGGACATAATGCTCTGGCTCAAGGCCAGTGTCAGGAGACACAGATGGCGGCCCCTCCCCTCACCCCGTCCTGGGGACAAACTGGGCTTTCCTAAGGGGCCACCACAGGACATACTCGGGAAACAAGGGCAGGACGGCAGGTAGCCCTGGCGTCCTCGAGCTGGCTGGGGACGATGGCTGCTTCCTCGGCCTGTCTGAGGCCTGGGCAGGTTCGAGACTCACTTACACGCCCAGGCCTTAGTCCCAGTCTGTAGTCTAGAAGGCTGGGGAGCTTCTTCACTAACTGTCAGCAGGGGTGAGTCCCCAGCCCTCTCCGAGGCAGCGATAATTAAGTTGTCCCCTAGAGCAGAAGCAGCGGGGGTCCTCCTGGGCAGCTCCGTGCCACAGCCCCAGGCCTCCTCCCCCAATCCTTCCAAAGTATCGTCAGGGGGCTCCCGGCCCAGGCTCTGGGGAGCGTCCATGGGACATAAATTAGACTCGGCTGCGGCAATAAATAAAGCGGGGAGGCCTTGAACGCCAGGCCCAAGTCGACCCCACAGGCTCACACGAAGTTCTCCTCCTCCTCCTCCGACTCTGCGTCTGACGGCCCAGGGGCGCCTGCAGAGCGGGGGGGAAGAAAAGAGAGATGGGGGCGCGGAGAGGGGCGGGACGCTGGACCCCGCCGCCGCTCCCCGCTCCGCGCCGCACCTGCACAGCTGCCCGGGTGGCGCACGCCGATCGAGCGGCCCAGGAAGCAGGTGGCCTGGCGGAGGTGGCACGAGGACATGTAGGTGACGTTGTTGTTGCCGCAGAGCTCCTGGCCGGGGCTGGAGGGCGCGGGACAGGGCGCCGCGCGACACACCACGCAGTGAGCACTGCCCGTCTGGTCCACCACGCACGACTGCGGCCGCGGGCACAGGACGTGCGCGCACGACTCTGCGAGCGGGGCGCGGGGGCGGGTCAGGGGCGCTGGCGGGCCGCAGGCAGGCTCCACCCCAGGCCCCGCCCCCGAGCGAAAGCCACACCCCTTCCGCGCGCCTCGCCCTCACTCCGGCCACACCCAAGCCCCGCCCCTCTGGCCGCATCCGCAAGCCCCGCCCTGAGTCACGCACTCCTATCTTCCACCCCACGTGAGCCCCAGACCTCCCCTTCCAAAACCGCACCCCGGTTTCCCTCATTCCAGCGACGCACAGCTGACCCAATCCAGAGGCGCCCTCCCTGGAGGCCAGTTATTAGGCCCCGCCCCGCCCGCCGGCCCCGCCCCGCGCTCCGGCCCCGCCCCGCGCCCCGGCCCCGGCCCCGCCCCCACGTACTGCGGCAGCGTCCCGGGTACATGACGCGCAGGTCCGGGTGGCCGCGGCAGCGCGCGGCGCGCAGCTCGCACTCGTCGCGGTAGGTGGCGCCGTCCGAGCCGCAGACCTGCAGGCGCGCCGGGAGCCCCGCGCAGTCGGGCGCGCACTCGCAGCGCGGGCGGCCCCCCTGCATGCGGCACGCCTTGCCGGGGCCGCACTCCACGCCCTCGCACGAATCTGCGGACACAGGGCACGCGCGCGTGGGAGGGGGCCGCGTGGCCGAGGCCGGAGGGCCGCGGAGGCCGCGCGGAGCGGGGTCCGGGCCGCAGCCGGAGAGCACAGGCGAGGGCGGCTGGCTCGGAGTGTGGGTGCCGAGATCAGCCCCGGGCCGGGTGGGGCGGGAGTCGAGGCTGGGGCTCTGGAGGCGGGAACGGGGCGGGGGGGGTGCTGTCTGCCCGGAATCGGGGGGTTCGGGAACGAGCTTCCAGGGCCCGGTCCCGCTCGCGCTCCGCAGCTGGGCCACCCGCTCGGGCTGGCGCCTGTTCCCTGATCTACGCGCCGGGAAGGGACGGCAGGCGGGGGGGCCCCGGCTGCGTCAGCGGACGGGGGGACCCCGCCGGGTCCATGCGCGGGTCTGGGGAGGACGGGCAGCGTCCGTTCCCCGGGCCCGCCAGGACCAACCCCGAGGAGGCGGCGGGGAGGGCGGGGCGTTGGCACTGGGCCCTGAGGCTCATTTCCTGGGGAGGGGGCTTCCCACATCCCGGGCCTGATGAACCAGGGGTTACCCCTGCCCTCCCCCAATTCTCACTCAGGGAAACAGGCCTGGGCAGGGCAGTTCTCTCTCTGGGGTCTCCAACTCCACCCAGCACCCCTCTCCCCGGACCTTGGGAAATGCAGACCAGACCGGCCCCAGCCCCACTGGTGGGCGGCTCCCCTTACAGGCCCTCCCAGCCACCCCCCACGAGGTGATGCCCTGTTGTCAGCATTTTACAAAAGGGAGAAACTGAGGCCCCGTCACAGCTGTGGGTGGACGCGAGCCAAGGGCTCCTCCAAAGGAAAACTCCAGACCCCAGATGGGCCCCGCCCCCCCAGTTCTGTTGCTTGTGGTCCTGGAGGGCAGACTCGAGCTCTTGAGCGCAGCCTCAGTTTCCCCGTGTGTAAAGTGAGGCTGACTGGGGGAGCGCGCGCATAAAATGAGCGTGTGTGCTGGCACCCCCATGTCACCCCTGCCAGGGCATGTGGGCCGCACCTGGGCACCTCCCACACGGCTTGCCCACACACACATCTGGAAATACTCCCCCTGGGTGGCTCCACAAGCAGGAACGGAAGTGGGAGAACTGAGTTGCCTTCCCCAAGGCCAGATGAGATGGGGGGCGGGGTGACCTGGACCTTATGCTTAGGCCGGGCCATTTTTTAAGTCTGTGCTCCCTCCAGAACCGCGGCTGGGTCCCCTCCCAGAGCCCAGCGGGGGTTCCGGAGGGAGCCAGGGCAAACGGCAGTGAGTGCAAGACCACCCAGCCAGACTGATCAGACTAGTCAGGTCCCAGCGGCCCACTGCCGCCTCCTCGCTGCACCGGCCCCACCCACTAGCGCCCGACCCCATGCTGTCTCCAGCTGGCAAACTCCTCATGACGCCTCAGCACCCTGATACTAATGCCCACCTCCTTCAAGCCATGCCCCCACACCCCCTCTGGGCCCCTGCATGTCCGGCCCAGACCATAGGCCCAGGAGGGCCCCCAGCCCCTCTCCAAGGCCAGGCACGTGTCTTGGCTCATTCATGCATTCGGTCCTCAAGGAGTTCCCAGTCTGATGGAGGAGGCAGCCGAGAACACTTCTCAGAACATGGGCCAGAAGGCGCATGCTTGTTAAATACACATCTCTCGTCCCAGCACAGATCCTTGGAATCTTGGGGGCTACGGGCAGATGAAGTGTTGGGAACACTGACTGGGGGGCGAGGCGACAGAGCCAAGCGGCCAGTCCGGAAAGCCCACTGTCCCTGGAGTCAGGTGTGAGTCCAGTGCATTTCTCCCAGGTGGGGTGCGGGAGGGAAAGCTCACCCCGGCAGGCCGGAAACGAGGCTGGGGAGCCCTCAGAGTTTCTTCCTGAGTCCTCAGAAGAGGCCGGAGAGAGCCCCCAGCCTCTCTCTGAACCCTGGATTCCCTCCACAAACACTCAGCCTCCTTCTGCATACCCTTGAGATGGGGAGCTCATTCCCAGTTCTCCCCCAGTGACCCTGACCTGTGGCTGATGCCCATGGTCTCACCTTTGCAGGGGAGGCAGTGGACGAGGCCCAGGAAGCCCAGGAGGCTGATCTTGTTCCCCGGGTGAGTGAAGTTGGACCAAGCAGTGTCAATGCTGCTGGAGGCACAGCACTCAGCTTGGCTGACGTCGGTCTTCAGCACCAGGCTGCACGTGGCCTCTCGACCCTGCTGCAGCCAGCACACGCCACCTGTGCACCGCAGGGCCGTCACTGCCACACCAGGGGTGCCCTCCTGCACCACTCCCAACACCCAGCTCCCGGCCCTAGGGGCTGCATACAGTTGGTGCTCAGTAACTGCAGAGGGATGATTGGCTCCCAAGCTGGGAAGGAGGGCCAGAGAGCTGCAGGGGTGCTCCCATGCCAGCTCAGCTCTGGGTCCTTCTGGGATTCCCTGTCTTCTCGGAGCTCCACCCCCCACACAACCCCAACTCTTCCCACCTTTTGTCGCTCCAGGCCCCCAGACCCAGGCCTGGCATCCTGCCCAACCAGCCAAATGCCCAGAGCTGGACGTGTCAGGGTCAGTGGGCCCTGCAGCCGCCTCTCCGCCTCTGCCCTCTGTCTAGACAGCACCCGAGGGCACGCAGAGCCCCCCTCGCCTGGCAGCCCCCCCTTGCCTGGCCCGCCTCTTACTCACTCCAACTTGGGAACATTCCCCTTGCATGAGCTCACCATCTCCCTGGGGACACGGCCTTCGGGGAGGGGGCTCAGCTCTCCCCTTCGAGCAGGGCTGGGGTGGGGCTGCTGGCTGGGGTGGACAGGCAGAGAGCCCTCAGTTTCTGCACTCTAAACGGGGGCAGGAGAGGCCACAGACCCCAGCCCAGAGAGCTCACTGGTTCCCAGGTGCTGCGCTGAGCGCCCTACACGGACCTGCTCTGGGAGCTCATCACCTTGGCACCCATCTTACAAAACGAGAAACTGAGGCCAGGACTGGGGCTGTTCCTTGCCCAGCATCCCCCAACAAGTGGCTGCTATGGGACTCCAACAGCCCAACCTGGGGAAGATATGAGACCTCAGGTGGAAGTCCTGGGTCCAGCCACCCAGCCCCACCTCTCCGGGTCTTCAGGACTCAAGCGGTTCAGGTTCAAGTCCTGAGTTTGCCACTTTTAAGCTGGGTGACCCTGCACCTCAGTTTCCCCATCTGGGAAATGGGCATAATGAGCTACACGCACAGTTGGGCTATCGTATGCATTCTCGGACGGTTAGACACAGCACCCAATAAATGTCAGCAGTCATTGGGACTACTCCTCTTGGCCATTGTGAAAGAGCCACATCTGCTGACCTCGTGGTGACCCTTCTTCAGGCCCTTTGGGGCTGGGGGAGGGGAGCCCCAAGCCCTCCCAGACTGAACCTGAGGAGGCCTCCCATCACCGGCTGCCACTAACGCCGCGCCCCCCCCCCCCCCCGACATCTCCCCCAAGGCCCGCATTCCGGGGCAGGCCCACGTGGGTGGCCCACCCCGCCCGCCCCTTCCGGCCGCCCCACTCACCGGGCGCGGGGTCTCCCGAGCCCACGGAGCCCACGAAGCCCACGGCCCAAGCCAGGGCCCCCCAGGGCAGTGGCCACAGTGGCCCCGGCGTCCCGGGACGCATGGCGGACGCAGAGACGGCGGCGGCCCCCGCGTCGGACGCGCGGGCGGGCGGCTGGGAGGGCGGCGGCACCGACTTCCCAGCGCGCGGCGGCCGGGCGCTCCCTATAAAGGTCCCGCGGGCTGCGGGCGGGGCCGGGGCGGGGCGCGAGGCCGTGTCGCGCCCGGTGTGTGCCTGGGCTGGGCCTGGCCACCCCGAGGGCAGCTGCGGGGGTGGGGCGGGGGTCATTCCCGGGAGCCCGAGGCTCGGGGAGGGTGTCCCTGCGGCCAGCGCCAGTGGGGCCAGACCGTGATTTCCGGGGCTCACGCTGCGTTTGCGGGGGGGTGTCTTCAGCCGGACGGCTGTGGCTGAGGCTGGAGTCCCGCGGGGAGCGGGTCTGCGGATCCGTGTATCACGTCGTGGTTTGCGAGCCGGCGCTCATGCGGCCCAGGCGCGATCTGGGCCCCCAACCTCCTCCCCGGCCCTAGGCGCCCACACACTCCAGAGACCTCAGCCGCAGCAACACCCACCCACTCACGCCCCCGGGCTCCTGGCGGCTGGAGCCCGTGGGCTCGGCTGGGTGCGAGCAGGCACGGGTGGGCGGGGGCTGGCTGGCCGCGGAGACGGAGGGGTGCGGCAGCAGGAGACCCAGAGTCACAAATGGCCCCGACTCGGGGACACATGGGAGCCATAGGCGAGACTTGCAGAGTGTGCCCCCCACAAAAGCCTGGTCTTCGGGAGATGGCACCAACCCCCACCCCCACCCGCAGACATTTGCACGTCGTTCGCCCAGGCCACATCGGAAAGTCCTTATTGGCTTCGGGTTTTTTCCTCTCTTCAGGTTCTGTGCTCCTTGTATCCGGAGCCCTCCGCCTCCGGGACTCCCAGCCTTTCCACAATTTGTGACAGTGACGCCAGACATCAGCATGGTCCCGGAAGGAACTGAATGCACTGGGGGTCAGGTCAGCCCGATGCTCCTCCTCTTCGGGAGTTTAACCCTCCTATCTGTGGGTCTCCCTGCCCCCAAATGGTCAGGGCCCTCTCCACATGTTCATGGGTCCTGGACAGCCCCTCTCCGATTGAATTTGTAAGAAATCAAGACCATCTCCTAGGGCAAGGATTGTTGGGGGGTGCTGGGGTACCAGAGTGACCAAGGCTGACCCAGTCTCGTCATCACCAAGCCCGCGGTTTGTAAGATTTATTTATTTATTCATTTATTTATTTATTTGACAGACAGAGATCACAAGGAGGCAGAGAGAGAGAGGGGGAAGCAGGCTCCCAGCTGAGCAGAGAACCTGATATGGGGCTCGATCCCAGGACCCTGGGATCATGACCCGAGCCGAAGGCAGAGGCTTTAACCCGCTGAGCCACCCAGGCGCCCCCAAGCCCGCGGTTTGTAAGGGCCGGAAAAACAAAATACATAGACGAACAAGTTAATAGATAACTTTGAAGAGTGGCAGTGCTTTCAGGAACATAAAAAGGATGAGAGCGATGGGGTCTTTCAAGGGCAGTGACCTCCTGTTGCTGCATCACCCCTCCCCGCCCCCGGCCCCAGGTGTGGAAGCCAAAGATTCCAGACCTCCCACATGCCTGCGATCTGCCACCGAGTATGCCACGCCCGGACCCCTTCCTCCATGTCAGCAGCTCAACTTGCCCCATGGGCCCCCACCAGCGGCCAGGGGCCACGCTCCTGTCCCGTGGCACTGAGGGAGGACACCAGCCGTCTCGCCTGTCCTTGACCTCTGACTGTGTGAGGGGATTCTCCCCTGGCTGGGGAGTGGGGCAAGGATGGGACCTGATGTTCTCATCAAGGGTGTGCCAGAGCCAGACACTGCGACCTTGGCCGAGACCTGACCCTGCCATGGCTCAGCTGCCCCAGCCTGGGTGGTACCAAAGGGTTATTGTCAGCCTGGCGTGGGCTCTGAACTGAGAGTGGTTGCCAGCAGCTGCTGCCCCCACCTGACCTGGCATGTCTCCCCAACCCAGAGGCCATGTGCTAGGTGACCTCCAGCAAGTCACTGGCCCTCACTGAGGAGCCCTGTTTTCATGCCCTTCTCTCCACCCTGAACTGGCCTCAGCCTCATCCTCGGCAGCCCACTTCCTACCACAGGTGTCTACCATCAGGCTCCTCCCCAGCTCAGGCATCCGCCAGGACTCCCCACAGCCCTAGGCTTCACTCCTCCAGACCCCACAGAAAACAGGCCATGGCCATCCAGAGCGATCAGAGTTCTGATGGCGGGCGCTAGGCCCAGTGCGGACTGGGGAGGTCAAGGCTGGCTTCTTAGAGGAGGACGACATTTAAATCACACTAGACTGGACAATGGTGAGGCAAGGGGGCAGGGACTGAAGTGGTCGGACGTTCGTGCTATGGTAAGACAAAGCCCGCCTCAAACGTTTGGTTGGGGAGAGGGTCCTGGATGGCACAGGTGGGCCCAGTGGAATCAGAGGGTCATCAAAAGCAGAGACCATTTCCCTCTGTGGGCAAAGAGATGCATGTGACCTGCCATCACCGGCCATGGACAAAGAGGAAGGGGCCTCGAACCCAGGAATGTGAGTAGCCTCCGGAAGCTGGAAGAGCGTCAGTCAGTCAGAGAAGGACAAATACTACACAATCGCAAACCATTACTTTTTTTCTTTCTGTTTTCGGTAGACTCCATGCCCAACATGGGACTTGAACTCAGAACCCCGAGACCAAGAGTTGCACGCTCCACAGACTGAGCCAGCCAGGTGCCCCTAAGAGACTCTTAACTGTAGAGAACAAAGTGAGAGTTGATGGAGGGAGGTGGTGGGTGATGGGCAGAAGGAGGGCACTTGCTGGGGCGTCTGGGGGCTCAGTGGGTTAAGTAGCTGCCTTTGGCCCAGGTCATGATCTCTGGGTCCTGGGATCGAGCCGTGTGTTGGGCTCCACGCTCGGTGGGGAGTCAGCATGGGCTCTCTCTCTCCCTCGCCCTCTTCTCCCCACAATTGTGCACTCTCATTCTTGCTCTCAAAATGAGAAAATCTTCAGAGAATTTAACGAGTAGAAGCTGGAAAAGCAAGAACAGATCCCCCCACCCCTGAGACTCCAGAAGGAATTAGACTGTACCAAGACCTTGATTTTAGTTCAGTGAGACCCAGGTTGGACTCCTGACCTCCAGAACGAGAAGAGGAAAAGTCGTGTTGCTAAGTTGCCAAGTAGGGGGCAATTTGTCACAGAAGCAGCAGGCAGGCTGTCTACATTGGGCCACAGCCCAGTCGCCACAGCGATAGGGTCCCTGCCGGCTGGACACAAACAAGGCGTGAACACAAGCAGAAGGCAGGCGGCAGAGCAGAGGCCCTGGGAGCAGCAAGGCTGTGGAGCCTGCAAGGCGGTGACCCTGGGCCCGCAGGGGAAGGACCCGTCTGGTGGAAGCCGGTACAGGACCTGCACCTTGGCCAGACTACGTGGGACCTCTCTGTGCCCCATTTTCTCATCTGTAAAATGGGCACAAATCCCGTTACTGCCAATTCCAGCCAGGAGGCTAGGGTCAGTGCATGGTGCACAGCAGGGGCGGACATGTGTGTACAGATACTTATTGATGAGCAGATAGGTGTTTGTCCAGGGGAGATGCCTGATGAGTTTTCTTTGCCACTCACCATGATGCCGTGAGACAGGCTTCCATTATACAGAGGGTGGAGGAAGGAAAGTGACTTTCTGGCCATCACAAAGCGCCTCCGTTTTGGGGCATGGCATCAGTACCAGATAAGCAAGATTCTAGGACCCATGTGCTGAGCTGTGGGGCAAGGCCCTCCTACTCCGAACTGGACAATGATGGCCAGCCCCCAGACTTGCGGCTGGCATGGCCCCTCTTGGAGTAATCAGATTTTCCTTGGAGTAATCACCTCCTGGGCTCCCAACCCGAAGGATCCCTGGAGTGGGCAGCAACCCAGGCTGAACCAATTAGGGTCATCTAGCATTCAGCAAACCAGGAGGAGTCAAGTCTGAGATTTTTCTTTTCTGGGAAAGAGATACTCACTTCCTGCCTGAGCTGGAGGGGTGTGAGCCTGGAGCTGCTGGTGGTTCCTACCAAGGGCCAGGGAGAAGCCAGGCCAGCGGGACACTGAGCCAAGAGGGGCAGCAGAAATTCCCTGTACTGTGGTTGGAAGTCCTGGATCCCGCTGTGCCTGAATTCCTCCACCCCAAGATGAAGTCCATCTAAGCCGAGTGTCCGTCACTTGCAGTGAACAAAACCAGCTTTCACTAAGCCCGCTGACATTTTATTCAAGTCGAGCCTTTAGGACCCAGAGCTGCGGATCCGCAGGGGCTGTAGGAGTCACCCACACGGAAGTGCCCATCTTTGCCTCCAAGATGTAACCCCAGGACTCTCAGGGTCACCTCGTCCCACCGTCCTCCGTCGGAAGGAGGCCTGCGCCAGACCCCTCATCCACGAAAGGTCTGCGGGCCGTGCACGAGGACCGGCCACGGTCAGGGCTCTGGCAAGCGGAGCCTGGCGGGCTCTCTCACCGCGCGTGTGAGGCGGACAGCCACGGCAGCCACCGAAGCCTCGCGCGTGGCGGCCGCTCCCGGAGAGCCCGGTCGGAGCCGGGCCTGGTCAGCGCCTTCCTGGGGCTGCCCTCCCCCCCGCGACGGCACGCGCGGCGCCCCGCGGCCCTCAGACGAAGACCTGGCTTTCCAGCCGGGTTCCAGGCCCTTTCCGCTCAGCCAAGGCCCCGGGCCGCGACTCCTCCCCGCCGCCCCCAGGCCCCCCGCCCCCCCCACGGCCGCCCCCACGCGCCTCCCTGAAAAGGGAACAGATTCTGCGCAGGCAGTGTTCTTTGCGGTGGACGATAGGGCCCACCCCCAGGCCAAAGGCGAAAGCTGATAGGCCGAACGAATCGACGTAGTCTCAGCCACTCCCCTCGCTAGCCGTTGGCTTAGAGGCGACCATGTGACCCAGCTCTGGCCAACGGAGGGAGAGAGAGCCTGCTGGGGCGGGGCCTGGGGGACCGCGGGCGGGGCGAGGGCGCACGTGACCGGCGGAAGCGGGTGTATCAGTGTCCAGTTCGCCGCTCTGACAAATTAGGGCGCGTCCCGCCGCGCCGCCGCGTCTGCTCGCGGCGCTGGAGATCCGGAGTCTGCGGCGGCCTCTGCGGCCGACAGCGCGAGTGTCGGGGGTCGCGGTGAGCAGGGCACTACTGGCCCCGCCGCCGCCAGGGGAGCGGGGGTCGGGGGACCCCCGACCCGGAGGAGAAGCCAGGCCAGCGGGACCCGGCCCGGAAGCTGTCACCCTGGGCCCCCTGCGAGAGGGGGACCGTGGACGCAGTCCCGCCCCGGCGGCCGGGCACTGTTCACGGGGTGGCGTGAGCCACGAGCGCAAGCCCGTGGCCAGGCGGCTGGCTCCGCACAGTGAGGTCCCACGGGACGGGACCGCGCGCCGCCCTCCGCCGCGCGGTCCCCCCCGTCGGTGCTTCTCCCGCGGCCCCGCCTCCCGCAGGCGGCGACCTGGTCCCCTGCTCCTCTCATTCATGCATCCGTTAGTGCTCCCGGCCCACCCTCTGTGTTTGCCCCGGCGACCGCACGGGGAGCGCAAAGAGGAAGCCTGAGCGCTCCGTTGGCCTGATCCGAGCCCGTGCCGCTGTGTCAAGGGCACGGCCAAGGAATGTCCCAGCGGGATGCGGAACCGAGACCCAACCGTGGAGGTGAGCAGCCAGCGTGGATGAGGCTGCAGATGGGCCTGGGCTTCGGGTCTTTGGTGCTGATCACCCCGTTTGGTAAAGTGCTGTTGGTTCAGGTAGAGGAGGTACCCCTGGGTGTGTATGAATCAAATGAAAAAATAGAAATAAAAAATACAGACCAACAAATATAAATGTAAAGGATAAAAAGACATAACTGAAAAACTACAAATAAAAGATTAAAAAGAAAACCCCCAAAACTGCAAAAGTCGCCTGTTGGCCTGGAGGAATGTTGCCCAGTGGGACAGTGGCCTGCCTGCTCAGTGCCTTAGTCTCTTGCCTGCAATGTGGGTAATCCCTTGCTCTGGCCCCAAACCCCCCCAGGGCCTCTGAGGCTTGATTTGCACCTCAGTAGGCGAGTACCTGAGCACCCCTACCACCCCCCCCTCCCCGCCTCCCCGGGCCAGGACAGGGCCTCCAATGCTACCAGCTCAACAAGTTGAGTGCCGCTCCAGTCCTAACTTCCACGGAATCGTCCCACCAGAGAGGAGGTCCTAACACTCACATGGAAAGTTAAATAGCTAGAAAAAAGCTCTGAACATGGTCACTCACCCAAAATCAAAACCCACTCCAAAGCCGGAAAAAAAAGCTGACCCTGGAAGAGGGTTAGGAGAGGCCTTACCCCCTGAATCGTCCCCACTCAGAGGTGAAAGCTATTGTGTCCCAGGGGACAGGAGGAAACCCAGAAAGAGCCAGAGTCACCTGCCCAGGGGGAAGCTCCGATGGTTGTTGACTGCTCCTGCCAGGAGGCTCCTGACTCAGCCTGGGGCAGCGGAAGGAGAGGATGCTCTAGGCCGAGGGGAGGGGACACACAAAGGTCTAGTGACGAGACATATGCCCTTTACAGAGGCAACTGCCGGGGAGGCAGGAGGGAGACCCGTTTTAGGGATGGAAGACTGTTGGAGGGGATGTCTGTCCTTGTCCTGTAGTGTCTAAGAGGGGAGCACAACTGTGTTGTGGGAAGTCGGAGGGGGGAGGCATGGCCCTGTCCTGGGGGACTCTGTAGGGCCCAGGTGCCACCTACCTCCATGATCCACAGTCCAAGACCTTTCAAGGAAATGCTGGGAAATCCATCAGGAGTCCCCTGTGTTTCATTGTGCCAGGCCATCAGAGCACCCTCCCATCTGTCCCATCAGCAGCATGGCAGCCACCCGGCCAAAAATGGGTACCTGAGGGCCCCAGAACCTCAGAGCCATGGGGTTATACGCAGACATTGCCTGAGCCGGCATTCCAATGCCCCAGTTCCAGGGTAGCCCGCAGGCAGGGGCCCATGCAGAGGACACAGAGGCCCAATGATTGGGGCTCGAGTCCTGGCCTCGCGCATGAACTCATGTGCGCCCTCAGTCTCAAATGTAAGGTGGGGGGGGGTTCTCAATTGCCCTCACGTTGTCGTGCTTGCTAGAAGATTGAACTTCAGCTCCCCCCTCCCCACCTCCCAACACCGCACCCTGCTTACTGAGCTCCTGGTCTTAGGATATACAAAATCCTGCTTTCTGTTCCAGGGGCCGGCACCCAGCAGGGACTCACTAATTATTCATGTATTCAAGAATCTGTGGGACACTGACTTAGGCTGAGCCGTGGTCTCAGGTTTAGGGCAATGTCGTTGCTACTCCTGGATTGCTGTAGGGGATGGCTCCAGGAGAAGGAAAGGGGGTGCTGGCATCAGGGTGCAGTATGGGAGGGGACCCTCTCAGGAAGGGGTTGGGGCAGCCTCCGGAGAAGCAAGGAAAGAGAAGGGACAGTGGGAAGGGCACTCCCAGTAGAGGGCATGACCAGACAAGGGTCCTGAGGTGGGCTGCAGCTGGGCCCACCCAAGGGAACCAGTGAGGCTGGGCTGGGAGGGGTGGGCTAGGGGCAGGTGAACTCAGGGCAGGCAGCAAGGTCCCATGGGGACCCGGGAGGCGCCATGGGTACCCCTGTGTCCTCCCAGCCTCGTGCAGCCCCAGAACCCCGAGGCAGGTTGTGCTATCTGTACCGAGAATGAAGTGACCCACCTCGAGCCGCACAGCCAGCAATGCTTGGCGGGTCTAGAACACAGGCCTGCTGGTTCTGAGGCCTCTTGGGCGATACCTCATAGACTTCTGCAGAATGAAAGCATGAACGTGTTTGTAGAGTGAAATGAGCTAGGCCTGGGCATGAGAAGCCGGAAGCAAACTGCCCTTCCCTGGACCTGGGTTTTCCTGGATTCCCAGTGATGGGACCAGCATACATGCCAGTGGTCAGAGCAGGAATGCCTGCCTTGCAATCACCCCTCGACCTTGAGGGGGACAAGACTGGCTGGCAGACAAGTCCTTGTCCCTAGGCTCTTGCCATTCAAGATCCTTTATACATAGGCTCCGTTTTGGTTCCAATGCTTTTGTGGGAAGCCCAACTCCAACCTACTCCTATTCGTTCCTCAAAGCCCTGGCCCAAATCCCCTAGGATTGGTTTCCCCTAGGAAACCCTGTCTGTCTTCCAAGGCAGAGCCAGCACCACCCCAGGAACCCAGCCCCTGGCCCAGTCTCATGGGACTGCGGTGTCTCCTGGAGCCACGGAGCCATTTTCACCGTCTGTCCACGTTGTGTTCTCGCAGGCATCACAAGGTCCGGCGCGCAGCAGGTGCTCAGTGAATGTTCTGTTGAGTGGGTACATCAATAAATGCATGATTGGGCTGGACGTAACCTCAGAATCGACCCCGGCCTGTGCTGGGTGACAGTGAATGTTTGGCTGACTTATTTTGTGGGATGGGGCGGGGGGCGGGGGGGTTAGGCTTCCTTCGTTTTCAGAAACAAGGCCACCCCTGGCGGGCCTGACTCCCTGATCCCGTGGGTCACACTGTGGCACGGAGGCGGTCCTCCTTCGACCCCGGAACTGGCCTGTCCTCTGCATTCAGGGCACGAGTGTTTATGGAATCCCTGTGCGCCAGGCGCTGTCCTGAGGCCATCTGGGAACGAGACACAGGCGTCCCTTCTGTGGAGCCGGCCCTACAGTTGATCAGGTGGAAAGAAGTGCTATTGAGAAAGGCGTCCCGGCAGGTGACACATTTGAGCAAAGACTGGAGAAAAGCGAGAAGAAAGCCACGCCGGTGTCTGGGGCGCACCCGCCAAGGGGCACAGCCAGCGCAAAGGGCCGGAGGGGGGAGCGCGCCCGGCACCCCGCACCAGCGAGCACGGCGAGGGGACAGAAGGGCGGGCGCGGCGGTGGGAGACGCCACTAGGGAAGTGAAAGCGACGGCCTGTTCCAGAGCGCAGGGGCTCGCCCCCAGCCCAGGCATGGCCCGCCCCTCGGCCTCCTCGCCGCTCGCAGCCGGGCCTCGCCCCCAGCCGCTCCCCGATCCGGGTTGCCAGGGAGACTCGGCGCCCGCCCCTCCCGAGCCCCCGCCCCGGGCCCCCGCCCCTGGTCGTCGAGGCCGCCCTGAGCCCCGCGCGAAAAGCGCCCGCGCTGAGTTTGTCCCTCGGCGGCCCCCGTTGCCCGGGCCCGCGCCTGCCGCGCGCGCCGCCCGCCTCGCTCCCGCGCGCTCCCCACCCCACGCCGTGCGTGCCGTGCGTGCCGTGCGTGCCGTGCGTGTGCGTGTGCGTGCGCGGGCGCGTCGGCCGGCAAGGGAGCAGCAAACGGCCGGCGGCGGGCGCCGCGCGGGGGGCGGGCGGCGCGGAGGAGGCGGCAGTGGCCATGGCCGAGGCGTCGCCGCACCCCGGACGGTACTTCTGCCACTGCTGCTCGGTCGAGATCGTGCCGCGCCTGCCGGTGAGGCCCGGGCCGGGGCGGCGGGCGGGAGCGCTCGCTCTCGGCCTGAGGCGAGCGGGCTCCGACGGGGAAACTGAGGCCCGGGAGGCGTCGGCCCGGGTCTCTGCGGAGGGCCAGGAGGCGGGGTCCGCCGCCGGGGGCGCTGCGGGGCCGATGACCCCAGATGCGCGGCCTCCCGCCCCGCAGGCCCCTCGGTCCCTGCTGGGGAAACTGAGGCCCGCGGAGGCCGCGTGACCCGCGCTCGGCGCGCCGCCCCGCAGGAGGGAGGCGGGGGGCCCCGGGGGCCGTTCCCGGCGCGCGTGGTCGGCGCTGCGGGCGCCTGGCTGCGGGCCGCCCGCCGCAGCCCTCCCGCCCGCCTTCCCGGGGTCGCGAAGGGCCGGGCAGGCGGTGGACCTGCGCGCGGCCTGACAGCTGCCCCGGGCGGCTCTCGGGGCCGCGGGCCTGCGTTTCCGAGCTTCCCTGGAGCTCGGGGCGGGGGCGCGGAGGCCGGCCTGGGGCCGGGTGTTGCTCTCTGCTCGCTGAGGCCCGCGTTCCCGCAGCCGCGCGGTGCGGCAGGGGCAGCTTGCTGCAGGTGCGGGTTCCCAGACTCCTCATCGCGGAGGTCCCGGGTGGGAGCCGTGTCCCCCCGCCGGCCCGGGCGGCGGCCTGGTCCCACCCTCTCCTCCTCGGCGGGTGCCGAAGGGGAAACCCTGGGAAGCTGGGGCCGGCTGCGGCCCCGACGCTGGCCCTGGCCGATCCCGCGGGGCAGGCAGAGGGAGGTGCGGGGTCGGTGTCAGCGGCTCCGGAGCACCGCTCCCTGCCCTCCTGGCACTTGTCCCCGCAGCGGCCCGGCTGGCGGGTGGAGGCTGTTCCCCTATCGGAGGCGGGCTGGGGTCCGCCTTTCCAGCCGTGGGCACCCCCTGGGAGAGGGGCCAGGGCGAGGGGTCTGTCGGTGTCCTCCCGGCCACAGAGGAGGAAAGTGGGCTCAAGTCGGGGTTTGGAGCGCGCAGTGTCTGCGCCCCCGAGCCTGGGAAGGGTAGGGAGGTGTGGCTTCCAGAGGCGAGGGTCTCCCTCCTCCTCCGGGGAAGGGAGAATAAAAGGTGCCCTGAGATGTGGAGCCCTGGGGGGAGCCGAGCGGACCGGCCTGCGCCTGCCCCTCCCGGAAGTCCCGCTTCTGCCTCTTCGGCTCTGCAGCCCCGGCTCCGCGTCTCTCTCGACCAGGGTGGGAAGGCACTGGTCCCCTGACGGCTCGCCGGCCTGGCCTAATGGCCTGCAGCCCCGCCACGGGCCCTGGGTCTCGGGCTTCCCCCACAGGGGCCTGCTGTGTGGTGGGGCCGGGCGGTCTGCACAGCTGTCCGCCCTGGGCCTCTCTCCCTGGGGCCAGCACCTCCCAGAGCCTGGGTCCTGGCCAGGTGTGGCCACCGCCTGGCCCTGTGGCCTTGGACCTGGAGGACCCTGACCTTTTGTAGTTGTCACGGGGCTGGTGAGGACCTTCCTAAGCACGGAATCCAGTGGTGTGGAGATACCCTTGGCCTTCGTCCTCAGAGTTCACAGGCTGGGCAGAGAGGCCGTGTGGGATGCGTGATTGGCAGATGTTTGGTTAGGACGCTGGCAGGTTCTGTCACAGCCAGGAACGGTGAGGACGTGCCTGCTCGCGGGCCTGGGTAGGGTTCCACGCGGCGCAGGCGCAGGCGACCGGCCGTTGATCCGGGGGGCACGCGGGGCACGCAGGGGCGGAAACGCAGGCTCCGTCGACGTCGTAGCAGGGGAAGGTGGCCCGGGGTTTGCACGCTGCACACATGGGGCCTGGCTTTTGTGCAGTTCCTACCTGGGATTTTTGTCACCACTGAGGTCCCTCCAGAGGCCCTGAGACAGTGCCTGCTCTCAGGGACTTCTCTGCAGGATCAGGCTGAGGTCGCCCCCAGCTGTGCTACGTCTCCACCGTGTGGCTCCGGGCAAGGCACTCCACTCCCTGGACCTCTGTTTCTTGGCCTGCGAGACGGGTTTGAGGAGCTAACCCGTGTCCGCCCTGTGGGGTCCAGTGGAAGCGCGTCGTGTGGAGGAGTGCCGGCCCTGACCCGCGGGGTGCACAGGGACAGCGGCGGCCTCGCTGGCGCAGGGCATGTGGGAGCAGGAACCAGACAGGCCGGCTGGCTTGAGGGCCTCCGAGGCTGGCGCACAAGCCTGGACTCGATCCTTCCCAGGAGAAGGCCGCGCTCGGGATGCAGCGGGGGTGCCGGCTTGGGTGGACGTGATTGCAGGGCTGTGGACGTGGCGCCCCTGAGGGCAGAGCCTGGCTGTGCCCGGCGTCTGCAGGGCTTCCGGGAAGTCCCACCGGGTGGACAGAGCAGGCGGCAGCGTGGGGTCGTCACGCCCTGAGCTCCCTGCGGCAGGTGGCCCTCTCTCCCCTGTCTCGTTGACGGCGACCGCTTTCCTTCTCGGAGATGCCCTGAGTGCGTGCCCGGACGGAGAGCGGGCCTGCAGGAGTGCCGGGGCGCGGAGAGCCAGGCTGCCCTCGCGCTCTTCACGCGGCCACTGCTTGCTCCTGGGGGGTCTGGAGACGTCCTGGCCTTCAGGTTTCAGCAGAATGAGTGGAGTCCTCCCCACAGAGCCCTGGGGCTGGGCCTGCCTCCTGGGCACCATGTGGCTTCATTCTGGGCCCTCTGGCCACCTGACAGCCGTGTGGGGCCCTGCCCGTGGTGAGCTGTCCGTTTGCAGCTGCAGAAACCGGGACCCTGGGCAGGTTAAGGGTGGAACTGACTCCAGTGGCTTGCTGGACTCGCGGAGCATGGAGTGGACGTCGGGCCCCGGAGATGCCTAGGGGGCCCTGACTTCCCGGGGAACGTGGACCCCACCCTGCAGCCCCGAAGAGGGCTGATGTTTGCTCAGGCTCTGAAGTCAGCAGGGGCAGAAGCAGGCTGAGCCCCAAGGAGGTGGCTGGGTGCCGGGGTGAGCCGCGCCCTAGGGCACCCCAGGCCTCTGAGCCATGTGGCAGCTGAAGCGAGGGGACACCCCCAGCGCAGTGGGCACACTGTCCTGTCGTATAGGCTCCCGGCTAGCCGTGGGTCTGAAGCACCCTGGGAAGACGGAGGAAGGTGGGCATGGGGACCCTGGGGGGAAGCGAGTGCTGGGCTGTGTGTGCACATCTTCGGCTCCCAGCAGGCCTCCCCCACGGCCGGGTCGTGGTACGGCTCTGCACCCGGGCGTCCAGCGGTGTGCACGGCGCTCCCAGACGCTCGGAGGCAGATGGGGTGTAGACGTGGGCCGTGGTGGCCGCTGCTCAGAGCGCAAGAAGAAAGGGCAGGGGGGCTGGGCAGTGGTGAGGGGCAGGGTCTCCTTTCCTATGGGGTCTGGGCAGGTCCCTCCGCCCAGTGACTGCTGAGAACAGCTGCGTGGGGCAGCAGGTGGCTCCTGAGGTCCGTGGGGCACAGGCTGGGACGCGGGGCTGTGTTTGGGCCTGAGTCTGTGTCCCTGTGGTGCGTCTGCACTGCACCTGGAGTTGTGGGTCCTGCAGGGGGCCCCGAGGGGCCCGGCCCCCAGAGCCCAGCGTCACCCTAGAGCAGACCATCCTGTGGGGCCTGGCCTGGCCATGCTGTGAAGGAGGTCGTAAAGGCAGGGCGGCCGGTGCTGTTCCCGAGGGCCGTCCCAGCTGACCTGGGCGACCTGGGCAGGTCAGTCCCGCGTCTGCACCCGCGTGTCCTCCCCGTCACGGAGGAGGGGCTCAGTCGCACCTCCGAGGCACGTCGTGGGGGCTGAGCACAGGAGCAGGGCGCTCTGGATTGAGTGTCCGTCCTGTCCGTGCTCCGGCCACCGCTGTTGGCGATGGTGCTGGGGTGGGCCCCTCCTCCGAGGGGGAGAGGTCACTGCTTCACCGTGAGGAGCCATGGGTCAGAGACGGGGGCTCACAGGTGAGGGCTGGGAGCCTGGGGCTGCCACCCCCTGGACCCAGGCTGGAGGGGCAGGCTCTGCCCCGTGGCGGCGGGCACTCCATCCAGGGTGTCCTTGCTGGGTTGCAGGCGTCTGCTGTTGGCTGCGCAGGTTGAACAAAGGTCTCTGGGGTGTGCCCTTGGAGGAGGAGGGCACGGGGACACCCCCAGATCTGGTCCTTTCCTCGCTGCCTGCAGGCAGAGGCTGGAGTCCTGCCTGACATCTTAGGGGGCCCCTGGCTTAGGCCAACCTGGATTCAGCCGTGGGGCTTGCGCGGGGCTGGAGAGCGCTGAGGCAGGGCCCTGACCACGGCCAGCAGCTAGCCCTCTGGTCCTCGGTGGCTGCCGGATCTCAGAGCCCTAGGGTTGAGGCCATCCTCCATTTACAGGTGGGGAGACCGAGGCTTGCAGCCAGGAGGTGACGTTTGAGCAGAGACCCGACTTCCGAGCGGGGGCAAGCCAGGTAGCTATCCGGGAAGAACGCTCTGGCGAAGGGGACGGTGTGCAGACCGTGAGAAGAGAGGGCAGGCGGAGGTGGACTGGTGGGGGCAGGGCAGCCGAGCGGCCGGCCGGCCTGTCCTGAGCTGACGCCGGGCAGCGTGGCGAGCAGAGAGTGGGGTGAGGGGCTTGTGCCCCCCGGGGACGCTCAGGAGCGCCCCAAGCCTCGCGGCGGGAGGAGGGGCTGCCTGTTCTGCAGCAGGTCGGGCTGCGCGGTTTGGGCTGAGGCAGCAGACACTCCGAGGCCGGCCGGGGAGGGGGCCAGGCGCGGGGCGGCCGTGGAGGTGGGAGCGGCTGCGCTCCGAGGGGAGGGGGCGGCAGCTTCTCACGAAGGCCCTCCCTGGCCTACCCACCTGGTGACGGCAGACAGACGCAGGCCTGGTTTCCGGCTCAGCCGGAGGGCGGGGGTGGGGCGGGTGGGCTCCGGCAGGGTGCAGAGAGAACCTGGACCTTCCTGCCCACCCTGAGCCGAAGCAGCCCTGGGTGACACCCGGTACTGTGATGTGGCCGTGCCAAGCCATGGTTTGGGTCCGGGCGTCCTAACCGAGGCCAGCCACAGACACCGGCAGCCCCACCAGCCTGCGTGCTGACCCTCCCTCCCCTAGAGGCTCTGCCGGGCAGTGAGAGCCCGCACCCTGAGGGCTGCTCGCTCCCTGTGCCGCAAGCTGCCCAGTGCCCCCACGTCCCTGCCATCCGTGCTCCTTCTCACGGCTTCGTTGACGTATGACCCACCTGCTCACGGCGTGCTCTCCGGAGTTTCCTGTGTGCTCAGGAGCCCTGTACCCACCGCCTCATCCAGTCCCAGAACTTTCCATCAGCCCCGAGGAAACCGTGTTCCCATCTGCCATCCCCTGCCCCAGCCCCTGGGCCCCCACGAGTCCCCTTCCCGCCCGTGGAGGAGCCTGGTCTGGACGTGTCACATGCGTGGACACCCCATGCGGCCTCCTGTGTCTGGTTCCTTCTCTGTGTGGTGGGCTTGGGGTCTGTCCCCAGGGCGGGGCGTGGGGGCCTCGCTCCTGCTGGGGCCGGGGACGCTCCCGCATGTGGGTGGGCTACATCCACCTGTGCGGGGACACTGTGCTCGTCACCACTTTTGGCTGCCGTGAGTCGTGTCGCTGTGGACGTGCACTTAGGGTTTGGTGGGACGTGTGTTTCCGTGTGTCTCGGCCACGTACGCAGCCGTGGACTCGCAGGGTCGTCGCGTGAGTCCGTGTGCAACTGTCCGAGCAGCTGCGGGACTGTTTCCGAAGAGACGGTCCTGCGTCACGTCCCCGCCAGCGACGTCCCCACGTCCTGGCCGGCACTTGTCACTGCGTGTCGGGGTCGGGCTGTCCGGGGGGCCGTGACGTGGCGTCTCCCCGGCTCTGGTTGGCATTTCCCTGCTCCCGACGGGGTGGGCGTCCTGCCGGCGTCCTGCTGCCCTTGTGTCTTTGGAGAACTGCCTGTTTTGGTTCTTTGGCCATTTTTGCACTGGGTGGTTTGTGGTTCTGTTGTTGAGCTGTTAGGGTCTGTGTGGGTCCTGGACACCAGCTCCTGTGGCCTGTGTAGCTTCTTTCCATCTGGCTCAGACACTCCTTTGGGGCCCCCTTTGCTTGTGGCGTCCAGGAAGGTGAGGGGACGTGGCCTGTGCTGTGATGGCTCCCGCGGCCCTGACAGAGGGGCCTGGCCTCCCACCTGTGCCCGTGGCTCCCCTGGGGCCAGTCCCTCACTCTCCAGTTGGGACAGCACCCGTGGGCCAGAGGTGGGAAGGGGGTGTGCCACTGGGAATGGGGTCACGGGCCCCGTGCGGGGGCTACTGGAATGTTCCAGAAATGCCACTATGGATGTCCACAGGCTGGTCCCTGTCCCTGGGTGGTACTTCCCACCTTAGGTGCCCCCATCCTGGAACTCGGACTGTTGAGGCCTCCATAGTCCTGGGGCCCTACGGTCACTCCTGCGACCCTTCCAGAGCTTGGTACAGAGGCCTCTATGTGCACGTGGTGGGGAGAGGTGCTCATAGAATGTTTTCGGTCTGTCCAAGTCGGGAACTGCTCAGTGGGCCCAGCAGCTGGCCTGTTACAGGCCTTGTCAGAGCCTTTAACAGCTGATGTGGGTGAGTGGAGACCTTGAAATGACTTCTGTGATCCTGAGGAGCGTGGGCCGATGGACTGTGGGATGGCAGGAGGTGACCTAGGAGCCTGGGCCTCACCGGCACGAGGGGCAGCAGGTGCAGGGGTCACTAGTCATGGAGACACAGAGGTCGTCGCTGTGGCTGATGGGGGTCTGTGCTCATGCCCTCGCCAGGGCCACCCGGCAGGGCCTCTGCCAGTTCTGACGCTGGCCTGGGGCACCTTCCCAGGTGTGCCTGGAGCTTCTGCTGTGTGCCACGGCTAGAGGCGGGGGGGTCCCGCTAGCTCAGCCCGGGGCAGGGGCCCCGAGACGGCGCTCACATGCCCTCTCCTCTGCAGGATTACATCTGCCCCAGATGCGAGTCTGGCTTTATCGAGGAGCTTCCAGAAGAAACCAGGTGACGCAGGCCGGGTGCACGCTGGCCGGACCACCCTCGGGGTGCGGGCGGGGTTGTGGCTGGGACACGGGGTGCTGCGCCGAATGCTGGTTCTGTTCTGAGCGGGGAGAGTCTGGACGGGCTGTGGCAGGTGGGCGGGGGATGTTGGGGAGTCAGCCTCCACTTCCTGACCTGGGGCACGGGCAGGGCTTCGGAGGGGTATCGCCGCCCTGAGCCCTGCTGGGACACCCCTGGTGCTGACTTGCCCCCGTCCTCCCAGGAGTAGAGAAAATGGGTCCGCCCCCTCCACGGCACCCCCAGACCAGAGCAGGCCGTCATTTGAGGTGAGTCCGGCCCCAGGTCGTGCGCCTTTCCTGCAGGCAGCCACCCGGCCCTCCCTCGTCTGCCTGACCCTTGACTGCCGGGCCTGACCTTCCGCCTTCCTCCCACACACGCCAGGCCCCCCCGGCGTGTCCCCATCCTCCAGAGCCCTGGGTCGGGGCAACACCCCACGGTGCGTGGAGGACGCCTGGGCTCCCAGGTGGCAGCTCAGGGGCCCGGCCTGTGACCACAGCCCTTCCCCCACAGAACGTGGACCAGCACCTGTTCACGCTGCCGCAGGGCTACGGCCAGTTTGCTTTCGGCATCTTTGACGACAGCTTCGAGATTCCCACGTTCCCCCCCGGGGTGCAGGCCGATGAGGGCAGGGACCCCGAGAGCCGGCGGGAGAGAGAGCAGCACTCCCGGCACCGGTATGGCGCCCGGCAGCCCCGCGCCCGCCTCACTGCACGGCGGGCCACCGGCCGGCACGAAGGCGTCCCCACGCTGGAAGGGTGAGGCCCCTGGGGGGTAGCCGGCGGGCGGGATGCTTGGGGGAGTCTTGAGGCCTGCCCCATCCCAGCGCAGGCGGACCGACCATCGGCCCTTCCGGAAGGGTCTGTGGGCACAGAGGGGTGGATACTAGCTCTGGGGCTGACCTCCGGGCAGGGCGGTCCCCAGCACGTCCAGGCAGATTTTGCCTCAGCGCACCCTGCTGGGGGGGTGCAGACAGAGGCCCAGAAGTGTGGCCCAAGGGCCTGAGGACGGGCGAGAACTGGACAGCACCGAGGGCCCTTTGTCCCCTCGGTGCCCCCATCCTTCTGATGGGGTCCCTGCCTCCCCCCCCTGCCCCTCACCTGGCAGGGGCGTGGTTCCCACTCAGGTCCTTGTCTCCCAGGGCGGTTCCTCGGTGGAGCCTGGAGCTCCGTCCGTGGTGTCCGTGGTACCAGGGCGGCGTCCCTGTGGGCCGGGGCGTGTTCTGAAGGACGGGGCTGACAAGAGAACATTCCTCCGTGGGCCGGGCTTCTCAGGAGATTCCTAGTGGGGACTTGGCCAAGTGCAGACTCGCGTTGTGTCACTTAAGCTGGGCTCAGATGCACGGGCAGCCCTGGCGTGCTCTGCTCTGTTGGAATCCAGCCCGGGACACAGCCTGGGCTGCGCCGATGACCCTGGTGTCCGGCGTCTGGGACCTGCCTGGCTCCCCCAGGCCCAGGCTTTGCCACCCCTCAGCCGGCATGTTTCGGAGCTGCTGGGAACGGCAGGGCCGGGAACCTCTGGGATGCACCCTGGCTTGTCGCGTGGGGAGCAGGTGTGGTGGGTGCTCACAGATGCTGCCCGGGCCACCCTCGGGTGGGTGCTGACCGCAGGCCTGGCCGCCTGCTCTGTTCCAGGATCATCCAGCAGCTGGTTAATGGCATCATCACCCCGGCCAGCATCCCCAGCCTGGGCCTGGGCCCTTGGTGAGTAGGTGGGTGGGTCCCCTAGCGCCCTGCCCGGCCCCTCCGCCACTTGAACCCCAGACCTCTCTGCCCAGGGGCGTCCTGCACTCAAATCCGATGGACTACGCCTGGGGGGCCAACGGCCTGGATGCCATCATCACGCAGGTACAGGGTGGGGTGCCTGAGGTGGGCACCGGGGTGTCACCATCTTTCCTTCTGCTGAGGATGAGGCTACCAGAGGATGAAAGGGCCCCTGGTGGGGATGCCCTGCTCCCCAGTTCTCCATAACTCCCATCCTGGGCCTGGGGTGCCCCACGTGGACCTCCACGGAGTCCTGAGCTGTCCTTGGGATGGGGTGGTCCCCGTGACCCTGGTGGGCCTTGTGAGGGCTTGCACTGGGGAGGCTGTGGCGCTTGGTCAGGGCAGGATCCAGCGCCTGGGCGGGACCCCCGGTGCCAGGAGGGGTCGCCCTGGGTGCCGAGTGACCCTGACTGGACGCACAGACGGGTGGGGAGGAGCGTGGGGCTCAGCTTTGTGGGGGGGGCCGGGGACCTGGACAGACACAGCCTTGGTGCTCTTGCAGGTAGCTCAGCCTTGCATTTCAGAGCCCCGCGGGGCGAGGGGCCGCGCCTGCCTGCCGAGCTCCCGGCACTCTGGCCTCTTGTCTTTCAGCTCCTCAATCAGTTTGAAAACACAGGCCCCCCGCCTGCAGACAAAGAGAAAATCCAGGCCCTCCCCACCGTCCCCGTCACTGAGGAACATGTAGGTGCGTAGTCTCGGCCGCTGGGCGGCTTTCCCTCCCCGGCACCGCCCCCTCAGCAGTGCCCTGGGGGCGCTCACGGGCTCTGGCCCCGCAGGCTCCGGGCTGGAGTGCCCCGTGTGCAAAGACGACTACGGGCTGGGGGAGCGCGTGCGGCAGCTGCCCTGCAGTCATCTCTTCCACGACGGCTGCATCGTGCCCTGGCTGCAGCAGGTGAGCGGGGGCCGCGGCTTGGGGGTCCCCCGTGTGCTCCGCCTCTGACCCCTCCCCCCCGTGTCCCCACCAAGCACGACAGCTGCCCTGTGTGCCGGAAAAGTCTCACGGGACAGAACACGGCCACCAACCCCCCAGGCCTGACCGGCGTGAGCTTCTCGTCCTCCTCGTCCTCCTCGTCCTCCAGCTCGCCGAGCAACGAGAACCCGGCCGGCAACTCCTGAGCCCCCGCCTCCCTCCGGCCGGCCCCCAGAGTGAGCACAGGACCCCACCCGCACCGGGCCCTGTGGGGCTGTGGCCGGGGCAGGGGGGCACCACGGAGCCGGAGCCTGGAGGTGCCCCACCTGCCTTGGCTCCCACACCACCCACCCCCGCCGCGGGCAGAGACTCGGAGCACCGCCGCCTCCAGGCTGGCATCTGGCACAGGGGCCTGGGCACACGGCACCCCTGGGGGCGTCCCCAGCTCCCCCACCCATCTGTCTCTAACCTCACCCTCCACACAGCAGCGGCGGAAAGGTTTTTATAATTTTAAATTATTACCGCTTTGAAATAAACGGACGTTTGAGCTCACACGCGGCCCTGCATGATCTGTGGAACGACCGGGTGGAACCGTGAGGCCCGGGGTCTCCGTGATGCCCAGACAGGCTGCCAGTCCCCAGCCTGGGCGTCCCCAGCCCAGGCGCAGGGGGCTCGGGGCCACGGGATGACCAGCAAAACAAGAACAAAACTGCTCCGACAGACGTTTTTTAAAGGAAAAAAATATGTGTATCTTGAAAGCTATTTAAAAATACACCTACTTAGAAAGAGAAGCAGGTGGTTCGTGTTTTCCTTTTGCGCGGGCGCTGGGGGCGGGCTGAGCTGTGGCGCTTCTGCCGGCTGCGGACCCCAACCCAGGAGCTCGCCAGCAGCCCCCCCCCCCCCCCCCCGCCGGAAGACGACAGAGCTTCCCTGAGGGTAGACCCAGCTGCCGGGGACCAGCGCCTCCCCAGCCCGGCCGCCCCTGTCCGCGGCGAGCATCCTCTGGTCAGCATGGCCCGGCCGGCAGGCACCTGCTCCCCGGCCTCACTCTCCGTGTTTTAAGTGGAAGGTGGCTGCTGAGAGGGTGGGCGCCTGAAGCCCGCCCAGAGACTGCCGCCCGGGGTGGGACACCTGAGCGGACCCACCAGGCCCAAGGCTGCAGAGCTGGGCTTTGAACCTGGGCTCTTCCCTCTGCCCCTCTTCTGTCTGCTGGGGCTCAGCCTGGGGGTGAGGACTCAGGGGTGCTGGGAGGGCAGCAGGCACGGCCACCCCAGGTTCCCCCGAGCCCCTGGAGGATGCAGGCACGGAGCCCCTGTGGCCTGCACGTGCCCTCCCCGACTCCCCAACCACAGGAGCGGGGGGCCCTGGCCACGGCTGCCTTTGAAGCAGCTTCAGACTGTGCGTGTGCGTGTGCGTGTGCGTGTGCTTCTGTGTTCATTCTACGCCCTGTGACCACCACACACCCGATTCCCTGACAGTTCTAGGCTCAGAAATACAGCAAGGAAGGCTCATCCTCTTTCCTCCGGGCCCCAGGGAGACCCGGCTCCTGCCCTTGCCTGGCCTGCGGCCCCCTCCATCCTCCCCGCCAGCAGCACCGGGTCTGCCCGTCTCTGGGACCCCCGCCCTCTGCCTCCCTCTCCTGAGGACCTGGTGAGGACGCCGGGTACCCTTGGGAGCCCAGGGTCACCCCCACATTGGGGCCCTGACAAGGTCCCCTCTGCCGTGGGAGGGGACATGTCCCAGCTCCCGGGACGAGGACAGGGACCTGTCACCCTGTGGCATGTCCATGCCGCCCTCTCTCCCCCAGCCTCAGACCTTGCTCTGCCCGAGCCTCTCCCAACCTACCTCCCTCAGACACCCCAGTGGGCTCCCATCACAGAGCCTTTGCCTAGGCTGTGTCCCAGCCCTTCTGGTGACACATGGCCATGTCTTTCATGGGCCTCTGTGGCCCAACTTGTGACTGGACACCTGTGGCCTCTGCTCAGCTCATTGTCCACCTCCCCCCCACTCAGGCACTCCTGGGGGTCAGGTCGTGTCCGTGGGGACCTGCAGTGCCCCCGGCCTGGCACATGGCCCACACTCCATGAATGCTTGGGGAGAAGAGGAGTGATCAGACCGGCTTGGCCACGGCCTGGACCTCACCGGCCCCAGGTCCGTGGCCGTGCAGCTCAGGCATCCTGCAGACCCGGGGTCTCAGGAGACCAGGACAGGCAGGAAGTGGGTGGACAGGTGGTGCCGCTGTGTCCGGCCGCCACGCCGCGGGGCCCCCTGCCCATCCAGTGCCAGGAACATGGGCCGGCCATGGTGACGCCAGCGGAGCGAGGCATAGGTGTTGTAGCCGTTCTCCTCGATGCGCTCCTGGAACCTGCAGTGGGCAGTGTAGACCCGCTTCGGGGGGTCGGGCGTGTGAGGCGGGCCCAGGACCCTCTGCTCCCCCCAACACCCGCCCACCAGACACCCCTCACGCTGCACTCACCGACCCGTAGAGGCGGCCCCTGCGGTTCATGGCCACGTAGAAGCCCGTGTGCACAGCCTTGAGGACCACGACACCCACGCGGATGGAGCGGATCTCAATGATGCCTGGGGGTGGGGGGGGGGGGCAGGGCTCAGGGCCGGCAGCCCACCGTCCATTCACCCGCACGCTCCCACTGGCGCTCATGCGTTCACCCAGCCCCTGCCGTGAGCTTGGCCTTGTGCTGGGTGTGCTGACACAGGGGGCACACAGGCCCTGCCAGGAGCACCCCAGGGTGGGGGTGGGAGGGGCGAGAAGGACACTGAAGCCAGTGTAAAGGCCTGAAGCAGGACGGGCCCTGCGGTGGGGGGGGCTCAGGGTGATGATCAGCTCCATGGTGGTCACTGCCACTGCAGGAGCCCCAGCCGTATGCCAATCTCTGCACCCCACAACCCCAGGTGGGAGGGGCCAATGTGCCTGCTTCCCAGAGAGGAACCCTGAGGCCTGGGAAGTGGCAGATGGGAGACCCTGGAGAAGACTTGCCCACTTGGAGTGGTCCAGCGAGGCTGACCCAGGGGTGACCAGGCCTATTCTGGAGCTCAGGCCTCGCTCTCTGGTCTTCAGTCTGGACTTGGATGCCTAAGGTGATGGGGAGCTCACCTCATGTCACATGGGGCCTCTGTACCTGCTCTCTCTCCTAGCAGGCACCCAGCTCCTTCTCTCTACATGAGAGTCAACTTAAGCCCACCTCCTTGGAGTGCGCCCGGACTTCTCCGGTAAAGCTGCCCGTCCGTCATCCCCTGTACATCACCCTGTTTTCATTTTCTTTGCTCCCTACATAGCCACCCGTGAAATTACTGCATCAGTCATTCAGTTTACCCACTGCCGCGGGAGCCCCATGATGGTGGGCTGTCCTGGTCGCTCCTATGTGCCCCTTCTGCCCACTACAGTTTACAAGAGGTACCCAATCAATACCCACAGAATTAAAGAAAGAGAAAAGCTCCAAGAGCCTCCCTCCACAGAACTGTCAACCATGTCACCACTATTGCTGCCCAGATGGGGAAACCGAGGCTCAGAGAGAAGCAGTGACTGTCCCAACCCACCTAAGATCCAGGCCCCACACCCAGCCTGAAGACACCCTGCCTGCCTGTGCCCACCACCGATGGACTGGCCCAGCCAGTCCCCTTGTCATTGTCCTTGTCCGGTGAGCGTAATGAAAGCCTTGGGTGCCCAATGAAAGCAGATGGAAGGGCAGGGGGTGATTACCTGCCCTAATGGTGGTGATTCAGGTAGTGGCCAGTGATTAGCCATCCCCAGCCCGGGCCTCAGAGCTCTGGGCAGACCAAGACAGGGCTGCAGGGTCACGGAGGCTCTCGATCCCCGGCAATCCCGGGGCTGCTCCTTCTCCTTTGCTCCCGTGCCTCCTCTTGCCTCCTACATTACACATTACTCCTACATTATGGAGCGCCTACTGTTTGCTGGGCAGGGCATCAGGGACAGTTCTGGGCATTAAGGAGCCCCAGCAACACCCCCACCCTGACCCCAGCAATGTGACCCTTGGGCAGGTCATTTTCCCTTTCTGTCCCTCATCTACCACAATGATGTGTGGGAAGAAAGACAGGGGTCCCTCACTCCAGCAAGTTCTGAGTTTGGCTGTGCAGTGTGGGGAGTCCAGGGCTCAGACCCTCGCTCTGCTTCCGCTTCTTTATGCAGCCGGGACCTGGGGTGGGGGGCTTCCAGGCGCCGCCATCTCCCCCCTGGAAAGGGACCCAGGGATCCCAGCCTCAGCTACTGTGCCGCGGAGCAGGGCCAGGGCTGGGAGCTTCCTCTGCGACGCCTACCTCAACTGCCCAGCCCTCTCAGCGCGGGCGTTGGCCCACTGCACAGATGGGGAAACCGAGGCCCCAGCAGCCGCCACTCACCCTTACGGGACAGAGGGCCCTGCTGGTCCTTACCACCGCTGCTGCCCCTGTCCTTCCCGCCGGCCTGTCTGCCCCGCACCCCTCCCCGAACTCACTGTCGGCGCCGTGACGCCAGCGGGTGCCCTGCACGCGGCCGCTGGTGTCCACGCGCAGGAAGAAGTGCGTGGAGGAGAAGAGGCGCCGCCAGCGCACGTCGCCCTCCAGGTGCGGGTAGCTGCGTGGTCTCCGCGGACTGCCCGGGGTCCCCGCGGCGCCGGGCGCCCGTGCCAGCAGCAGCCACACCAGGCCCAGCCACAGGCGGCCGCGCATCGCCCCGCGCCCCGATCGCCGCCGGCTCTGCCTCCCCGCCGCGCGTCCGCGGCTCGGCCATCGCCGGGGCGGGGGCGGGGCGCCTCTGCCGGGCCAACCCGCGCGGGCCAATAGGGAGCCCGGGGGGCGGGGCCTGTGCCGCAGGGGGGCGGGCCAGGAGAGCCAGGGTGGGGCCGTGGGCCAGGAGCCGACCAGTGGAGAGGCGGCGGCAGGCCGGTGGGCGGGGCGCCGGGCGGGCTCAGCGCCTCGGGGGCGGGGCCAGGATGCGGGGCGGGGCCAGGATGCGGGGCGGGGCCCATTCGGGAAAACTCGCCTGCCTCGGCGCGTGTTTGTCTTGCGGGGCGGGGAGCAAGTGCGTGTCGGTGAGTCACCGGCTTAGCCTGCAGGGGCTGCGGGGGTGTGGGTGTGAGAGAGTCGGGCCCGCAGGGACACGGAGGGAGACAGAGACACAGCTCCAGGGAGGGACGCGGGGAAGGCTGCGAAGAGTCCAGTCTGTGAGGGACAGGCGCTGGGCAGGGGACCCGGAGCAGTCCGAGACCAGCGCGTGGGCGGCTCCGGCCTGCGCGTCTGCGCCAGCCAGGCCTCTGCACTGGGCATGCCTCGGGGCCCTTGTCTGCTCCCCAGGAGGCAGGCCCTCAGGGTCTTCCCTGAGGGCTGGGCCCGGGCGGCCGTGTGGGTCGAGGGACTGTGGTGCACACCCGCGTTCCGGGGGGCAGCGATGGGGTGCTGAGGCGAGAGGGGGGCTGGCGGCGGACCCGCATGTGTGCATGCCTGTGGCCAGCCGGCAGGGCATGGACGATGACTGGGGCACCAGCATCCTGTCCCCATGGTCCTCCAGAGCTGCATGTCGGACGAGGGTGGCCCCCTTTCCAGCCATACCTGCTTGTCATTTACAGACACACCCAAGCCCCACAGGGAGCCACTCCGTGTCCTGGATCCTGACAGGGGCAGTGAACCCCCATGGACTCAGAGTCGAGAGACGTCATTGATAGGTGCAGAACGGAGGCCCGAGGGGGTCAGCACCTTCCCCAAGGCCCCACACAGGCCACATCCCAGGACTTGAGTCCCTGCCCCTCTGCTCCGCTAGGCCCAGTTCTACTGGCAGGGCCCCAGGTGGCACCTTCTAAGAGCACCTGGGCGAAGACAAGGTGACAAGCCTGACCCAGTGGGGTGCAGGAGGGGTAGCCGGTCTCGCCAGAAGCCAGGAAGTCTTCCTGGTGGCTCTGGGGATTCCCTGATCCTTCTTTCTGGTCCCAGGAAGGCCATGTATGGGGTGTGCCCGAGCCGCAGGACCCCAGGACTGAGATGGGAGAGGGTGTCCCCAGAGCCCTGCGGCCAACCCCTGAGGGATCCTGCGTATCTGTGTCACCTCCCCAAGCCTCAGTGACACGTCTGGAAAATGGGCCCGGTGAGAAAGCAGGAGGGACGGAATGAGGTAATCCACAGCAGCACTGGGCAGAGGGTGCAACGCACAAACCTGGAACAACATCCTGATTCCCACCCGCCAGAAACTCAGTCTTCCCGTCCTGGAGTGTCCCCACCCTGCCCTCCAGGAGGACAATCTTCGGGGATCTGTGTGATGGGGGTGGGACCCACGCCCAGGGACGCCCAGGAAGCTGTCCTGCCCCAGGAGTTGTTGGAATTTAATAACAGCTTCATTGAAATAAAATTCACATACCACACATTTCACCCATGCAAGTGTACAACTCAGTGTTTTCAGGACAGGGCTGTCAGCTGTCACCTCTATCTAGTTCCCGAACATTCCATCACCCCAAAGGAAACGCCATCCCATCAACCATCACTCCCCAGCCCCCGGCCCTTGTGAGCTCCCTTCCCGTCCGTGGAGGAGCCTGGTCTGGCCGTGTCACACGCGTGGACTCATGCCCTGTGTGGCCTCGTGTGTCTGGTTGCCTCCCTGTGCACCGTGGGCTCCGGTCTGTCCCCGGGGCGGCACATGGGGGCCTCGCTCCTCCTGGAGCCTGAGATGCTCCGGCGTGTGGGGGAAGCATCTGTAACGTCTGCCGACGGACACTATTCCGGCTGCTGTGGACGGTGTTGTCCCGGACCTGGCTGTACGGGTTTTTCTGTGCATGTGTGTCTTCACCCTTCTCGTGTATACGTATAGGAGCAGAGCTGCTGGGCCATGTGATCACGACTGTTTCCCAAGGCGGCTGCCCCAGCCACCTCCCACCAGCAGGGTGCCGGTGTTCCGATGTCTGCTGTCCCCAGATGCTGGCGAGTGCCCACTGTCTTGGCTGACAGCCATTGCAATGGGGGCACAGTGGTGTCCCTGCGAGTACCTTGCACCTGCGTCCTCGGCTCCACCCGTTTTGCTCTTCATCAGCAGGGGGCTGAGTAAACAGTGCGACAACTGTGCCCCGGAAACAACAGCGTGCACGAGTCTCACCCAGGAGGTCGTTTCTGTCGCAGTTCTCAACGGGCAAAACCAAATTCGGCGTGAGGCATCAGGATGAGGGGCATCACGCTGGCAGCCAGCGATGGGGCTGTGACGGGTGCCGGGGGCTGGGCGCGAACATCAAGCTGTATTCCTGACACGTGCAGTGTGACGTCACACCTCGAGAAACGCACAGGTGCCACCATTTTATGTAAGTGGCTATTTGAGAACAAGCCCCCGAGCCACTGCCACCTCATCTCCAAACACGTGGACGTGTCTCCTGCGGAGTGACCAGCCTATGATCCAATCCCCCACCCGTGCCCAGACGGCCCTTGCTGTCCCCATGACACCTTAACTTCTCCCTCGTCACAAATGCAGGCTAGTCTGAGATCAGCTGAAGAATGGCCCTCGGAGACCGGCCCATATTCTCATCCTAGGCACCTGTGGAATCTACCTCATCGGGAGTCTTGGTGGGTACAATTAAATTCAGATCACCCTGGGGCGCCGGGGTGGCTCAGTGTGTTAAAGCCTCTGCCTTCAGCTCAGGTCCTGGGATGGAGCCCCGCATCGGGCTCTCTGCTGAGCCGGGGGCCTGCTTTCCCCTCTCTCTGCCTGCCTCTCTGCCTGCTTGTGACCTCTGTCTGTCAAATAAATAAATAAAATCTTTAATAAATAAATAAATAAATAAATAATTCGGATCACCCGATGAGGAAACCGTCCTAGCAGGTCCCAAGTACTGTCACAAGTGTCTTTATAAGAGAGAAACACAGGGAGATTTGACATGGACACCACGTGACCACGGAGGCGCGGGCCAGAGGAGTGCAGCCACAGCCGAGGGGTGCCTGGAGCCCCCGAAGCTGGAGGTAGCGGGAATGACCCTGCGCCTGGAGCTTCTAGTGGGAGCATGGCCGGGCAAGCCCTTGATTTCAGCGGACACCGAGGTTGGGTGTCTGCCGGGTTGGTTTCCAGAAATGGAAGAATACGTTCCCGTTGTTGAAGGCACTAGGTGTGTGGTAATTCAGTTTTGTGTTCTTTTTTTAAGATTGACTTATATATTTTTAGAGAGAGAGAGAGCAGGCCGGGGGAGAGAGATCTCAAGCAGACTCCACACGGAGTGGGGCCTCGTTCGACGTGGGGCTCGATCTCACGACCCTGAGATCACAACCTGCGCGGAAAGCGACCATGCCACCCAGGCGCCCTGGTTTGTGTGGCTGACTACAGGCAATCCCAGGGATCCGATCTCTCCTTCCCGCTAGAGATCCTTGGCTTTCTCGAGGATCAGGAACAGGCCCGGCCCAGGTTCGTGGGAACATCTCTGGGCAAGAATTGGACCAAACGTTTTGGGTGAGAACCCGAGGGAAGCAAACGGCTCCTGCAACACGGTGTTCTCCGAACCCCACCCTCTGACGCTCTGCCTCCCGTGCAGTCATACCTCTGTCCACCGGTCTTGTGTGTTCTTCCCATTTTTCTTGCTTACGTTTTACAAGGAAACGTGATCTCACCATGAGGAGTGGAACACCAGAGCCGTGCACTGACTTAAGCCGTAACAGGAGACGCGGCGAGGAGAGAGCCGTGGGACAGACCCTCAGACCACAGCTTCGCGGGCAGAGAGCTGAGGTGGCAGTCAGAACCAGGCAGGTGCGGAGTGACACCTGCCACGGTCAAGCGGGATCAGAAAGAGTAACTTCCTCACTCCTTGTTGCCAGAACCCAGCCCTTGGGGAAATGCCAGTTGAGGGCATCTGATGTCCCAAAGAACAGAAGAGGGAACGGAGACCGTTCAGCCCTGGTTCCTGGCTCTCTGGGGGCAGGGGGGTGTCAAGGGGGTGTCTCTAGGTCTTGGGAGACCAGCTCCAACTGATTCAGCCCCCAGGCCAGGCAGGCACTCCCAGGTGTGAGTCAGATCTGAGGCCGAGGCCCCCAGGGCATCTTGGAGTGGGCTGGGGCAGGTTCGTGAGGACGCTGCCGTCTGTTGAAGACATTCCCAGCCGGTGGAATCATAACGCGCAAGCCCGCGTGGGCAGCTGCGTCTGGAATGTGCTGTCAAGAGGCCCCGGGCCCAGGAGGCTGGCCCTCCCAGAGCACAGGTCCAGCTTCTACTCTGGGCTGATGCGGTAACCAAGTTTCAGTATCTGAGGGCAGGCGGCAGCATGAGCCCTGGTCCCTGAGGTCCGCCATGGTCTGGCCAGAGGGCCTCTCTAGCTCTGTCTCTGCTTCCTGTCCCTAACTCCGACTCTGTTCAAGTTCCTCCAGCTGCCCACACCTGACTCTGCCTCAGGGCCTTTGCACTTGCTGGGAACGCTGCCTGGAACACAGCTACCCCAGAGTGGTCTTCCTGTCCTTCCCATGCCCGCGGACGCGCCCTTCCTGGCCTCGGTCTCCCCAGTGCCCTCCTGGTCTGATTCTCAGGCGGGAGTGGGGTCGCTCTCAAGGCGGGGGCTGGGAAGCTCCAGGCTCCGCGGATTATCTCATCCCATTCGTCATCCATTCAAACCGGGAGGTTCGTGCGCTCTAGGTGCCCGCCGGAGTCTGGGAGCTGACTGGGTGGGGCCTGAGCCTGGAGGGAGTGGCCGAGGGCGATGCCCCTGGTTTGGGGCCCTCCGGGATACGCAGCTCCCGCCCCACGGTCGACACTGGGGCACTGAAAATCGCAACAGGAATCGCTGCGGAAATTGCAGAACGCCATCCTAATAATGCGGCGACCTTTGCTCCGAAACACACACACCCCTCACCCCACCCCCGAGTCTCACAC
>NC_081558.1:240512-259780 GCF_022355385.1 Mustela nigripes | reverse complement strand
CACACACACACACACACACACCCGAGACACACACACACACACACCCCTCCGAGTCACGCGGGTACCCAAGCAACGGCTTCGTCCCGCCCCTCCGTGGCAGAGGGAAGAGCCAATTAGAGGGCTCCTTCGGCGCATGCCTCCGAGCCTCCGGAGCCCCGCTTCTCCCTGGGAATTGTGGTTCCGGCAGCCTTCTCCCGCCGCGCGGTCCCTTCGCAGCCGCCGTAGGAGGCAGAACTACAACTCCCGGCAGGCGCGGGCGGCGCAGGCGCAGTGCAGGCGGCGCGGGCGACGCGTCGGGCGGTGTGCGGCATGTCGGCGCTGCGCTGGGGCTACGGCGCGTCCGGTCTCCGGAGAGCCCTGTGGCCCGCGGGCTGCCCCGGCCCCATGGCCGAGGAAGGTAACGCGGGGGAGGCCCGGGAGCGACGCCGTGGCCGCCGCCACTGCCCCGTCCCCCCGCGGCCGTGACCTTCGGCTTCTAGGCCGTCGGGACCCAGCCACCCCCTACCCTTGCCCCTTGCCCTGTGCGGTTCTGGTTTTGGGGACTCCGCTTTCACCCGCCCTGGGGCCACCGTGCGGACGGGGGCCGGCAGAGCGCTTTGACGTTGGGGCCCTGTTTCTTTTGGAGACCCTGGACGCCTGGTTTGGGATGTAGGGCCCGTGACCTTTGAACTCCCTGCACCTGTCGTTGGGGGAGCCCGTTGTCTTGGGCCCCGGCCGGATTTGCCCTGCGGTCCCCTTCACCTTCGCGCCCTTGGTTTCTTGGCGGTGCGAGGCCGTGACCGCTGACGGTTTCCACTGCGCTTAGGATCCTGGGTTTCCTTCCGTTCGAGGACCTCCCAGCGCCCCCCAGGCGGCGGGCTTCCTTCTGCCGCCCCCAGCCTCTCTTTGTCCTCCACAGGGGCCTTCAGTGCTGTCCGGGGCAGCAGAAGGAGCTCCTCGGCTCGTCCTTGTGAGCAAGACCGCCGGAAGGACTGGGGCCACGCGGAGCTGCTGGAGGGTGAGCCCAGACCCCCAAGGCTTGGCGCCTGAAGCCCCTCCCCACTGCCCCCTGCATGGGCCGCTCGGCCGGGGTTGCCTCCCCAGCTCCTCCCCCTGAGCCCGTGAGAAGGGACGGGCCTGCTGTAGGGTAGAGCAACTGACGTGGTCCGGTGAGGAACATGCCAAGAGGCTCGCTTAGGGTTCCCTGCCCCAAACCCAGCAGGCGCCCCTGCTTTCCAGGTAAGATAGCTGAGGCCCAAAATTGAGGCTGGAGAGGCTGGGCCAAGGCTGTGCACGCAGAGCAGGGATTCGATCCCTGAACCGACCGGTGCACCTGGGCCTGGCTTCCTGGGCTTGGGCACCTGCAGAGCCCCAGTCGGGGCCCTCCCATCCTCACAACCTGGGAAGGACAGTGCAGTCCCGGGGCCTGGGGGCTCAGCGGGTGAAGCCGCTGCCTTCGGCTCAGGTCATGATCCCAGAGTCCTGGGATCGAGCCCCGCGTCGGGCTCTCTGCTCCGCGGGGAGCCTGCTTCCCTCTCTCTCTGCCTGCCTCTCTGTCTGTCGAATAAATAAGTAAAAAGTCTTTAAAAAAAAATAAAATAAAAAGGACAGTGCAGTCCTGGCACCTCCAGAGGGAGGGAGCATGTGCCTCCCAGACCCTGTCTAGCACGTCCTGCTTCCCCTCCAGCAGCCGGGGGTGGGGTGGGGGAGCCTCTAAACAGGAAGACTTTATTTCCGGAAATTCCAGACACGCAGACGGGAGTACCGCCGTTGGCAACTTTCTCACCCACCACCTAATTATTGTAAAGCAAAGCCCAGGTGCCGTTATCGTAGGAAGGTTCTGGGACCCTGAGTCACGTTATTTCATTCTCCAGTCTAAAACTCTCAACTTTCCTCTCACATGGACGAGACACCCCCGCCCCCACCCCCCGACGGCACAGATCCTTGTGGCCTTTCCTGCCTTCGCAGCCAGAAGGAGCTCTGGCCGCCAGGTCGGCTCTGATGTTGTCACCTCCGGGAGAAAGCCCGTGCCGATGCCCTGCTCCAGGGTGGGGGTCTCCACGTGCGAACTCTGAAATTCCTGTCTGCGTGTTGGTGCACTCTTAAGGACCAAAGTCACACTGTCTTTCCACTGTATCTCAGCAAACTTCTGTTGAGCCCCTGCTGAGTGAGGCCAGCTCTCCTGTCAGCTGGCGTCCAGTGGGAGGGGCACGGGCTGGTCCAGTCTCTCGGAAGTAGTATTTGCAAAGTTCCCGTGTAACCCTGAGATCAGGGCTCCGGCGCTCACGTAGTTGCCTGCAGACACACACGTCTGCCCCCGGCCGGTGAGCCAGTGACAGGCTGTCCTGTTTCACGCACGCTGTAAGCAAGTGTCCCTTCCGGGGTACGAGCTATGTTTAGTGCCACATGGTGGTTGTTTTTCATTTAAATCTGAATTTGTTTTTTAGAGGGAGGGCTCGGGAGCGGTGGGGAGGGGCAGGGAGAGAAAGCACATCTCAAGCAGGCTCCATGCTGAGCACAGCTCCTGTGATTTGGGGCTCAGTCTCACGACCACGACCCTAACCCTAACTGAGCCGAAATCAAGAGTCAGACTCTGAACTCACTGAGCCAGCGAGGTGCCCCTTTTGTTCATTTTTGGACTTTTGTTGGTGATTTTCCTGTTTAAAATGGCCCCAAGTGTAGTGGTGCTTTCTAGTGTTCTAAGCTGTATGTGGTTGTGCAGGAGTGAGTCGCAGTGTTGTTGGCTGTGGGCTCAGTGTTAACGACTCAGCACGTATGTGAAATGAGATGTCTCAAGCAGAAAGACCTCGAACGGGGTCGTGCGTTGGTCTGCTGGGGACCCCGTGATCTGTAAAGTCAGCGTGGCACAGGGCTAGCCGCTGAACCGTGGCTCCGAGGAAACTCAGGGCCACCTCGTCCCCCACCACATACCCACACCCATCAGGAATAGTGTGTGCAAAGGCCCTGAGGTCGCAGTGGCTGTCTGGAGTGATCAGCATGCGGGGGAGTGAGAGGGGAGGGCAGGGGGCATCCCGGCTCCCGGAAGATCGTGAAGGCAGAGGCGTACCCCTGAGGGTGTGCTGACAGAGAGGCTGTGGAGGGAGAGGGGCCCAGATGACTCTCCGGCTGGGCACCTGGAAGGACAGTTCTGCCAGGGACAGATGTGGAGGAGCAGCCTTTGGGGGGACACCGGGAGCCTGCAGACACAGGTGCTGAGCAGGTGTTTAGGGGGGTGTGTGCCTGAAAATGGGCGGGCGCAGGTCGTCATCAAGTCCATAAAGCCGAAGCTTCAAGAGCCGGTGAGAAGGGACGGGCCCGCAGAGCGGGGTCGGGGGGCCGGGGGCCGGAGTGGGGGCCCCCCGCCATCCTTGCCCTTTGCCCTCACAGTGCTTGCGGCGCGGGTGCGGCAGCTGCAGGCCGAGGGTGTGTCGGAGGTGACCGTGAAGAGGGTCGGCGTGGCTAGACGACTGCCAGCATCCCGCGGCCTCCAGCCCCCTGGGAAGGCCCGGACAGGGCCCAAGGGCCCCGCCGCGGACCTCGGCGACCTCTGGGTCCAGAGGCTGAACAAGGAGAAGTCTTCGATGCAGAAGCGGAAGCTGCGGCTGGAGGGGAAGCAGCAGCCGCAGGCCCAGGACCTGGATTGTGAGCATGAGCTGCGGGTGGTGCCCCGCCTGCTGGATGCCCAGCTGGCCGGCCGCCTGCAGCACTGGGAGCGCAGGCCTCCGCAGAGCCTCCAGGAGGGGCCGCTGGCGCAGCTGCTGCGGGAGGCCCCGCGGCAGCCGAGTCCCGAGGCGGAGCCGGCCTGCGAGGCCAGGGGCGCGGACATGCAGCTGGAGATCAAGCAGCAGAAGCTCCTGGCCTTCTTGGAGTGTTGCCTGCTCACGGGCCACCTCCCTCTCGCCCACCACGTGCTGGTCACCCACCACAGCCGGGCCCGGCAGCGGCGGTGGCTCACGCTGGCCATGTACAACGCCGTCATGCTCGGCTGGGCTCGTAAGGTGAGCGGCGGCCCCCGGGGGACGTGTCTCCGCGGGGCCGAGGCCCGGGTGGCCCTGGATGCCAGCCCGGCTCGGGCTGCTTGTTACCGTCTCGGCGGTTCCCTCAGGCTTGTCGCGCGGAGATCACGCGTGTCCCTCAGCGGAGATCTTGCAAAGAGCCATGGAAGAGGGGGGGACCCTGTGGGTGCTGCCGTGCGTCTCCTCCCGGACCGCTCGGCTGGGGCCTCGGCGCTTCCGGCGCCCCCTTCCTCGACACTGCGACTTTGACACTCTGGGTCCCGTGCCCGGAGCCGGAGGGTTAGCTTCGGCTGCCACACGCCTTCCTCCTTCAACACGGGCGCTCGTGGCCGCAGACTTCCTCCGGGCTCTGCTCTGGCCGGGCCCCGTGTCTCCACGTTCTCTTTGCTTTCCTGGTGCTGTTGTCTCTTCTGGTGGTCTGCCAGAGTGTTGTGTCCGTGCCCCTGCGAGGGCCCGGCTGCCCCGCCTCCTCCCTCCCCCACGCCTGCGGCCCTGTTTCCCGGCCAGCAGGAACCGTGCGGGCCCACGAAGGAGACGGTCCTGTGAGGACGGAGGTGTGGGCGCGGCGAGCCTGGGGGTGGGTGGGTGGAGGAGGAGGTCGGCTGCTGGTGGACATGCCCAGGCGCCCCGGTCTCCCATAGGTCTGCGTTGTGACATGCCACGGGGATGCCCGGCGTGCGTGCGTGACTGTTGCAGGTGGTTTCTGGCTCCCACTCATCCCCTGGAAGCGCGCTAGGCTAAGGGAGTTAGTGAAGACAGAAGAGCTGTGTTCTCCCGTCCAAGGTCACGAGGCTTCCAGGTCCCCCAGCAAAGATCCGTTACAGTGGGACATTCCTGCCAGGAGCCCATGCGTCAGCTTCCTGGTCCCTGGGACAGACGACCGGCATCTGACGGCTTCAAGCACTAGGGATTTACTTTCACTCCCAGATCCAAGTGGGGCAGTGCTGCCCCCATTCCTGAGGCTCTGGGGAGGGGCCTTCCGGCCCGTCCCAGCTCCTGGGGACGCCTGTGGTCCTGGGCCTGTGCCCGCGTCCTTCCAGTATCTGCTTCCGCGGTCACGCAGACACCTAAACAGCGAGACGCTTAGGCAGGTGGCCTCATCTCAACTGGTCGTGTCAGCATAGGCCGTGTTTCCCGGTACAGCCCCGTTCTGATCTGGGTAGATGTGAATTTGGGGGTGTTGCTAGTCAGCCCGCTGCAGGCCCTGATCTGCCTTGTATGCCGAAGTCACGGCTGTCACTGGCTTCGTGAGTCATGGCGTCCAGACGGCCCGTGTTGAGATGGGGCTTGGCTGTCACCCAGACTCAGGTCTGAGTCCCGTTTCTGCCTCGTGTGCGCTGTGTGGCCCCAACTGCTTGCTCCTCTGATCCTTGGTCTCCCCATCTGTAAAGCAGGGAGCCCTGCTGCATTCTCAGGAAGACCGAGGGACCGGATTTAGGGGTCTGACTACCACCTGCGTTTAGGACAAGGGCAAGAGAACACGTGAACTTGAGATGTGCGTGTTTTCGTGTTGAGGATGCTACTGAGATTCTGTCCACACTGGATGGACGTGCTTATTCTAAACCGGCGCTGTCCGGTAGAACTTTCTGGTCTGCACCAGCCACATGTGGCCCCGGAGCCCTTAAAGGGCTGAGGACCCACTGAGCGACCATGTGTGTCTGGGGACCGCGAGGAGGGCAGCCCTCGCAGGGTCGTTCGGACTCGCATCTCGGGGCCCCGTGGCTGGCATTGTGCCCCCGACGACGCGACAGCGGGCCTCAGAGGAGGGCAGCAGGACCGTGGGCGGAAGAGGGCCGGAGGATCGCCTTCGGGAAGGGCTCCGTGGCAGGGCTGCCAAACCCTGGGGGGCAGGGGAGTTAGCCACCGCTCGGACACACGTGGAGGCAGGCCGTGTGCTCCGTGTCCGTGGAGTCAGGGGAATGGAGAGCCATAGCGCGCGCACAGGGAGGCTCTGTACTTGGGTGTGCTGAGCCGGGAGTGGGCGGACGCAGAGAGAACAGGAAGCCTGTGGGTGCAGGGCAGCTTCTCTGTAGACCCAGCCTCTCGTAGCGAGCCTGAAGTCATGCCCGTACAGGAGATGGAACACAGCCCCTAGGACCCCAACCCCCTCCCCCAACCCCACCGCGGTCTCCCTGCGCGCTGGTGCTGTGTCCCGGGACTGCACGGGGATGTCCTGGCCAGTGAGCCTTTTCCTGCCTGACTTGCTGGCTGTAGAGAGTGGTCTCGAGGGGCGGGCCAGCCACTTCCAGACCCTCACCCCAACTTGGTCTCCCCAGGGCTCCTTCAAAGAGCTGGTGTACGTGTTCTTTATGGTGAAAGATGCTGGCCTCACCCCAGACCTGCTGTCCTACGCGGCTGCCCTGCAGTGCCTGGGGCGCCTGGACCAGAACCCTAGCACCATCCAGAGGTGCGTGGGTGGCAGAGTCCTGGCGGGGGCTGGACCCCCTCCTGCAGTCCCGTGGCCACCTGGTGTTGAGCCTCGTCCCTCGGGTCTGTGCCCACCGTGTGCCCCTGCAGGTGTCTGGACCAGATGGCCCGGGACGGGCTGCAGCCACAGGAGCTCTTCAGTGGTGTGCCACTGTCCCCAGAGGAGCAGGCCGTGGTCCTGAGGGCCGTGCGCAAGGCCCAGCCCGCGTTCAGCCCGCCGCCACCACCGCCGCGGCCCCCGCCCCAGGTCAACACCTCGCCACTGCTTAGGGAGATCTATGCCAAGGTGAGCAGACCCTGACGCCGACAGGCGGGGCGCCGTGTCGTGGGGGGGTTGAGCCAGGGCTGTCCTTGGGGGGTCTCCCGGGGGCCTCGGCCTCTCCCTCTCTTATTCTCAGCGCTACCTGGATCCCAGTGCTGCCCTCGCTGCTCCTCAGGGGCCAGACAAGCCAGACTTGGCAACTCCTGGCCTTCAGCAAGGTCCTGACCCGGCCCTGCCGGTGTAGGTTTCCTTCCTGGAGGTGCCGTTCCAGGCAGAGCCAGCGGTCAGCATCCTGAGCCCGGGCGGCCGAGAGCAGCAGGCGGTCCGCGGGGCTCCGTCTGCTCGGGTCTGAGCCCTGCGACTCTGTTCGTGACTATCCGTGTGTCTGTCTGCGCTGTTCTCACGGATCTATTTCTGGATGGTCACACGTTCCCACGGCCCCAGGTTTAAAGAGAAAACGTACATCCGGGACTCGAACCTTGTGTTCCCAGGCTGTCCCGGCCCCCGCGCAAGGCGGCTGGCCAGTGCTGAGCACTCAGACCCACGCGGCTGTCCATGCAGCCTCGTGCTCGAGCAGTTGTCCGGTGGGGTCCTGCCGGGCCCCAGGCCTCCCCCCCTGCCTGCCCTTCTGCCCCTGCAGGAAGGCCCCGTGTCCTACCCGAAGTTGCACCTGCCCCTGCGGGAGCTGCGGAGCCTTTTCCAGCAGCAGCTGCGCGTGGAGATGGCCACCACCGTGGCTGTTGAGTCCGTGGAGCAGGCCCGGGTGCTGACGGAGGAGGTCCTGCGGGCGGTGAGGAGCTCGGCAGGGTCACAGCCCCGGGGCAGGGCGGGTGCGGGCGGGGGGCAGCTGTCTGTGCCGCCTCCCCAGAGCCAGGGGCGGTCGCGTGCCCACCCGGCGCTGCAGGGCCGATGCTGCTTCCGGGTGCCCGTAAGGTCGGGTCCCCTTGCTCCCAAGGGCCTGGAGGCCGTGGCGGTGACGCCTGCGTCCATGCCCCGCAGCGGAACACCCTGCAGCAGCTCCGTGCCGAGTGGGTGGAGGCCCTGTGCCTGGGGCTGCAGAACCTGAAGGCCAGTGAGGTCTGTGCTGCCCGCACCGGCCGCCCCTCCGTCTTCCCGTTCCTGTGCGTGCTTCCGGAGAAGGAGCTCGCCGAGCTGCTGCTGCAGGTGTGGCCTGCGGACCGCGGGGCCGGGGTGCACGGGCAGGCGGGGGGCTGAGGGACCGGGCGGCTGGGGCTCACGGTGCCGCCCCCAGGCCCTGCAGGTGCTGCCGCCACAGGGGGAGTCCCTGCTGTCCCTGGCGCAGCAGCTGGGCATGCGCGTGTTTGGCCGCCACGCGGTGCGGAGACAGCAGCGAAGCAGCCGGCTGCAGGCACTTCAGGAGCGCTACTACCAGTACGTGCGCCTGCTGGCCTCCGACACCCAGGTGAGCCTGGGCGGGGGTCCCTGCCGGGGTGGGGTTGGGGGGCCGCCGGCGTGTCCCCAGGGGGAGACACCGAGGCATGCGTGCAGGTCCCTGCCCCGACCAGGGCAGCTGGGTTTGCCCGCCCCCCGGGCCCTGGCACTTTCTGATTGGCTCCTGTGCTCGCGCCGGCTGGGGGGTCGGTCTGTCCTGGGCCCGCACCGCAGTCCCTGAGACACTCTCCACCCCAGGTGGAGGCACCCCAGCTGCCACGGCAGTACTGGGAGGCGCTGGGGCCGCCTGAGGCCCCCCACGAGCAGCCTTGGCCCTTGTCTGTGCTGGTGCAGCTGGGCAAGAAGCTGGCCGAGATGCTGGTCGAGGCCGTGCGGATGCCTGGCAGCGTGGCCGCCCCGCAGGGCCCTGGCACGCTCATTCCCGTGCTCTACCACGTGTACTCCTTCCGCAGCTTCCGCCAGGTGTGTGGCTAGGGAGGGCGTGGGGGCCGCGGGGCCCTGGTAGGGTCCTCTGTCCGCTTGCGGCGTGTCCTCCGGGCTGGGGGGGCCTTGGGAGCCATCTCCGCCTGCCTCGCCCCCAGATTGGAATCCTGAAGCCTCACCCGGCCTTCATCGAGCTGCTAGCGACGGCTGCAGAGCACACGCTGACCTTCGAGGCGGCCGAGGTGCCCATGCTGTGCCCACCGCTGCCCTGGACGTCACCGCACACGGGTGCTTTCCTCCTGAGCCCCACCAAGCTCATGCGCTCTCTGGAGGGCACCGTGCAGCACCAGCGCCTGCTGGACAGCTGCCCGCCTGCCGACCTGCACGGTGCCCTGGACGCCCTCACCCAGCTAGGCAACTGCGCCTGGCGGGTCAACGGGCGCGTGCTGGACCTGGTGCTGGAGCTCTTCACCGCCAAGGGCTGCCCGCATCTGGGGGTGCCGGCCCCAGCCTCCGAGGCACCCCGGCCGCCCGACGGCCGCCTGCCGCCCGGCGCCTCACCTGCCCAGAAGGCCGAGGTGCGGCGGGAGCTGGCCCGCTGCCTGAAGGTGGCCCGGGAGATGCACAGCCTGCGCTCTGACGCCCTGTACCGGCTGTCGCTGGCCCAGCACCTCCGGCACCGCGTCTTCTGGCTGCCGCACAACATGGACTTCCGCGGCCGCACCTACCCCTGCCCGCCCCACTTCCACCACCTGGGCAGTGACCTGGCGCGCGCCCTGCTGGAGTTTGCCCAGGGCCGTCCGCTCGGTGCCCGAGGCCTGGACTGGCTCAAGGTCCACCTGGTCAACCTCACGGGGCTCAAGAAGCGCGAGTCGCTGCAGGCGCGCCTGGCCTTCGCCGACGAGGTGATGAAGGACATCCTGGACTCTGCTGACCGGCCCATGACGGTAGGGGCGTGGAGGGCACTGGCCGGGGCCCTCGCGGCTTGCCTCTCCTCCTCCCTCGGCCTGTGCCGTGCGCTGGCCACCCCGGCCCCTCCTTCCCAGCCCCTGGGCACGGGCTCCCGGCTCTGTCCTTTCTGTCCTTTTCCCTCTGTGGCTCCGCCACCTCCCGGCCCGGGCCAGCCCTTTTTCCAGACCCTTCCCCGTCCCGTGGCTGCTGGTGCAGGACGGCTCTGGTGTCACCCTGCGTGCCCGTCACTCCTGTCGCCCCTGCCGTCCCGGGGGCTCTGTTTCGGCCTCCCAGCCCCAGCCAGCCTGGCCTGAGCCCCACTCCGCCCTCCCGCAGGGCCGCAAGTGGTGGATGCAGGTGGACGAGCCCTGGCAAGCCCTGGCGTGCTGCATGGAGATCGCGCGGGCTGTGCGCGCCCCTGACCCCGCGGCCTACGTCTCTCACTTCCCGGTTCACCAGGTGAGCTGCTGGGGGCCCCGGCGAGGGGTGGGCCTGCCCCCGGGGGGCCGGGCTGGATGGTGGGGGCACGTAGTCTCTGCAGACGCCACTTTATTTGGGCTGGTGTTCCTGCGGGGGGGGGCCCCAGTGGGTATGGCCAGCCCAGGGCTGGGACCCCGTATGGGCACGTTGCCCTGCCTTTTGGCAGTGGGGTCCTGTGCACTGGCGGTATGAGCAGTGCACCGGGGAACCCCGGAGCTGTGATTCCTTTCCTGGGGTCCTTCCTGCCGACCCTCACGGATCCTCCCTCTCCGTCGGCCCAGGACGGCTCCTGTAACGGCCTACAGCACTACGCGGCCCTGGGCCGGGACAGCGTGGGGGCCGCCTCCGTCAACCTGCTGCCCTCAGATGTACCGCAGGATGTGTACAGTGGGGTGGCCGCACAGGTGGGACCCGCAGCCCCGCCGCCCCCGTTCTCCTCCTCTAAGCCTACATGGGGTCTCTGTCTTGTGAATGCCCGGATTTGCAGATCCCGTGGGCTCTGAGTGGGCAGTCAGGGCGGGCTTCCTGGGGGAGGTGTCAGATGAGGAAACTGCCGGGGGCGGATCTCATGGTGGGGCTGCCGGGCCGGGTGGGAGACAGGGTCTGCCCACCTTCCCACTGACCCCCAGTGTCTGCCCAGGTGGAGGTGTTCCGCAAGCAGGACGCCAAACGGGGCGTGCACGTGGCCCAAGTCCTTGAGGGTTTCATCAGCCGCAAGGTGGTCAAGCAGACGGTGATGACCGTGGTGTACGGGGTCACCCGCTACGGGGGCCGCCTGCAGATCGAGAGGCGCCTGCGGGAGCTCAGCGACTTCCCCCAGGTGCACAGCATCAGGCGCGCCGTGGCCCCCCAGCCCCCACCCCTGCCCCTGAACTGCCGGCTGCCAAGCAGCCCCAAGGAGGAAGATGGTTCTGTTGCCCCTCTGGGTCCCTCGGCAGGGGTGGGGAGGCCACCCTGGCTCTGACCATCCCCCTACACCCCTGCAGGAGTTCGTGTGGGAGGCGTCCCACTATCTGGTACGCCAGGTGTTCAACAGCCTCCAGGAGATGTTCTCAGGCACCCGGGCCATCCAGGTGTGTGGCCCCAGCCCCTCCCTGCGCCCAGCAGGCCGCCCCCGGCTGGGCCCTGCTCTGAGCCCCTCCTGCCATGCGTCCACAGCACTGGCTGACCGAGAGTGCCCGGCTCATCGCCCACACGGGCTCGGCCGTGCAGTGGGTCACACCCCTGGGCGTGCCCGTCATCCAGCCCTACCACCAGGACGCCAAGGTGTTGGTACGTGCGTCCCCCCCGCCCCCCGGCCCCCACGCTGCCTCAGGGTGGGACGCCTGACCCTCCCCCCCAACCCTGCAGATTGCCGGTGGCATGCAGAGCCTCACGTTCAGCCAGAGCGGGGACACCAGCCAGTGAGTGCCGGCGGGGGTGCTGGGCCGGGTGGGGGCCGTGGGGGCCAGGCCAGGGTGTCTGCCTGAGCCCTTTCCCCTCCCCAGGAAGCCTAACACACTGAAGCAGAAGAACGGCTTCCCCCCCAACTTCATCCACTCGCTGGACTCGTCCCACATGATGCTCACGGCCCTCCACTGCTACAGGTGGGCCCTGCGTCGGGGCCTCGCGCCTTCTGCCCGCTCTGCTTGTCGTCTCTTGCGTGCAGGCCCTGTTCAGGGTTTGGGGGATGCAGGGGGGGCCCAGAGTGGCACAGGCCGGTTGGGGAGCCAGGGTGGAGGACCGTGGGGGTTGTTGGAGCTGCTGCCCAAAAAAGGACCATGCGAGCACGTGCAAAGGCCCTGAGGCAGTGTGGTGTGCGTGATGGTGAAGCTGCTGGCTTGGCCCAGGAGGGAAGGGTGGTTGCTCTGAGAAGTGCCTGTAGCCCCGTCCAGGGGAGTACTGGCAGCATAGCGTGTTGGGGGGTGGCCTCATAGGCTGAGGCATAGGCGTCTGGGTATGTCCTGAGTCCCTCGGGTGTAGCTAAGCATGGCCATAGGGCAGGTGTGTGGCTAGTTGTCTTAGGAGGGAGCCAGGGTTCAGGGATAAGTTCTGTTTCTGTCCACTCCCTCTCAGACCACAGGAGCCCTGTAGTGGGGGGGAGGGGGCAGTACCAGCAGCGGCGGCTCGGGACAGGTGGAGGGAATGACGTGGGACCAAGAGTTTTCTCCCTAGAGGAGACCTTTCCGCCCCTGTGCCGAGCCTGACACAACACAGGGGCTGGGACACATTGGCGGTGAGGGGTTGGGGTGAGTATGGGAAGGAACAGGTTGGGGAGTGGACCAGGAAGGGCTGCGCTCCTCACAGGAGATCTTACTCCTCGGCAGGAAAGGCCTGACCTTTGTGTCTGTGCATGACTGCTTCTGGACCCACGCGGCTGATGTGGAGGTCATGAACCAGGTGCTGCTGCCCACACGCGTCTCCCAGGGTGGCAGCAGGCGCCCCGATCCCATGGTCCTTGTCCTGCGGTACCTGCCCCTGTGCGCCTAGGGCAGCGATCATTTGAGGCTTGGGCAGCCCTGCCTCACCTGATCTGGCAGGCCCTGCCCTGCTTCTCCCACCGAAGGTCTTCGGTCTCCCCCTCCCCAGGCCCTAGCTCCCCCCACCCCTGACACCCAGGTCCTAGGTCTCCCCTCCCCCCAGGTGTGCCGGGAGCAGTTTGTCAGTCTACACAGCCAGCCCATCTTGCACAACCTGTCCCGGTTCCTGGTGAAGCAGTACTGTTCCAGCACCAGGTGAACTACACCCCCCCTGACTCTGGTGCGGCTGGGACCACCCCTCCCTGCCTTGCTCGGCCTCACGCCACCCCCCCAACACCCTCAGGCTCAGGTCCCCCAAGCACTCTAAGAACCTGTGGATGGGCAAGCTGCAGGACACGCTGAAGTCGGTGCCGGAGACAGGTGGGGGCAGGGACCGCCTGCTCGCGTGCTGGGCGTGGGGTACCCACGTGGTCCCGCCCCATGGTGTCTGCTCTGCTCTGCAGGGGCCTTGGACCTGGAGCAGGTGAAGCACTCCACTTACTTCTTCAGCTGACGCGGTGGTCCCCAGGCGAGGTCCCCAGCTGCTGTCCCCAGCCAGGCACCACGCAGGCTGCCTGCCCCGTGCCATAGTGTAAATAAAGCCCTGTTGTCACCCGCGGGATCAAGGGATTGAGCGTCTTCCGCCGGCCCCGGTGCGCTGGCACCTGGGACCCGGCCGCGAGCAATCAGAGGCCGGCAGGCTGGGCGCCAATGCTGTCGTTTATTGCGCGGAATGGGGGTGTGGGGGTCGGCGCGGAGTACGGCGGGGGGCTGCTGCCTCGGCTGCCAGTACATTCATCCCGACGGCGGCCCGGCCGCGCCGCCCGCGCCCCCCCCCGCGCCATGGGGACGACCCACTCCTGGGCGCGGGGCGCTGGACGGGGCTGGGTGTGCCGGCTCCGGGGACGTGACCACAGGGCACGCGTGGACGGGGCCAGGCCAGTTATTGCGTGAGCGCGGGGGGGTGGGGGGCAGCAGGAAGCCGGCGGCCAAGTATTGCACTTAAAAAACACAATCCTCCTCGGATGGGCCACCTGCGGGGGCGGGCAGGCCTCCACAGCCATCTCCTTCCGGCCACCAGGCCGGCCCCGGCCCCGTTTCACAGTTGGGGGAACTGAGGCACCGAGGTGAAGGGGCCCCTCGCTCGCTCGCGAGCAGGCGAGGCCACCGCCGGTGGGGGCTGGGGGCGAGAACGATGTGGTTGGGCGCAGGGCGATGGGGGACGCGGCGGGGGCTCAGAGGGGGCTGCCTTGCCGCCCCGGCCCGCCCGTCTGACTATGACTACCTAGGACTCCTCTATGGCTTCTGGGGCGGGCGGCCGGCGGCCGGGGCAGCGCGCAATGGCATGGCTTTGGTGTGGATGACGGCCCCGCCCCCGGCCCGCCCGGGCCCGCGGGGCGGCGTGGCAAAGGTCACAAGTTGGACGAGAGGCGCGAGCGCGCGGAGTCCAGCGGGTCGAGGCCACCGGCAGCGCCGGGCGAGGCCGAGTCCCTGCGGTCCGGGCTGGGCGCCGCGGCCCGGGCGGCAGGCGCAGGGCCCAAGCGCGGCGTGGAGCTGCTGGCTGGGCGCGCCGAGGCCGCGGGGCCCGGGCCAGGCGCGCCATGGGGCAGCGAGGGCTGCGAGGCGGACAGGGGGCGCGAGGCCCGACTCAGGCGGCGCGCGGGGAGCGCGTGTCCGGCGCGGGGTGCGGCGGGGGAGCCGGGCGCGCCGCCATAGGGCGAGGTCCGCGGCGCCCGAGGACTGGCGGGCGCGCCGGGAGGACTGGCGGCGGAGGGCGCCGGCCCCGGCGAGGCAGCGGCCGAGGGCGCGGCCGCGGGCCCCGTTGGCGGGCGGCGCACGAGGCGCGGCGAGCCCAGCGCCAGGGGCCCCACGAGTGGCCGTGCCACCTGCGGGCAGAAGCTCATGGCCACAGCTTGCTGCAGCGTGGCGATGGCCGAGGTGACCTGCGGCGGCGGCGGCGGCGGGAAGAGGCCCACGCGCGGGCCCAGCTCGGCCTGCTGCACCATCTCGCGGTCGTACTTGACGATCTCCTGGATGATGGCGTTCTCCTGGTTGTTGAACACGCCGGAGTTGAGGTCGTGCTGCACTTTGTGTAACAGGATCGAGTTCTTCTTGCCTGGGGGCAGGGTAGGGGCGTCAGCGGGGGCCGGCAGGGCGGTGGGGGGGTGTTGCTGGGGGTGCGCTGTGACGCGAGTGCGCGGCAGCCTCATCCACGCACAGCCCGCAGGCAGGAGTGTGCTGTGTACAGAGCATGGTACCCAGCGCCTGCTGCGTACAGTAAAACTTTCTATATACTGCGAGCACACATGGAGCACCTCCTGCATACAGCCAGCGGGTGCTGGGCGTCCGTTCTATACATCCCACTGTGAGTACCAGCTCCTGCTCTGTACCGCCAGTGTGCACAGACCACCTCCTGCACGCCACCATGAACCTGCTGCCATCACACACGCACGCGCACACACACTCACACCTGTTGGAGATCATAAACCTGCACGGAGCACCTGCTGGATACAGTAGCCACTGAGCACCTGCTGGATACAGCAAGGACGTGGAGGGCATGCGGGTGTTGGGCCTTGGTTCCGGAGACTAGCACACAGGGGTCAAGAAACCGCTGCGTCCGCGTAAGCACTCCCTGTATACAGCAAGCATGCTCAGGGCCCCTCCTGCCTATGGCCGATACCAACTGCCTGTGGTGTAGAGCAGACAGAACTGAGCACCTCCTGTATGCAGTAAGCAGGCATGACCTGCCACCATGTGCATACAGCAAGCAGACATTGAGTACCTGCTGTATTCAGCAGGCACTAATCCAGTACCTGTTTGTAGTAGGCATGCAGAACACCCATGGCATAGGCAAAGCGGGTACGAGACCCCTACTGTATACTGCCAGCTTGCCCCGAACACTTCTTGTATCCAGGAAACATGTACTGTGCTCCCACAGTATACAGCAAGCACGTGAAGTGTGTGTGGTGCACACGAGGCAGGCCTTGCTGGACAGCAAGCCCGCGCCGTCCGTCCCGGGTGCCGAGCGCCTGCCGCAGGCGCCGAGCCGCATGCCAGGAGTGCTCGCCGGACAAGCACGTCGGAGAGCCTTCGGCATGGAGCAAGTAAGTCTAAGCATCTTCCACCTGCACGTGTGTGGAGCACCTCCTGCGTAGAGCGGATGCTGAGCGCCCGCTGTGCGTAAGCACGAATGGGACGCTTCCGGGATCTCCTCCAACACCCGTGCACGCCGCCCAACCCTCGTCCTCTGGCTCTTGATTCCCACGGACAGCAATGGGGCCCGGTCTGCCTGACTCAGACATCTGGTCCTCGGTGGGTCCTGAGGGCTCCACCTCTCAACCATTTCTGACAGTAGCCTCGGCCTCTCCCTACACCCAAGGCCACCACTTGAAGCCAGGCCTCCATCTCCCTCCTGTAACCTACCCGCGCTCGTACAATGCAGATCCTGTCGGCTCCTCCCCCGCCTAGCACCATCCGTGGCTCCCCACTGCTCCCGATTCATAGTCCAAGCTCCTGCCTCCACAGCTAGTGGGTCCCGAGTGCCTGGTCCCCGCCTGCTTCCCCAAGCGCCCTCCTCCCGGCTTCTGCGCTCCCTGGACCCCAGGCCCTGGCCTGTGCCACGTCCACTCCCAGAACATGCCTTGTCGCTTCATACCTGACAACACTCCTGGCCTCCACCCAGCATCACAAGGAAGCCCACCAGCCCCCCAGCCCCTCCTCTGTAGCAGAAGCCCGAGCATGGCCCCTACAACAGCCTCCCAGTCCGGCGGCGACACTGGCGGACACACCAGAGGTGCTCCAGGAGCGTCTCCCAAGGTGCTCCAGGAGCAGAAGTTCTGCACAACTGGAAACACACCACACTCCCTCCTCTTTGGGAGACCAGGGCCACATCTGGCTACGGGCCAAAGCAGGTCAGAAAATCAGGTCTGGGGACTAGAAGGGCCCTGGAGGGTCCGTCGGCGGGCCACGCCCCCTCTTCACAGGCTGGCGGCCCCTGGAGGCCAGCCCACTCACCGATGCGGTCCAGGCGGTCGATGGCGACAGTCTCGAAGGCCCGCCGCATCATGGGGTACTCCTCTAGCACCTCGTTGAAGTTGTCCACGCTCAGGGAGTAGAGGCGGCAGTAGGTGTCGGCGCGCACGCTGGCCGTGCGCCGGCCCCGCGTCAGCAGGCAGATCTCTGCACGGGCCGGGCGGCGGCCTCAGCCCAGCAGGACCTCGGCCTCGAGCAACACCTTCTTGCCCACCCAGCCCTGGGGCCCCCCGCCCGCGGCGCGCGCAGCCCAGCCTCCTCCCCTCTGCCGGGGTGCACCCGCACCAGCACCCCTGCGGGCCCCCGGACGCTCACCCCCGAAATAGGAGCCATCGGACAGCTTCATCTCCTTGTTGCCCTTGGTGAGCACGCTGAGCACGCCGTGCTGGATGAAGTACATCTTCTTGCCCACGGTGCCCTCCCGGATGATGTAGTCGCCCGGCTGGAAGACCTCGAACTTGAGTTTGGTCAGCATGGCCGTGACGAAGTTGGGGTCGGCATTGGCAAACAGAGGCATGGAGGCCACCAGCTTCCGGCAGTTGAAGTTGACGATCTCCTGGAGGGGGGGGAGCGGGGTGACACAGGGCCCAAGTCCTCGCCCCCCTCTGGCCCTCCTTTGGGGGCTGTCTCCTCCTCAGACCCTCCGTTTCTTCATCTACCAAAGGAGTTCAACACTGTAGCCTGAAGTGGGCACCTTCCTTCCCGCACGGACCCCGGAGGCTTGACCGCAAGACAGGAGCCAAGACCAGATGTGTGCCGAGTCCCCCGCAGTTAGCTTGGTTGGCCACACCCGCGCGTGCGATTAGGCAGGAAAGGCCATCAGAGACGTAAGAACAGGAAGGAAAACAGGACGCCAGATCCCTCTACTCTCTTCTTTAACATGCTGACCCGGGAGCCCGAAAGCATCCACGGGAAACCACAACGGTCAGAGGAGCCAACCCAAACAGCAAGCGAGAGCACAAGGAATCAGCGCACCAACCCGGGAACGGTCAAGGGCTCCGCGGCGGCCGAGGTCAGGGTGGGGTGGGACCTCCCGCAGTCGATCTGAGCATCAGTCACGGGCGGGTCCCACGCTCGCCCATCGAGTGCGCACACCTCAGTAAGACACGTTTCGATAAAAGGGGGAGCTGAGCCTTCCAAACCGACAGCCCTCTTGTGGCCAACGAGCCACGGAGAAGACGACACAGCAGCCGGAGGACCCTGTTTGCGCCAGCACAGAGCGCTGAGCAAGACGGCAGGGCTTGACCTTAAGAGACTTCCAGACGCGTCTGAGGAGAGCGAGCAGACACCCGAGAGGCACGGCGGACGCGGGCCCGCACTCCGTGGTCAGGCAGAGCTCCTCACGGCCGTGTGGACGAGACGTCCATTCTCCCCACTCGTGGACACGAGTGTCCAGATCCCAACAACAAGCCCATCGGGTTTGCTTGGGAATTGCTGAAACTAGCCAAGGTCATTTAGAACAAATGAGCAAAAGTCGCAGGAAAGCCTGCTAGTGAGAAGAGCAGGGCGGTGGGGCGAGCCCTCCCACGCACTGAGACCTGCCGGCCAGCCCCCGCCGCTCCCTGGGGTTTGGCACACAGAGCAGACGGGACGGCGTGTTAGAAGTCCGGAGATCTGGCCCAGCACATGGGGGCATGCCGGAGGCGGCCCCAGCAGTTATGAGGCAAAAACCAGACGTTTCAGCCCCAGAGCAGAAGATGAACATGAATCCCCAGTAATCCCAAAGCAAGATGTGCGGAAAAAACCCAAGCACACAAGTCCTACAAGGAAGTATGGGTGAGCCCCCAGATCAGGCTGTGCACAGCGAGCAGGCATGTGCACCTGCTGTATACAGGTATTGGGGCCTACTATGTACAGCATCTATGTACTGAGTGCCTGCTGTATAGAGAGAGTAGGTACTAAACTCCCACCCTGTACAGAAATCAGGGGCTGAGAATCTGCTGTGTAGACACAATGGATGGCACCTGCTGGGTACAGAAAGAGCAAACACCATCCACGCACTTCGTACGGCAATCACACAGGCCACACCTACTGTATACAGCAAACACCATCCACGCACTTCGTACGGCAATCACACGTCACACCTACTGTATACAGCAAGCACTCGTGGAGCATGAAAATCCCACATGGCTGCCCCAGATGCACCTCCCCCCTGCGCATTTGGGGTGGGTGGTCCTCCCAGTGGGACTGGACCCTGCCCTCACCCCTCAGCCCTGTCCCAAATGCACGAGCAAACCCACAAAAGTGAGTGCCGTGCATGGCCGCCCGCGGAGCTTGGGGACCCTGGGGCCACCAGCCCTGGGGCCTCGCTGCCTGAAGGCAGGAGGAAGGGTCCAGCAAAGGGAGCTCAGAGGGAGCCCGCCTTTGCTGTGCGTTAACAAAGAACACGGAATGTACAGCAGGAGCAAATCAGGCAGAGGGTCAGGATGGAAGCCAGAAGTTTTCTGAACGCATGTCTTTTTGTAAATTCAACCTTGGAATTGCATAAACGCTGAAATAATTACCCGATCCGGCTTGCGAGGGACTGGGGGAAGGGAGCGGGCGTGGTGGCTTGCAGCCATGGGTGCCCTCCTGGGGGCGACGTGCAGTGTGCTTAGACAGTGGTAATGGCCCCACTAGAGCCTAAGGGACCGCGGGCCGGCTGGCCGGCTCAGCCTGTGGAGCGTGGGGCTCTCGATCTCCCAACCCTGAGTTCGAGCCCCACACTAGGTACAGAGGTGGCTGAAAATGCATAGTTTAAAAAAAAAAAAAAAACACCAAACTGGGGCGCCTGGGTGGCTCAGTGGG
>NC_081558.1:226083-240112 GCF_022355385.1 Mustela nigripes | reverse complement strand
TTTATTTGACAGACAGAAATCACAATTAGGCAGAGAGGCAGGCAGAGAGAGAGGAAGGGAAGCAGGCTCCCTGCGGAGCAGAGAGCCCGATGCGGGGCTCGATCCCAGGACCCTGAGATCATGACCTGAGCCGAAGGCAGAGGCTTTAACCCAGTGATCCACCCAGGCGCCCCAAAAAACAAAATCTTTAAAAAACAAAAACAAACCCCAAACTATGGGAATCTATGTGTCTTACGGTCTGTGGGCTCTCTCTCTCTGAAGGAGCGATCCGGAACAATTAAATGTTCGGTGTGAGGTTAAGCACAGTGGCTGCCTCGTGGGAGGTAACGGCCCCCACCCTCAGAAGAAATGGCAGCCCTCCCCGAGCAGCAGCAGCGCCCAGGACCCGTCCCCCCTCCCCCGCCCCATACCCCCTCCAAGTCCTCGCCCTGGTCCGCAGGACACGCGTCATCTTTCCCTCCTCAGGGCCTTGGCCCCGGCTGTGCCTGCCACCTGGGACACCTGCGGGCTCGCCGGGCCTCGCTCAGACGTCACCTTCCCCATCCCGCATCCTTCCCGGAGCTCCTCCTGCCCCTGGTGGTCACTGCTGTGCCCCCCCCCCACCTCCCTGACGGCACAGGGTGGGGCTCAGAGCAGGCGCCCAGCTACCACCTGGTCAGGGTTGTGGGCTTAATCCTGCCCCCCAAAAACACATGTTCAAGTCCTGACCCCTGGTGCCTGTGGACAGGACCTCGGCTGCAAACAAGGTCTTGCAGGCGTCGTCGGCTAACACGAGGCTGCACTGGAGTAGCGTCACCCTGAGCCTAGCAACAGGTGTTCTCATAAGAGCGGGGACACAGGCACACGGGGGAGGAGGCCACATGACGGCACAGCGATGGGATGGGGGGTGGCCACGCACAGAGGGACACCAGGAGCTGCGAGATGCAGGAAGGACCCTGTCCTGGAGCCTCTGGAGGGCATGGGGCCCCATGACACCCGGGCCTGGGATTTCCAGGCTCCAGAACGTGACAGAGGCCAGGCCCATCGTCGGAAGCCCCCGGCTGGCGGGAACCGAGCTGCTCTGGGCCCCCTGTCCCACGTCACACCGGCCATGAGGGGCAGGGCTTGGACAGTCCAGACCAAGGACCATACTGGGTCCGCCTACTCCCGTCAGCCTCTCCGCCTCTCCCCCTCTCCCCCGGGTCGTCCCCCCGCCCCGCCCCCGTCTAACGAGGGAGCCCAGACTGACTAAGAGGGATGAAACAGAGGCTGTGGGGGAACCCAAGGGGCATCATGGGGCTGCAGCACAGGAGGGCTTCCGGCCGCTGAGAGTGCGTAGATGCAGCCCGTCGGCACTGTATGGGCTAACCCATCTCTGGGACGGGGAGCCTGGCAGTCCCTATTTCCAGCCGAGGGTCCCCAGCGAGGGTGGCCTCACCTCCCGCAGCGGCCCGTTGAGCTCCCCCAGGATGCTGTCCTCGTCGAACATTTTGCCCTGGTAACGGTGCTCGTAGTAGTCGTGGATCTTCTGGCGGAAGTCGGCGGGCAGCTTGTGGAAGGACATGTACTGCTCCACCTGCTTGTACTGCACAGCGGGGGTGGGGGGGGTGGTCAGTGGCTCCACCTCCGGGCCCCCCCACCCCGCTTCAGCCCACATGGGGCTGTTGGCTTTGACAACAATGACAGCAAACACGGGGGCCCTGTTAAATCAGAATTTCAGATAAGACAGAAGTAGTTACAGGCGCCCTGTGCAAGGTGTGGATGAGCTTACACTGAGAAGAGTCACCCCTGTGTTCTGAATTTTATCTGGCAGCCCAACCCCCAGGAAGGGAAGCACAGCTTGACTCAAGGCCCTTGCAGTAAGTAGGCTGGACTGGATCCCCCAGGTCCCCCGAGATCCTGGGCGGAATCTCCTAGGCTCACCTCTCCAGAATTCCCTCACCATGACCCGGACCTTCCCGGCCCTGCTAGTCACGGCCACAGACCTCTCAGGGTCCTCAGCCCCTACAGCTCCCCCCCACCCATCTAGGTTCTGCAGGGGAAGCCGGGGAGTCGGGGCGGCGGGGGCTTGCCAGAAACTAGCGGCTCAGCCCCTCCTGATCAGGGCGGGGGTGCCAGGCCCTGCTGTCCCCAGGACGGTGCTCCCAGGGGTGCCCCATCCCGTTTCCGCCCCGGCTGCTCCCGGACACAGCTGCCCTGAGCTCAGCGGAACTCGTGATGCCGGCGGGTGGCAGCGCCAGCTCATGTCTGGGTGTGAGGCCCGTGGCTTCCGGACAGCCGGGGTTCCTGGCACCAGGCCCAGCTGACCCGGCTGACCCTGCTGGCACTGCTTGGGGCAGTGGCCGTGGGGGGCACTCACAGCTGCCCAGCCAGGAGCAGCCACTAGGTAGCAGTGCAGGACAGATGGACTGGTGTCCAGGAGGGCCAGCACCTGGGGCCATCACCCCCTCAGCCCTTCCCTGACCCCCAGCCCTAGGACTTGCCCTGTGGAGGCTGCCCCAGCCCCTGAGCACGTCCTCCAGTGACCCTCCCCTGCCCCAGCACCTCCCAAGCTGTCCCAGAGACCCTGGGGTGAGCCCCGCCCCCTGGACAGCTGCCCTCTGGGCTCCAGACTTCCCTCACCATGCCCCGGACCTTCCCGGCCCTGCTAGTCACGGCCACAGACCTCTCAGGGTCCTCAGCCCCTACAGCCCCCCCCCCCCATCTAGGCTCTGCAGGGGAAGCCGGGGAGTCGGGGCGGCGGGGGCCCAGCACCCGCCCCTCAGACCTTCTCCTGGTACTGGCGCCGGGAGGAGTCCAGGGACTGGATGAGCGCCGTGGCGTGGCCGATGAACATGGCGTAGCACGTGGCGCCCACGATCATGCTCAGCATCGTCAGCCAGATGTCCGTCATGCTCTCCGGGGCCTGCCGCCCGTACCCGATGCACAGCATGTGGCTCATGGCCTTGAAGAGCGCGAAGGAGTAGAGCTCGCTCCACGAGTGGTTCTGCAAGGCCGTGGGGGGCCGGTGGGAGGGGGCTCACGGCCCTGGGGGAGGGGGCTAGGGTGCTCACGCCCCGGGGAGTCCCTTGACCCCAGACGCGTCCGCCCAGACCCTCTGGACGCCTGGGCCTGAGTCTGGCCCCCCACCCTAGCCCCTGTTAACAGGCAGCGTCTCAGCCGGGAGCCCACGGGCGCTTGGGCCTCCCTCTGTGCTTCCGACGTCTCGCCGCCCGGGCACCGCTCGCCCACGGCGGGCTCGGGCCGGGCGGGAGCTGGCGCTCGCACGACGGCGCGGAAGTCGCCCGCGGAGCCCCCGCGCCCGCCGGCCGCCGCGGCTCACCACCATGCCGTTGATGGAGACCCAGCAGTTGCGCGGGAAGTCCTGCAGCATGGGCACCAGGAACTGCAGGCAGCCGTCCCAGTGGCACAGCAGCAGCATCATGCTGATCAGGTTGCAGATGCGCATGACGGCGCTCGCCAGGTCGTAGGTCATGTGGAAGATCTGCGGGGGGGCGGGCGTCAGGGTCCCCCCGACCGTCCAGCCGCCGCCCCTTCGCCGGGGCCGGGGGGGCGGGGGGGGGGGGGGGCGGCGGTGTGGCGGCGCAGGCCCGGCGGCCGCGACAGGTGCGCCGGCGCCCCCGCCGCCCTCGGGGTTAGCCGCGGTCGCAGCCCAGGAGGAGGCCTGGGGTGGGGGATGGGGAGGGGCGACTCCGTCTGGCTTGGGTCCGAGGACAAGGGCGGCAGGGGTCAGGTGACTCTCCGTGCTGAGCGGGTCGGACTTCGGGGAGGGGGTGCCGAGGGGGCCGTGGATCCTGCTTTTCCAGGGCGCAGGGAAGGGGGAGCGCGACCGCCGCACGGTCCCGGCCCCGGCCCGCGACCCCCGGCTCCGCGCCTGTCCGCCCCCGCGCCCGCCCCGCGCCCGCCCCGCGCCCGCCCCGCGCCCGCCCCGCGCCCGCCGCGCGCACCTCCTCCCACTGGTGGATGTAGCGGATGAGGCGCGAGAGCCGGAGCAGCCGCAGGAGGCTGAGGATCTTGGTGAAGCGCACGATGCGCAGGGCGCGCGCCGTCTTGTAGACCTCGGAGTCGATGCCCTTCTCCACGATGAGGAAGATGTAGTCCACGGGGATGGAGGACACGAAGTCCACCACAAACCACGTGCGCAGGTACTTCTTCTTGATCTTCTCGGGGTCCAGGATGATCTCCGTGTTGTCCTCGATCACGATGCCCGTGCGGAAGTTCAGCACCAGGTCCATGAGGAAGAACGTGTCCGAGACCACGTTGAACACGATCCACGGGGCTGTGGTCTCGTCCTTGAAGAAGGTGATGCCCACAGGTATGATGATGAGGTTTCCCACCATGAACAGCAACATGGTGAAGTCCCAATAGAACCTGGGGGGAGGCGCGGGCGGTCACGCCTCCAGGCCTTGGCCGACACCCAGCCCTTCCGGGGTGCAGATGGCCCCACCGCACACCTGCGCAAGCCTTCCGGGACCAGGCCAGACCTCACCTCCTGCAGCAAAGCCCAGACTCTGGCCTCGAGTCACAGTTAGTGTGTACCCGCGCTCGGGGTACTCGGCTATCTGGCTCTCTGGCCCCCAGACGGCACCCCACTGCCCGCTGGGCTCCCCCGGCCGGCACCCTTCCGGCTGACCCAGCTCCCACGTTCCCTCCTGGAAGAAGCAGGAGACCCGGCGAGGCCAGGAGGGGGCCCCCAAGCTGCTTATGTTTCCCACGACCGAAAAGGTCCAAGCGTTCAACACAGCGTTAGGGGCCAAAAAACTCACTCTGGGTGGGAAGGAGACGGGAGACAAGCAAGAGGGGGGGGGGGGGGGGGGGGGGGGGGGAGCAGGCACGGGGGGGGCAGCGGGGGCGGGGGGGGCAGGAGGGGGCGGGGCAGGCAGGATCCCGAGTCCAACACCTTCTGGACCAGCTGGGCTCCGGCCTAAAGACAAAGAAGGGGACCCTTGGGGGCCGGGAGGCAGCAAGGAAGAGACGGGGCGCCCCCACGCCCAGGGCGGCTGTAGGGCTGCCTGGGGGGCAGGAGGAGCTGAGGGGCAAGACACTCCATGGGACAGAGTCACCTGAAAAGGGACTGGGGTTGGTCTCACTCCCAACTACCCCCAGGACAGATACACATCCCTGGGGTCAACTCAAAACTCCACCTGGGAGTGCTCTCAGAGAGAGGCCTGTCCACGCAAGGAGCATCTGTCGCCGCCGGGCAGGAGCCCTGCGTGAATCCCGGGGCCCACTGACAGGTGCCCAGCACTGTAGGCATCGAGAAAACACCCATCAGAACTACCCCAAGGAAAAACCGCTCTGTTGGTTCCTCAAAACTGTAAACAGAGGGGCGCTTGGGGGGCCCTGTTGGTGAAGCATCTGCCTTCAACTTGGGTCAGGATCCCGGGGTCCTGGGAATCAAGCACCACAGAGCGGGGAGCCTGCTTCTCCCTCTGCCCCTCCTGCTGCTCAAATAAATAAATAAAATCTTTTAAAAAATGTAAACAGAATTACTGTCTGACCCAGCAGTTCCGAACCCCGGGTGTGAACCCCAAGAACTCAGAGACACCCGCACAGCATGTTCCCGGGGTAGGATTCACAACAGCAGACGGAAGCTTGTGTGGGTCGTACCCACACACGGTCCCTATGAGCGGGAGCGCCCCTGGCCTCGAGTAGGAGTGAGGCCCCCATGCCTGGCGCCAGGGATGGACCCTGAGCCCAGACGCTCCGGGAGGGAACCAGACACAGGAGGCCCCACGGGATGTGAGTCCACACGTGTGACACGTCCAGACCAGGCTCCTCCATGGACCAGAAGGGGGCTCGCGGGGGCTGGGGAGAGGGAGGGGGCTGGGGGCAGAGGTTGAATGGGGAGAGGTTCTGTTGGGAGGATGAGAGTTCGGACACGGATGGTGGCGATGGCCGCGCACCACTGTGGTAGTACTTACTGTCATTCAATTGTACATTTTTAAGTGATTAAACGCCAGCCTCTCTGTGTTTTATATATACACACCCCCACACACACATACATACGTATCGACACTATAAAAAACACAAGGAAAACAGAGCACAGGATGGGGGTCTCAGTGATGAGCAGATGCCCCAGATCTGGGGTTGGAGCCCACACTCCCTGCCTAGATTCAGGTAAAGGAGGGTCTCGAATTTTGAACAGTCTTTTATTTTATTTTGCTTACTTAACAGTGTGAGGAGCGACCCCCAGCCCAGATCACACACGTCAACCTGGCTAGCTCCCTCCAGGTCTCCACCAGCCCACCCCAGCCCGCCGTGTGCAGGGCTCTCCCAGGGGTCCAGCACCCCACCCCTGATCATGGCTGGGGGTCCCGCATGCATTTAGAGAAGGCTCAGTCACACATGGGCAGGACTGGGCCCCTAAGACCCTCAGAAGCCGCCCCTCCCTGGATGACCGAAGAGCGGACTGCGGTTCCCAGGGCTGGGGGACTCGCCCAGACTGGCAGAGGCCGTGAGCTCCAGCCCTGGCTTGGCCGCAGGGAGTGGCCGGCCCCTCTCTGGACAGCACTGTGAGGTGCCAGCAGCCAGGCCTGCAGGCGGACCCAGGCGCTCCACCTCGGGCAAGTGATCCCAAGGAAACTGTCCAAGAGGAAGAGAAAAAAATTAAAAACCAATTTGTACCAAGATGTTCACAGTAGCTCAGTCTTCGAGAGCCAAAGGCTGGAAGGCACCCAGCGTCTGGCACCTTGGCGGCAGCAGCCAGACCTGGGTTGACACCCGCGTTTCCGGCCTGCTGGCAGGTGTCGCTTGGGCAAGTCCTGCAGCCCCGAGGCCCTCACTCTCCTCTCCCTCAGGGAGGCGCAGGCAGCCTCTGAGCGTCCTGCGGGGCCACACCCGGCGCGGGGAGCCTTCTCTGAGCGGCCGGGATGGGGGACAGTGGGAGCGCGGGAGAGCCTGGGAAGCAATGAGGAACTCCAGCGAGGGATGGCCAGGATCTGGGATTAGGGGCCCCCCAGCTCCCCATTCTCACGGCACACACCCCGCCCCCGTGCTCCCCTGGTGCTTAGAGCTTCTAACCCCACCCCCACCTCTGTGAACGGAGTCCTGTCCTGCCTCCTCCCCCGACTTGGGGCACAGACCCCGGGACAAAGCAAGCAGGAAAGAGTAACTGAGAAGACCAGAGGGCCTAGAACCTCTGCGGGGGAGCCTAGAAACCACGAGAGCGCCTAGAAACCATGGGGTGGGGGGACTAGAAACCACCAAAGGACCTCAAAAGCAGGGGGTAGACTAGAAACTATCAGGGAGAGCCTAGAAACCGAGGTGGGGGGACGGATGACCAGAAACCAGCGGGGAGAGGCTGGAAACAACCTGAAAGCCCTAGTGCGGGGTCCCCTGCTCGGACCTTCTCTCCTTCCTCCTCCTCCTCCTCCTTGTTTTTTAAGGTTCTGTGTTTTATTTTTATTTTTTATGTTATTTTTTGAAGATTTTATTTATTTGTCAGAGACCGAGCAAGCACAAGCAGGGGGAGCAGCAGAGCAGGGAACCCGATGCGGGGCTTGATCTCAGGACCCCGGGATCACTGCCTGAGCTTCCCGGGCGCCCCGCTCTCCTTTATTCTTGGGGTGGGGGTTGGGCCAGGCACCTCGCTTCTGCCCCGACAGACGAGAGAGGTGACCCGGCCAGGGCGCGGGGCAGAGCGGAGACCCACGCCTTCCGGTTCCAGGACCTGAGCTCTGGCCTCAGCCTGCCTGTTTGGGGCTGGGTCCCAGCTACTGCCCGTGGTCCCTGGGGAATGACTGCGGGCCCTGCCACTCGGAGCTGCGGGTCTTCCCGGGCTGCGTGGGGTCCCCTGGGTGTATGAGGAGTCGGGAGTCGAGGTCCGGCAGCTGCCGAGGAGCTCGGGGCAGCTCTGGGCAGAATGGCCCAGTCCCCAGCTATCATTAGGGTGACCGTCCACTCCAACCGGACGCCCCACATGGGCCCAGAGCCCCGACCCTTGTCCTCTTGAGCCCCGGGTCCCTCTGGAAGGGAGCAGGAGGGCGAAGAGGGGCCCCGTGCATACCTACTGAGGGGAACCTGAGGGTAGGGGCGACCAATCCAGGCGGGGGACAGAGGAGCCCCTGCCCCCGACCCCTCCCCTGACCTTGCTCCTGGTCTGCGTGGCCTGCGATGAATCTCTCTCTTCTGAGCCTCAGGGCCTCATCAGCCCAGACCCTTCCCTCACTGGGCCACCCCAGCATGACTGGGGGACATGGACCACAGGGGTCCCCCGGGGCAGCCAGTAGGCGCTGGTGCAAGGTCAGCTTTCAGCATCCACGGCCTTCAATGACTATGATTCAAACCCGTATCTCAGAATCTTTCCTGACAAATCACAGGGAGACCCCAGTGGGGTCCCCGCTTCTGCGGGAACACCCAGATCTCTACCGTTGTGTCTCCAGTGCAACCCCGGGAGGGCAGCAGCCTCAGAAGGGTGGGCTGGGGCGACGCAGGGTCCCCCTGAGTCCCCAGGGAGTGCAGGGCTCCACGGCAAGGACCCCAGCCGGGGCCCTGCGGCTGGGAGAGGGCCCCAGAGCCCTGTCCTGGGTGCACCGCACACCCCCAGGGGCACGGGTCCTGGCGCTGACACCACCCTAGACCCCGTTCCCGCTGGAGCCACTGCCCTTCCTTTCTCTGGGCTCCGATGAGAGCTGAGCGAGAGAAGCCAGGTGCCCAGACTCCTCCTCCAGCAGGACCAGGGGGGCAGGGCCAGATAGGGGCCAGCGAGCATAGGCAAATCCCCCCCCCCACGCACCCCCCTCCACGGGATCCGGCAAATCTGAGGAGATCAGAGCCCAGAGGTGGGTGATTAAGGGGAGCTGGGGATGGAGGATTAGGGGCCTGAGCCGTCCCGTGCGGAGTGTCAAGGATTAGGAAAGGAAGCTGCCTAGGTTCCGCCCAGATTCCAGGGTGAGCCTGAGAGGGGCAGGCTGTGGGGGCAGGGGTAGGCCAGGTGTGAGGACTCTTGGTGGCCACACAGACCCAGCTCTCCCCTGGCTGGAATGGGGCAGACAGGCCTCCCACAGAAACAGGTAAGTGAGTGGGAGCCTCCAGAGGGTCACAGGTTAGCAGGGGGGTGGGGGGTGCTTCTCAGGGGGTGTGGAGCTTGGGCAGATGATGGAGAAGCAGCTGTTTGCAGGCAGAGGAAGCAGCAGTGCAAAGGTCCTGTGGCCTCAGTGGGATGTCCCCTCTCAAGGCCAGCCAGGTGGCCTGGTGCTGCAGAGGAGAGAGAAGATGGCCGGGAGTGGGGGTGGGGACCCGAGCTCTGTGGGGCCTTGGGAGGCTTTAAGTGAGAAGGAAAGACAGACAACTGTGTACCCTGGGAAGCCCGTGCTGGCATTGGGAAGGTCAGGAAGGGGGCAGAAGCGAGAGTCCAAGAGGGAGATGGGGTGGCCTATGCTGGGTGGATTTGGGGCAGGCTCCTTGAGCGGGGGAACGAGGCAGGGTGTGGCACGCACCCCACCCCGAGCAGACCCCTGGTCCTGCCCAGGCCCCATGATGCTGAGGTCAGGGGCTTGGAGATGGGAAGTTTTTTTTTTTTTTTTTTTAAAGATTTTATTTATTTATTTGACAGAGAGAGATCACAAGTAGGCAGAGAGGCAGGCAGAGGGAGAGGGGGAAGCAGGCTCCCCGCTGAGCAGAGAGCCCGATGTGGGGCTCGATCCCAGGACCCTGGGATCACGACCTGTGCCGAAAGCAGAGGCTTTAACCCACTGAGCCACCCAGGCGCCCTGAGATGGGAAGTTTTAAAAGCAGGGACCAGAGGGGCGCCTGGGTGGCTCAGTGGGTAAAGCCTCTGCCTTCGGCTCGGGTCATGATCCCAGGGTCCTGGGATGGAGCCCCACATCGGGCTCTCTGCTCAGCGGGGAGCCTGCTTCTCCCTCTCTCTCTGCCTGCCTCTCTGCCTGCTTGTGATCTCTGTCTGTCAAATAAATAAAAATAAAATCTTAATTAAAAAAAAAAAAACAGGGACCAGAAATTCTAAATTCTGGCAGGAAACCCCTGGAGAAAAGAGGGGGACCTCAACCCCAGCTGGCCTCTTCCCTCTCCTTCTAATGGACTGTGGAGCTTCCTTCCCTGGGGAAGTGGACTTGTCCCCTGTCCCTACCTGACCCCACAGGACCCACGCTGGGTCCACAGCCTGGAAAAGCCTCGTCCCACCCCAGATAATGCAGGATTTATTCTCATGAGCTAATGCAGTATTTGCAGAAAGCACAGCTTCCTGATCTCCCGGGATCCGCCGGGCCATCTGGGGATCGTCCCATTGGTTTCTTCAACCCAGCCCCTCCAACATCCCATTCCCCCTGGGGACCCCCAGGGGAGGTCCTGAAGGGCAGGAAAGGGACCAACTCATCTCTTTTGCCCTCACCCCAGGCCTCCCAGAGACAGACAATCGGGAACATTGAACTGGAGACCAACAGCGGCAGGAGAGACTCAAGTCAGACCTCGGGCACTTGCAGACTTAGGGATGGGTTGAAAGCCACTCGCCCAAACTCTGGCGCGATGAGGGCTCTTGGCCCCTGGATCAGTGCTGGTCCAGGGGAAGGGAACAGGAATTAACTGCATTTCTTTTCTTGCTGTCTTGGAGGGGAGGGTCAGAAGACCCTGCCGAGGCCTTGGGTACTCAGTGAGGTTCTGGCCGTGGCTGTAGGCCTCCCCACTGGCCCCAGGGCTGGTCCCCTCCTCATCCCCTGGTCCTGACATCCTTCCCAACTCGGGAACGGACTGCGGGGTGCCCCGAAGGAACATCAAGGCCTCCACAGCTGATGGTTCCCTCTGTCCCTTGAACTTGGTCCTCCAGAGCTCACCCCCCTGTCCCGGGGAAGCAATTAGAGCATCTCTGTGGCCTTCTCTGTGCCGGCACCAGAGCCGCCCACAGGCCGGGTTTTGTGGGTGAAGAGACAACCTCAGAAGGGGCCGGGCCGGTCCAAAGCCCCTGGAGTGCGAGTCACCGTCCCACTGGCCTTGCTCAGGCCCCATACATGTCTCTCAGCGAGCCCACAAACACTCCAGACCCCAGGAAGAGACGAGGCCCTGGAGTGGAGACACTGACCCAAGCTCTCCACCTCAGGGAGGTGAGACACGGGGGCTTCGCACAGGGAAGCTGGGGCCGGCGGGGGTGCCTCCCTCCCTTTCCAATCCTGTACAGTGCGTGGGCACAGGCACCAGAGGCCGTGGCATCTGCACGTTCGGGTCAGATTTAAAAGGGGGCAGGGTGGAGAAGTAGGCCTGGAAAGGCCCCTCGCCACTGCTCCATGAGTAGTTTCCAAAAATTCATACACACAGAAACAGAGCGAAGACCTACAGCCCACCTTCCGCTGCCCCGGTAGCTCCAACAGTCCCCAGAATGCCTTGTTCCTCCCACTGCTTCCTGGCCCGGATGGGACGTGGCCAGAGCCCGGGCCGCCTGGCAGTTGAGAGTGCAGACACCGGGGCCAGACTGCCTCCCTGCAAACCCCTGGTTTGCCCCTGACTGGCTGTGAGGCACTGGGCAACTGGCTTTTCCTCTCCCTGCTCCCTTCCCTGAAGAGCGGCAGCACCCACCTCACAGCAGACATGAGGACTGAATCAGTATTAGGAAGTTGCTCCCAGGGGCACCTGGGTGGCTCAGTGGGTTAAAGCCTCTGCCTTCGGCTGAGGTCATGATCTCAGGGTCCTGGGATGGAGCCCTGCACCGGGCTCTCTGCTCAGCGGAGCCGGCTTCCCCCTCTCTCTCTGCCTGACTCTCTGCCTACTTGTGATCTCTGTCAAATAAATAAATAAAATCTTTAAAAAAAAAAAAAAGGAAGGTGCTCCCACAGCACCTGGGCCAGGAGGACCTTGGGGAGCTTGGGGTCCTGAATCAGAAGGGCCTAGAAGGGGCACACGGGGCACTGTGGAGGCCCCACCACATCCCAGCTTGGAAATAACTTAAGCTTTCCGTTTGACAGTGTCTCCCCAGTCCCAACGAAGCCACACTCCCCACCCCTGCTTGCTCAACCCTGTTGTACAGTTTATCTGCTCAGCTCAGACTTTGTGGCCTGCCCAGATTCTCACAGGTGACTATGCTCGAGATGGCCCAGGGACCAGGAGGCCCAGCTCCCTGGCACATCCTCACCTCAGACTGCAAAGTGCCCCACGGCCACCCACTGCTGTTGGGGGGGTGGGGAGTTCCTGCAGGCAGACAAGCTGGAGAAGACCCAGGGCAATGGCTATGTTTTGCAGCCACTTCCCCTGCCCACTGCGTCCCTGATGTCGCTTCCCAGCCGGCTGGCCAGGTCACAGAAACATGAGTGGAGACACTGACCCAAGCTCTCCCAGCCCTAGGACCACCTACAAGGGAAATGCAGGTCAGGACCAGCCAGATGCACCCCATCTGGAACACACATCCCCAGGTCCCCTCACCCCTGGCCTCTCTCTAAAAACTCAAGCCACCAGTCAAGACTCCCCCCAACCCCCAAGGGTAAGGAGTTGGAATCCCAGACTGGCCCTGACTCCTGTGCCCCTGGGGCCCCCACTTCCCAAGCCACTGAGCATGGGAGCTGCGGAAGGCCCAGGACAAGGGAGAATCCCACAATCCCCCTTCTGAGCTCTGGCATCCCGGAGCAAGTGCACCAGGCAGGGGGGTGGGGGTGGCAGTACTCAGGCTGGGGTGGGGGGCAGGGGGCAGGCAGGGCTTGAGAAGAGCCAGAGGCGCGGGGCCAGGACAGCCTTCCCGGGCGCTGTCCGTGGTGCTGAAACCGCGGTGGCCCGGAGCGCCGGGCTGGCGGGGCCTGTGGAAACGGCCCGAACGGCAACTCACCCCTCCTTCACGGATACACAGCTTCACAGGCACACACACTGTGCACACAGCTCAGCTCCTACCGACTGCCCAGCGATGTACACCCATCCCATGCACACGCACCCCATCTCTCCCCAGCGCATCTACCATGCAGACACACCCCTAGGGGCCAGACTGCCCCCTAGATCACTGGGCCTATGGCCCAAGGGCCCACGCCCCCTGCAGTCACATGCTTGTGATCACACACACACACACACACACACACACACAGCCTGCAGTGATACGGTTCACACTTGCAGGCCACAGGAAGCGTGCCCAGGAACAAGAACCACAAACATATGCGGCTGTGACCTCACACTGGGCCTTGCTCTGAGCCTTTCCACGCATCAACCGCCTTAATCCATATCCACGTCTACACACCCACTGACACATGGACACGCCACCCAGTGGCTCCAGCTGCTGCGGCCAGAGAGGGCAGCTTGGGGACCCCAGCACACTCAGCGCCCTGTCCTCAAAGTACCCAGGCCCGGGGACCCTGAATGCGCCTCCCTGAGGTGTGGACTGCAGGTGGAGACAGTGGGAGAGGGCCATGTTCCCTGAACCCCTTCTCTGCCAGCCTCTCCCGGACGCGTCCTTCCCGGGCGCCCTTCCTTCCTCCTTCCTTCCGCTCTGCCGCCTCCCCGGCGCCCACGTTCCCCTCTATTCGTCCTCTCCGCCCCTCCGCGCTCAGACCCTGGTCCTGCGGCCCGTGACGCGCGCCCATCCCGCAGGGAGGGAGATGCCAGGGTGCGTGGGAGGGGGCGCGCCGGGGTCACCGCGGGAGCCTGCGCGCGCTTCCCAGTCCCCCTCCAAGGGCGGAGCCTCGCGCGCCCGGGCCATTACCGGGCGGGTTCCGGACGCGCCCGAGGTCACCGTGGGGCCCCGAGGTCACCCACGGGGCGCGCAGCCCCGCCCTCCCCGAGGTGCGCCAAGGACGGCCCCCGCGCGCGTCCGCTCGCGGTGCCCCCTCCGCGCCGGCCGGCCCCTCCCGGTGGCTGTACCTGAAGTCGCTGTACGGGTGGATGATCCAGGCCCCCGCCGACTTGACGCGCTCCTGCTCGCGCTCCACGGCCTTCTGGCTGCCGAACATCCGCAGCGAGAACTTGTTGACGCCCGGCTGCAGGAGCGCGCCGAACTGGCGCTGCATGAAGCTGGCCTGGCTGCCGCGCGGCTCCCCCGCGGGGCCCGCCTCCTCGCTGCCCGCTTCGTCCGCCGGCCCCGGCCCCGCGCCCGGGCCCGGCGCGGGCTCCGCGGCGGCTCCGCGGCACG
>NC_081558.1:213665-225683 GCF_022355385.1 Mustela nigripes | reverse complement strand
GGGGCGGGGCTGGCGCCCCGCCTCTGCTGGAGCCCCCTCCTGGCGCGCCGCCCCTCTACCCCGCGCCGGGGAAACAGAGGTCCCGCAGTCGGAGCCGGTCCAAGGTCACGCGGCCTGAGGCCTTGGAGATCCGCTCCGACCTCGTCCCACAAAGGGAAACTGAGGCCGGCGAAGCGGAAGGACACGTCCAAGGTCACTGAGCCCAGCCAACGGGCCAGAGGCTCTGCGCTCCACCGGAGCCAGGGACCCTCCCCGCGTCCAGGGCTCACCGATCCAGAGGGCGCAGCCAGGCGCGCAGAAATGCGACCGCCGGATGCCAGCCTCTTTCCTTTCTACAGGCTTGATAATTTCCGTCATAGAAGGATTTTTTAAAGGCCAAAAGAACCCTTGCTTTGTAATTTGAAGGCCCAGGACAAAAACCCCGGTGGGAACGTGTTGTGTGCGGAGGGGCAACATGGGGTCCATGCCACCAGTCTCCAGGCCCCCCAGCCCTCCGCTCTTCCCCATCTCCTGCATGGGAGGAAAACAGGCCAAGAGGAAGAGCCACTGGATGCTGCTGGTGCCCCCCAACCCTCAAACAGTGCCATGAAGTTCAGTGGGGGATGTGGTCTCCTGTGAGACTGGTGGGCTTTAAGATGGGGAAGTTCAGGGGCACCTGGGTGGCTCAGTGGGTTAAAGCCTCTGCCTTAGGCTCAGGTCATGATCTCAGGGTCCTGGGATCGAGCCCCGCATAGGGCTCTCTGCTCGGCGGGGAGCCTGCTTCCCTCCTCTCTCTGCCTGTCTCTCTGCCTGCTTGTGATCTCTGTCAAATAAATAAAATCTTTAAAAATAAAATAAAATAAAATGGGGAAGTTCCCAGGGTCATGGGAGGGTGGAACCCAGACTCCTCACCATTTCCCACCAGATGCCCACATGGGCGTCCCACCAGACTGCCCCAGTTCTCAGGCTCAGGCCCCGGCTGGCCACTCAGCCCCCAGCTCTGGGAAGACAGCTGAGGCTCTGTGTCTGGGGCTAGAGTCAGGTTGGGGGTTATCTGGCGGTAGGTGGCGCGGGAGCACAGGCCCAGGGCCCTGCCCCTTGGTCCGAATCCCAGCTCAACCGGAGGGCGGGGGGAGGTAGTGAGAGCCGGGTAATGGAGAGAGACTGGAGAGGAGCCTCTGGCCCTCTGGGAGCCACCACCCTCAGGGCACTTTTCAGGGGGAGCCACCACCTGCCAGTTTGTCTGGCCCAGGAAGGCAGAAATGTAGTTTGTTTCTGCACACAGCTGGCACTCCTGGGCGACCGAGGGAGGGACCGAGCCGGGCCATCTTGAGCCCCCACCAGGCTGCCTCAAGGACTCAAGGAGTCCTCAAGGACTCCCGTGCTTCTGCCAAACAGGTCTGGCATCCCAGGGGGCTGCTCCCAAGAGCCTCAGGCCCTCCAGACCCGTGGCTGCAGGTCTGGGTGGGCGGGGCCGCTCTGGGTCCTCAGGGCGAGGCAGCAGCTGGGCAGGCCGCAGCGTCGGCCGTGCCAGGCTGCAGCCAGCCCCCAGCAGATGTGTGCTCCAGCTGAACGGGCATCTTTTATGCTCACCCTGGGAGCATGTCAGTCTGGGCAGGCCGCCAGAGCCCCGGGGCTGAGGCCGAGAGTGGGGAGGCGGCAGACCCACGGCCCAGCCTGAGGACCCACTGTGCTTGGAAGGGAGAAAGGCAGGCCTGGACCCTGTCACCTAGGGGGTCCTGGCCCCTCTCTGGGCCTTGGCGATCCTGTCCCCAGGTCCTGACGACTCCTCTCCACCCAACAGACCCCACCTCGGGCCAGACGGCCACCAGCTCTGTCTCTCCACTCCATCTTACCCCTTGCCGAGGGCACAGTACTCTTTTTGCATTGGTTCCACAAATGTTTATGAAGCACCTGACCCAGGGGCTGGGGTCCGGCCACCCGCACTCTGCTGACGGGAGCAGGAGGGACGATCAACACCGTAAAGGTGACGTTCAACAGACATCCTGCTATCCATCATCAGAAGGTGCTGCGCAATTCAGAGCCGGGGAAGGGATGAGAAGGGTCAGGGGTGATGTCTGGGAGTGACCTGAGAAAAGGAGGGCTGGTGCCAGGAGTGCATTTGTGGGAAGACTTAGGCTGGCGGTGTGTCCGTGCAAAGGCCCTGAGGCAGGACGGTGCCTGGCTTGTGGGAGAAGAAAGGATCTCAAGGTCCCAGGGGTGGGAGCAGGGGAGTACCCTCAGAGACAACAATCATGAAGCTATCGAACCGTGAGTCAGTTCACAATGGTCTGTTGCCTAAACGTGCTCTCAGACCCCTCACTAAACCCCAGGGGCGCCTGGGTGGCTCAGTCATTAGGCGTCTGCCTTCCGCTCAGGTCACGATCTGAGTCCTGGGATCCCGAAATCCTCACTGGGCTCCGTGCTTCTCCCTCTCCCACTCCCCCTGCTTGTGTTCTCTGTGTCTCTGTCAAGTAAAAGGGAAGCAAGCGAGCGAGCCCAGGCCCTTCCTACCGTCTGGTTTGCCCCGTTCTTCCCCATTCCTGGGCCCCAGAAGAGGCTCTGGGGGCCCCTCCTGACCTCCCGGCCGCCCGGCTCCCCAGCCGCTCTTAGCCTTCATGAGCCTGCTTCCTCTCTAGTTGGGGCAAGTCCAGGTCAAAAGTCCCGAAGCCCCTCGAGTTTGGGGACCCTCTGGGTGAAAAACAGACCCGGAAGACAAAATAAGGCCATGGCCTGGTGACAGGTCCCAGTGTTCAAGCCTCAGGGGCGGCCTGGAGAGCCCACTGCCAGACTCGGGAGCCACAGGATGTCCCATCAGCCATGGTGACAGGTCAGAGGGCTTAGGTCTGAGAGCCACCGTGGTGCAGGCCCAGCCCTGGCATCCTGCCCACGGTAGCGAGTGACCCCAGGCAGAGCGGCCCACCGCCTTGGCTTCATGCTGTCTGCACGACCAGGTCGGGGTCCCCAGCTCGGCTGACCTAGGGCTCACCAGACTTTCCTTACAGAGCTCACTGCCCTGGTAGGTGCGAAGATGGCGTGCGCGGACCCAGCTCCGATGATGCCCCAACACCCCCCGACGTTGTTCCTGCTCCCTCTTCTGCTGCCGGGTGAGGCCCTCGTCGTAACGCAGGGGGTGCCCGGGGGGCTCCCGGTCTGGGCGGGGGGTCCCAGGGAAAGGCGGGCGGCCCCGCCTGTGGGCCCAGATGCCAGCGGACGCTTCCAAGTGCCCTTGTGCATCGGTGGACACCCCAGCCCTGCCTCCCTGCCCCCCCCCAGCCCCAAGTTGGGATGCTGGTTCCGGAGCCTCCAAGCACTCGCCAAAGACGACCTCACCAAATCCTGTGACTCCCCCATCCCACTCTGGGGAAACCAGGGCCGGCTTCAGCAGCCCTTGACAAGCTACCCCCACCCCACCCCCCAGCAGCAAGGGGCAGCACATTGCTGTGCGCCACGGACGGACAGACGGACGGATGAGTACTTCTGGGCTTAAAGATGTACAAGGCTGTTTGGGAGTGACCCCATTTCTGCTCCTTGTGTCCGTGTGAGAGGGGCACCTCTGGGTGGGGAGGGTCTCTTAGGGCAGGAGGACCAACAAGAGGTCAGCTGAGGTGGCCAGGCCTCATTCGCCCCATCAGACCTGCTCGGCCGCGCCCCTCCAGGCCCCATGCTCTGCCTGCCAGAAGCCACCACACCTCCCTGAGCCCCTCCACCCTGCGCACCAGGGTGCAGCACAAGCGTGATGAACAAAGCCATGGCCTCTCAGGGGACACAGACCCCTAGCAACCCAATGCCCACCGCTCCGACTTTGAGGGAGGCGGCAGTTGCACCCAAGCTCTGGGGCCCCCCCAGCAGCGGCCCCAGCCAGGGACCAGCCCCTCTCCACGCCCCCCACCCTGACCAAGGCCAGCCCCCAACAGAGCCCCCGGCCCCAGCCAGGCCAGGGGTGCCCAGCCATGTTGCTAGTGCCCCCAAGGAGCCCCAGGCTTAGGGATGTTGGCGCAGGCATGTCCAGCTCGGGGGTCGGCAGGGCCAGGCGGGTGCAACCCCAAAACCTCCGTAGAGGAGGGGCTCCCTGGGCCCTAAGCCCTGCTCAGTGGCTCACCTACAGCTCCCTCTGGTGACGGCAGGAGGGAAGAGCCAGGCCCGCAGCTCCCCCAGCTCTGGGGCCTTTAGCTCAGTTGGCACCCCCCTAGGCTGTGGTGTGCATGGCTGCCATTCAAGGACCCCGCTCCGTCCACAGAAGCCCAGGGACAACACCCACAACTGGATGCAGCCGTCCTGGGGGCCATGCTGAAGCCTGGACCCAGTGGGGACGGGCCGCGCCTCCTCCCTGGGAGTCAAGACTGGTGGCTCAGAGGCCGAGCCTGTCTTCAACGTTTGTGGATTCGCGATGTTGGAGCTTTCCCGCCCAAACCCTGCTTTCTGGCCTCCAGTCCTGCTGGAGGTCTGGGCTCATGTCCGGAGGGGAGGCGTACAGAGTCCCTCGGGCAGCAGGGTCTACCTGCCCGAGCCTGTTCCCTTCCCGGGGACAGCTTCCCCTCTAGGACCAGGCAGAAGGCCTGGCTGGCACCTGGTAAAAACCCCAGGTTGGGGGATGCCCTGCCTCCTCCTATCTGCTCCCGCTAGAGCACGACCCAGCCTCTCAACCCTGTCCACATGGCCCCGTTTGCTCCAATGTCAGGCTGAGCTCAGCCAACAGAGACCCCCTTCTCCTGGGCACCAGGCTCAGGAGGGCCACCTGTCTTTCCAGGCCTCAGGCTCCCCTCCTGGGCTGGAGCAACGTCCCCAGGGGCTAGCTCTGCTGGGGACACCTGCTGGGGCTCCCATGAGGTCCTGGCTGGCCCACAGCCCTCCCAGGTTCCAGCCCAGGGCACGGGTGCAGGCACTGTGGGTACGAGTTGCCTGTCCCAGGGGGCCCAGCCCTGCTCTGGAGCACTCACAGGGCTCCTCGTAGTCCTCTGCATGCCCCTCCCCCCCGGCCTGGCAACAAAGCTCCTGGCCAGCCTGTCAGCCCTGCCCCACCCCCAGGACCCCAAGTGCGCCACCCTGCGCCCCTGCCCGCTCTCCTGGAAGACCCGGTCGGCACATGTAGAAGCTGGAGGAGAAAGAGACAGGTCAGCTTTTCTTTATTGGTGAGCAGGCAGGTGGTAGGCCAGTCAGGATGCTGGTGAGCAGCTGGGGAGGGGGCTTCGCAGCCACGGCCGCCGGCAGGTGCACGGAGGGCCGGGGAGGGCCCGGTGGGCCTGCCAGCAGCTGCACAACACAGACCCGAGGCGCCGCGTCAGCAAAGCTCCAGACGCACCGGGCAGGACCTGCAACCTTTCCCAGAGGGTCCCAACATGGCCCAGCAGCCGCAGGAGGGAGCGCCCCAGAGAAAGGCCAGTGTGCTCTTCTCAACCCCCACTACAGGACAGATGGCTAAATGCCCGAGGGACAGCAAGGGGACGGGTTGTGGGGACGGGGGAACAGGGAGCGGACAGGTGGGCAGGGGCAGCTGAGGGGCGGGCCGAGGACAGGAGTCTCGCAGGAAGCTCACGGCTCCCCCGAGGCACTCACAAATCTTTAAAAAGGAAAAACAAGACCCCTAAGGAAGGAATTCTATGTGTAGAAAACCCTAGTTTAAAAAAGAAAGAAACGCTGTGATCTGACCCGCGGTGTGTGGTCTGCTTCCGCGGGGCAGGTCTCCTCTGAGAGAAGAACGCGCGTCTGCCAACACCAGGCGCGGAGCTGCTCCAGACCGAGGCCGGCCGCTGCAGGGGCGGGCGGGGCTCTCAGAACCGGAGGCCTGCGGGGGGGGGCCCGCTCTCCGCCCCGCCCCCCGGCCGAGCCTCACCTCAGTTGGCGTTCCTCTGGCGCACCTTCTTGCCCTTGTCGTTCACGGGCCCGCTGCTCTTCCTGGGGTAGGAGGGCAGGCCTCTGGTCGCTCAGGAGGCCCCACGGAGGCCCCAAGGCTCCCACTGTCCGACGGCCCGCACAGCGCCCCGCCCCGCCCCGCCCGACCCCCAGACTTACAGCGGCGCGGCGCCCGCGTCCTCATCTGTGCCGGTGTGCAGCCACATGCAAGAGGACAGGCCGTCAGAAGTGGCGTCGCACCAGGCCCCCGCAGGGCCCTCAGCGACCCCGACCGCAGAGACAGGCAGGGAGCCCGCCCCCGGGACGCACACGGTCTGCACCAGGTCAGGAGCCAGATCGCTGCCACAGCCCGTCGGCGGGGGACGCCCACCCACTGAGAGCCCCGTGACAGAGGCCAGAGAGTCCCCAGCCGGGGACCCTCACCCCACAGCACCCTCCTCTGTCTGGAGCTCCTGGACAGCGGCCCCTCCCCAACCCCAAGCCTACAGGAGCAGAGGGCGCACGGCTCACCGTCCAGGACCTCATCCGGCTTCCGCCGCTTCTCGTAGATGAAGATGACCGTGACCAGCACCAGCACCTCGGCCACGATGCCCAGGAAGGGCCAGAGCGCAGCAAAGCGGTTGCGCACGCGCAGCGTGATGACGGCCTGGCCGGTGCCCTCAGGGCTGGTGCCGTTGCACGCGTAACTGCCGGGGTCCGCCTCCAGGTCCAGGTTGGCGATGTGCAGCTCCGTCTTGGTCTCCGACGAGATCACCAAGTACTTGCTCTGGGAGCCGTTGCTGATGACCTGGGGGCAGGGGGACCTTGTAGGCGCGCAGGCAGAGGCCGAGGCTAAGGTCAGCCCCCTCCCTCCGCGCCCCTCTCTCACCTCCCCCGAGCTCTCCATCTTGTACCACACCCACTCGCGGACGGGGGGAAAGGACTCGGACTTGCAGCCCAGCACCACCGTCTCCCGCTCCGTGCCGTGCTCTGACCTCTTCACGGCCTTGATGTTGGGGGGTCCTACGGGGGAGACCGAGCAAGGCAGGGGCCTGAGCCCACGCTCCGCGGCCTCCCCAGCCGGCCTTGCTGGGCGGGCGGGCAGCGTCGCCCCCACCCCCGGGGGTGCCCGGCCCTGCCCAGCTCACCCTTCAACTGGATGCTGGTCCTGCCCGCGAGCTCTGGGAGGAAGATGCACGAGTACTCCCCGGAGCGCTCCCCCAAGTCCACTCTGCGAGCAGACACACGGCCGTGAGCGGGCCCCGTGCGGGGCACCGACCCTTCCGAGTACAGCTCACGCCGCAGGGGGCTCCCAGCAGAGTCAGGGCCAGGAGCAGTCGGGGGTCACCGTCGGGAGCACAGGGAACCGGTACCCCCTCCCTGACTGGCGGCCTGCTTCCGTGCGTCTCTGTGCCCAGCCACCCCAGAAACCACCAACAGGACCCTGCTTCTAGGGTTGGGCCTTCCTGACCAAGACAAGGCCTCAGAGCAGGGTGCCCTGGAGCGCCTGAGGCCTCAGGGGGGCAGGGAGGGGAGACCTCCGGCTGGGCAGCACCCAAGTCTGCCCGCCCACACGAGCCAGCACCCTGGGGAGAGCAGGGAAGGGTCTCAGAGGACGACCCACATTCAGACCCCTCGGCCATCTCACAGCCAGGGGGTGCGTGCGCAGCTTGTGCCTAGGATCTGCCCAGAGCGAGCCCACCGGCTGAAACCTTCGTTCCGACTGACCAGAGGGGCCACTGGCGCGGCGCCACAGCGGAGCCAGTGGGGCGCAGGGTGGGGGCTGGGGGCGGCGGCTCTGCAGGCGCCGGGGCTAACCCGCCCCCGGGCCCCACTCACTCGAACTCCGTCTTCAGGTCGGGCAGGGTGTCTTCCTTGAGCACCTTGCCGCCCCTCACCCAGCGGTGGCCCGTGACCGCGGTCGTGCTGCTGTTCAGGGTGCAGGTAAGACGCGTCTTGGAGCCCGTGTCATCGATGGAAGTCCAGATGTGGCTCACTGGGGGCCACAGGACAGGACGTGAGCGAAGGGATCAGGGCAAGAAAGCACCCAAACCGAGGGCCCCAAGCTGCCTGCCCAGGGGCCCCGGGGCCCGCCTGCACCGGCCCAGCCACTGCAGGCCCGGAGGAGAGGCCACAAGCCCGAAACACAGCTGGCTCCGTCCGCGGTGCCGGAGGGGCCACGGGGCTCACCACGGAGGGCTCGGAGCGGCTCCTGTCAGGAGACAAATCAGCTGGCGGGGGCGGGTGCGGGAGAAGCCCGTGACAGACCGCCGGTTCCAGCCCCAGCACACACCTGAAATTTCCTTTTCTAAAAGGTAGATCTAGGGACAACTGGGGGGGCTCAGTCAGTTGGGCGTCCTGTCTTCAGCTCAGGTCACGACCCCGGGGTCCTGGGACGGAGCCCCACCTCACCCGGGCCCTGCCCAGAAGGGAGCCTGCTTCGCCCCCTCTGCCTTTCCAGCGCTCCTCGCGTGTGCTCTCTCTCAGACAGACACAGAAGATCTTTAAAAATCAGAAAGAAAGGAAACAACCCGAAAAGGCAGCAGGCCACCTTTACGGGAGGGTGACCTCGGCGGGGAGGCTTTCCCGCGTGCCTGGCCGGACGCGCAGTCCTCCGTGGGCCGACAGCTCCCCTCGTGGGCCCCCCGGGAACTGCACACACACACAGCCCTCGGCTTCCCACCCGCGCTCCCACTGGGGCGGGGGCTTTGTGGGAGGAGGCTGGACCGAAGGCCACTGTGGACGGGACACAGGTCCTGGACCCCCATGAGGCGGACAGGAACTGCAGAGCCCCCCCCCCGTGGGCCCCCGAGAACATACGCGTACACACGCCGACACATGCGTGTGCACCACGTGTGCCGCACATGAGCGCCCGGCTTCAGCCACCAGGCCTTGAGGGCTTTGGCCTTTCTGCTCGGGGGCAAGGCAGCACACCCCCAAGGTCCTGGCGACAGGTGGGCCTTCGTGTCCGCCCACCGGGGGTGGCCTGCAGGCCGTCCGCAGGACTCCGCCGGCCCAGCGACCAGCAGACGGGGGCGGGAAGCCGCGAGAGGGCTGTCCCCCGAGTCTACAGAAGGGTCCCCTCTCAGACAGCGGCATTTCTCAGGAGTCACGATTTCCCAAGATTGCAAAACCAGCCGCTGGGAGTGGTGAGTCAGGGCAGGAAGTGAGGCCCGAGGCGGCCCTTCCCCCAGACAGGGCTGCCTCTCTCTCTGAAGCCTCAGGATCCACGACTGCACCTGTCCCCTCAGCCACGGCCCCCAGAACGGTTCCGTCAGTCCGTCAGATCGGTCCCAGGGGCACCCTGCCTCCCTGGGAGACGAGGACATGGCCCGAACCTCACAGGCTTGGGGGCTTCTCCCAGCGAGGAGCAGGCACCCCACTCTGAGAGGCCAAGGCAGCCCCCCCCAACACACACACGACGTCTGGGGAACCACAGGTAACACTCCTGCCCTGCCCGAGGGTCACCCGCGGCAGGGGCCCCCACCTGGCCTGGCAGATGGGAGGGGCACCCCCGGGAATTCCCAGGGGCGGGGAACGAACAGGAGAGAGGGGCCAAAGAGTCCAAACTCGGTTTTGTGACCGCGGGCCTCGTTTCCAAGTCAAGTCACCTTCATCTAAAAACAGCCGCCCCTCCTCCACGCCCCTCCTCCACGCCCTGCGGCAGCCGGGCAGGGCACCGGGCCAGGCGGGCCTTATGGTAAACAGCCCAGGAGCAGGACGAGGCCGCCGGCAACCCCCCCTCCCCACCCACCTCCACCGCCCGCTCAGGTAGGAGGAGCGAGAGAACATTTCTGGGACGCCAGCCACAGGCTCGGGCTCCGCACCCGCCCCGCCCACCCCCTGCACTTCGCCGGCGGGCGGCTCCAGCCCCCCTCCCCACAGGGGGCTCTGAGGAGGCCCGCAGCAGCAGGCAGGACCGGCCGGCCTGTACCCCAACCAGGCCGAGGGGACCCAGGACCCAGGACAGTCCCAGAGCGCGCCCTGTCCTGCAGCCTCCGCCGACGTGGGTGCCCACCTGGCAGAGCCCCTGCGGGCACAGTCCCCTGAACAAAGTCTCTGGGAAGCTGTGACCCAGGCAGGAGGCGAACAGGTATGCGCGGCGTTTCGGAGTCCCCGGAGGGAGCCGCCAGAGCTGAGAAAGGAGGCGGCGCCTGTGGGGCTCCCTGGGCGAAGCGTCTGCCTTCAGTCCAGGTCCTGGTTTTGGGGTCCTGGGACTCAGCAGCCGGGAGCCTGCTTCTCCCTCTGTCTGCCCCTGCCCACCCCTGCTTATGCTCTCTCTGCTCACTCTCAAATAAGTAAATCAACAAAATCTTAAAAAGGGAGAAGGAAGAGCCACAGATGCAGATCCCAGGTGGACCCAAACGCCCCCAGACACGCGGAGCTCCCCCACGTGGGAGAGGGCAGGGACAGCCCAAGCTCCCGGGGCAGGGGTCCTCCAGCCTCCCTGGCAGAGCCGAGCCGATGGAACCCAGGAATGCGGTGGAGGGGCAAGCCCGGGGGCTGCGCCCCCCGCAGAGAGAGTAAACCAAGAGTCCCCACCCCTGCCGGCCGTGGGCACCTCCAGCGCCGGCCGCGATCTGCGAAGGCTCGACTGGCAGCCTCTTCCGCAGGCATCTGGCCCGCGGGCTCCTGTCCGAGTCCTCCAGAGACCCGCTGGCCGGCCGGCAGCCGCTGTGCCTGGCAGGGGCATCCCATCAACTGGAGGCGGCCAGCCGAGACCGGCCGGTGGGTCAGCCGCGAGGGCCCGAAGCTCCTCCAAGAGGCCCGCGGGCTGCTGCCAGCCTCCAGCGCTCCGGCCCCCACCCCCGGACTCTGCTCCCGAGGGCCCTCCGGGGCGACCTTGCCCCCAGAACACAGCGGAGGGCCCAGAGGAAGCCCACCTCTACCGAAGACACAGGCTGTCCCGCTTCCCCCGCAGACACGCCAGAACCCGGGCTCCAGCGCGCGCCCCGGGCCACGTCGCCCACCCGCAAGCCGCGGCCCCTCCCGGGAAGAGCTCCGGGGCACACGCGCGTGCGAGGCTGAGACCGGCGCGCCCGACACTCCCGCTCCGACCCGGGCCGCCCAGGCGACCTCACGGCGACCTTGGCCCCCGTGCCCGCCCCCCACCCCGGCCTCGGCCTCCGTTTCCTGCAAAACGCGGCCTCCGCGCCCCGAGGTCGGACAGAAACCCGAACCGGCGGAGCGCGCCGGCTTCCCCGCAAGGGCTCCGGCGTCCGGGCCGCAGCGGGCGCAGGGGCCTCCCCGGGGCGCGACTCGGGACCCAAATCCTGCCAGGAATGACGACCCCCGCGGGCCCGGAGACCACCGGCCCCGGCCGAGGCGACCCCCGCGCGTCCCCTCGAGCACCACGGGGCCGCCCCGGGCCCGGGACGACGGCGGGCTCCGCTCCAGGCTTCGGCGAGGCCGCGCGGGGGTCCCCTCGGCCGGGCACCGCCGGCTCCCCGCGTAGGGCGCCCGGGGTCAGGGACCCCCGCCCCCTCCAGCGCCCCCGGCCCCGCCCCCACCCGCGCCGGGCCGGACGCTCACCCGCCCCGCAGCCGACCTCGGCGCCCAGCAGCGCCAGCGCCAGCACCACGAGCCGCGGCGCCGCCATGTCACCACCGTCCGCGCTGTCCCCGCCGCCAACCGCCGCCCGCGGCGCTATAAGAACCCGAGAGAGTGCCGGGCGCGCGCTCGCCGGGCGACGTCGAGGTGCGGGGACGCGCACGGCACGGCGGCCTCCCCCCCGCCCCTCCGCGCACGCGCGCGGACGCACGTGCGCACGCGCCGGAGCGAGCGGGCGCCTGCAGCGGCCCCCGTGCCCCCCGGCCCCCCCCCCCCCCCCCCGTCCTGGGGCCGGGGCTGCGTTGCTAGGAAACGGGGGCGGCACCAGCGGGGACTGCGGCGGGCCCCTCCTCCCTTTCTTCCGCCGCGCAGAGTGTGACGTCAGAACAGAGGCGTGTCCCCGCGGGGGCTCGAGGTCCCCGCCGGCGAGTGTGCGTGTCTCGTCGCGACACGGACGAGGAGAGCCGGCGCGGGGGCGGGGCGCGGGGGGCGCGGGGGCGGGCGGGGACCACGCGGGCAGGCGTGCGGGGCGCCCCAGCCGGCTCTGCCGCTCCCCGTCCGCAGCGCGTCCCGCCCGGCGCTCGTCGCTCCTTCCTGGGGCTCAGACTCGGCGCCGCGGGGAGGGGCAGGAGCGGGGGGCGGCGGGGAGCGGCGGGG